>NC_092764.1:15737565-16050440 GCF_047496795.1 Chiloscyllium punctatum
AATAAAAATATCTGTGTAGCCAATTAAATATTTACAGGCAAAGCCTGTCACAGACAATGTAAACCATCGAAAGTGATGTTTTTGGGTCAAAATCCTGGAAGTCCCTCCCTAATGGCATTGTTGGTGAACCCACAGCAGGTGGACTGCAGGTGGTTCAAGAAGGCAGCTCACCCCCCATGTTCTCAAGGGGCAAATAGGGACTGGCAATAAATAATGGGCCAGCCGGCGACCCCCACATCATACAAAAGAAAAACAAAAGTTTTTTCAAAAAGGAAGAGGTAGGGAGAGAGTGAAGGGACCAGGAGCCAATTTTTGCACAGGAAGCCTTACATGCAACAATGAAGACAATTGACCAGTTTGTTGGTTTTGAACATCGGAACTGAGGGAGACCAATGGTAGCCATCATCCTGGAAGAACTTATTTTAAACAGTGCCATCTTTGATATCTAATTGAACAGATTAATGAGACCAAAAGGTACATCAGCAAAATTCCAAGTGGAGACTAAAGTCATAGATTGCACAGTCAGCAATACTCCTTCCATGTAAAATATTGACTTAACACATGTGGATTAAATGCTTCAAAACAAAAGAGATGATTTGTATCAGGGAATGACACAATTACAGTGAAAGAATAGGGATATTTTTCCAAGTCACAACCAGATCCGTCATTGTCATATTAAATGGTGGAGCAGGCTCATGGTACTGAAAGACCTACAGTTACTCCAAAGCCCCAAGTTCCTTTGCAAGTCAGGATGATGAGTTACTGGAGTGGATCATACAGATGGTCACTATGGGAAATTTAGCATGGCCAACCTCTCTGACCTGCACATTATTTTGGACTGTGGGGGAAAACCAGAGCACCTCTCCAGGGGAAACCCACATAGACTCAGGGAGAACATGCCAACTTCATCCAGACAGACATCCAAGGGTGGGATTGAACCCAGATCACCCGGGCTGTGAGGCAGCTTTGCTAGCCACTGAACCACTGTGTCACACAAAGAAAGCTGCTGGAGAGTAAACAGCGGAGGGTCCATTCCTGGGTGGTTCTCAAACCAGCAACCTTTCAGTTAATGGCTGAATGTGCCAACCAATTGTGCCACATACTTTTGGAAGGTGCAACTTTGAAGCAACCTAAGCATGTTGCTGTACTGCTCCTCGCAGATGGTGCACACTGCCGGCCGGCCCTGTGCGCTGCTAGTGGAGCTGAAGGTGGTGGGTGGGGTGCTTTGTTCTATCTGGTTTGAGCTTCCTGAGTGTTGTTGGAGCTGTTCTCACCGAGACAATATATATGTATAGATAGATGGGTGGTAAGTTGCATAATGTTTCCTTGCAGAAATTTGCCTTAGTAGCTTTAATATTTGGGGTGCAGGGTTCATGAAAGAAATTGGTTTTGTAACATAATTGACATCTCATTCCTGGCATTACAGTATCCTGAGGACCACAAGCTGAAAGCTTGAGCAGCAGGCAACTTTGATTCATGTCAGTTTGATGAAAACATAAATCATTCCATGCTGTAATGTATTTCTTCACCTCAAGAATACTAAATCACTCTGACTGCAGGTACATTTTACCTCAACAGGGATTAGCGTCATCACACAACACAACAGATAGGGCAGGGAGTCTCATCTTCTCTCCCCTCCTCTCTCCCCATCCCCCCACGAAATGCACTGCACTCAGGAAAATAACTGTCGGTTTTAAAGAGACTTTTCAGATCACAAGATTAATATTTCATTGCTTCCCTTAAATGCTTTAAATACTCGAGGCTTGACACGGAAGCTTATTGCAAAGTGGAATGCAGTCAGGTTTGAAGGCATGCATTGCTCTGCAGTGCTGCAGTCAGAAAAACATTGCTGCAAAGGAACGGCAAGAGGCATTAGATGAGGAAAAAGCAAATGTTACTTTATCTTTGTCTCTCACATCAACCAACAGAAAGTTTCAGACAGGTCTGACATGATTGTTTACACAGATTACCATTTATTTTCTGAAATGAATTTTAAGATCTTGTTCCATTGAGGTGTTTACTTCTTGTGAGCCCAGATAGTTTGACTATTATTAAAATGTTGCAGTGCTGATGGCTGCAGTGGTCTCAATATGGAAAAGATGGCTTTTATCAGTGACAAGCAGATTTTATAACAGAGTGAAAAAAAACAGTAAGACAGATGGTGAATCCTCTACAAAATGAATAGAGATTGTGTGTGGGGAATATGTTTTGTCAAAAATAACATTTGAACAAACAATAATGATTCTTACCCAAAATAAATTAGATTAAATGGATCTGAATGCAAAACTGTCAACATTAAAAAGTGAATCCTCTCACTGAGAGTTGACACAGAAGGTTTTAAACATCTATGGAGAATGAGTAATGATTGGCAAAGACTGCTCATACTTGCATTGAATGAAAAACAAGACAAATAATTGATAAACAAGCAACTTATGAAAGCTTATGAGCTTAGTTTCATGAAGACTGTTTTCTCCAGCCACCAACTATCTCCAGCCTCCCTAGCAACTATCTAAAGTTAACCAGATTGTGAACAAGCCTAGTGTTGTATTTGACTCTAAGTTGACCTTCTGGCTACATGTCTACATCAAGCTTGCAACCTCCATTTCCATTCCATACAATCAATAGATTTCACCCTTTCTATAGATCAACTGCTGCTGAAACACTGATCTGTGTCTTTCTTACTTCTAGACATATCACACACCACTCCTTGCTGGCCTTCCATTGTTCACCCTCTATCAACTTGATGTTTTCCAAAACTTTAGTTCCTGGGTTCTAATTCACACCAAAAATGTATTTACACCTGTGCTTGTTGACACACTGATCAGCAATATCTTGAATATAAAATCAGTATCCTTGTTTCCAACTCTCTCCAGTCGTCAACAGTTCCCATCTCTGAAACATCTTCCTGCCATACAAATCTCCAAAATCTCTGTACTACACCAATTCTGGCTTCTTGCGCACCCCTAGTTTTAATCACTCCCCATTGGCAATTTATGCTGACAACTTCTTTGGCACTGAGCTCTGGAATTCCTCCTCTTCCCCCATATCCCTCAGACCAATATCACTACCTGTTTATTTCTTTCCACCTTCCACCTTCTTAAAACCTACCTCTTTCTCCAAAAGTCTGGTAATCTGCCCTAACATCTCCAAAAGTGGCTGTTGTCAAAGTCAACTTGCTAAAGTGCTTGTAAAATACCTTAAAATATTTCACAACATTAAAGTTGCTATATAAATGCAAACTATTATTGCAATATTTGGTAAGAAATGCTGTACCTTGTTCTGCATTTATTGCTACTCCAGTAATTAGATTAGATTCTCTACTGTGTGGAAACAGGCCATTCAGCCCAACAAGTCCACCCCGACCCTCCAAAGAGTAACCCACCCAGACCCATTTCCCTCTGACTAATTCACCTAACACTATGGGCAACTTAGCATGGCCAATCCACCCTAACCTCCACATCTTTGGACTGTGGGAGGAAATCAGAACACCCGGAGGAAACCCACACAGACATAGGGAGCATGGAGGACGGCACAGTGGCTCAGTGGTTAGCACTATTGCCTCACAGCATCAGGATCCCATGTTCTATACCAGTCTCAGGTGACTGCCTGTGTGGAGTTTGCACATTCTCCCCATGTCTGCGTGGGTGTTCTCTGGATACTCAAGTTTCCTCCCACAATCCAAAGATGTGGTGGATTGGCCATGTTATTTTGCTAGGAGCATTAGTCAGAGGGAAATGGGCCTGGGTGGGTTACTCTTCGCAGGGTCGGTGTGGACTTGATGGGCCAACGAGCCTGTTCCCACACTGTAGGGAATCTAAGCTAAAATGTGGAAACTCCACACAGACAGTTGCCCAAGATTGGAATCGAACCTGGGTCCCTGGTGCTGTAAGACTGTAATGCGGGCCACCATGCCAGAACTTAATTAATTGTTATTAACTGTTAGATGAAAAATGAGAAGCAGAGGCAGAATGGTTGGGAATGGGGAAGCAGGGTGATGCTGGTGGCAAATCAGAAACTCAGTCAGTTCTAGGGATCATTACAGCACACATAATCATGTTAGAGCTAAGCTGTCCTTCACAGTCAACTGGGCAATGGCATTTACTGTCTCAGCTCACAGATGAAAAATGGAATCCTTGGCAAGTTACAGAAAGGGCATCAAGATCCTCTCAAGCAATACCCTCAGCAACGTCAACCCCTCAAGAGGCACAAAAAAAGGACAGAGCCACAAGAGATCTCACATCCATGCCAATTCTTTACTCTTGTCAAATATGTCCTTTAATCCACAAGTTAAAGAGGCACTGATGTTTAAATGTGCACATGAAGCGAGTGATTGTCATTTGAAATGACAGTCTGAATGTTTCCAGTTGTACACATCAGCAGAACTAATTATGATGACTTTATTTGACTGGAGGAAGAAATGGGTTAGGTAGAGACTGACACTTCAGATTAAAAAGAATTGTCATGAGGTGAGACAGAAACCTAGCAATACATGAAATTTATATGTACACTTTTTATTGAATTTTCAGCATGTTATTAACTCCTGAAAACTACAACAGACTATAAATTATCTCAAGGTTGAAACTGAATCAATTAAAGCTGCAGGACTTTACACTATCACTGTGAGAGAATTAAACACCAGGTGGAGAGTATTGAGCTTTAGACCAGAGCTTTCAGTTTTATGATTGTTATGTGTAAATTCTACTTGCTAAATCTATATCAACACAATAAAACTACTATAGCCTACATAATCTCTGTTGAGAACCAGGCTTCTCTAATTCAGCAGAAAGCATAAGAGGGTTGAATTGCAATAAAGAATGCAAAGTTGAAATAGGAGATGGTAGAAATACAATGTGGGTTCGGGAGTATCTGAAGTAGGTTTGTGTGTTCAAATCAGTTCTGTCAGCAGTATGCATTTTTTATTTCAGATCCTGAGTGATGAGCTGCAAATTTTCTGTGCCTTTTTATTTCAGATTTTCAGCAAACACGTGCCTTTCATTTTTTTTTCCCCAACTATCAGAGTTAAGAATATTTAGGGAGGGTTCCAAGGGCAACAGCACAGGATGGTTTCAGGTTACGAGAGAGGGAGGGTGTGATTTCAGCATTTGGCATAGGAGGTGGATAAAAAAAAGTCATTAACACCACATCTCTTTGAGAAGCCACAGTAGAAGAACGTTGCCTTATTAACCTTACAGACAATCATTACTAGTCCTTCCTGAAAAAGGGTTATACCTGAAAGATTCTCCACCTCCTGAAGCTGCCTGGCTCGCTGTGCTCTTCCAGACTCCTGCTTGTCTACCTTTGACTTCTCTGTCTCTGCCTCTTTCACTTTCTTTTAGCTGTTCCTTAAAATTGATCTCAATGCCAATAAATACTTACAATCATTTAGCACCTTTAATATAGGTAAATATCCCAAAGTGTTTTATGGCAGCAATTAACAAACAACACTTAGCACCAGGTCACCAACAGGGACATTAAGACAGATAACCAAAAGCTCAGCCAAAGAGGAACATTTAAAAAAATATTTTATAAGGTTTATGTAGAGAATTCCAGAGCACGGAGCATAAGATGTTAAAGGCACCACCTGGAATGATGAAATGTTTATTTACCAGACTTCCTCGTGTGCTTGGTGGTGTTGAATGTTGGTTGATATTTCATGTTGTGAAGCACCTTGAAAAGTTAAAGCATTATTTCAGAGTAAATTGTTACTGTTCCTCAGACAGCTACTGTCCTCCAGTGCCTTGGCATAATTGTCAATATTTAATGCAGCGATAGTTAGGTTTTCTGATGACAAGTACGGCAAAGGAGAATGCTATGCTGTTGCTCTTGACCCAATTACGTGTAAAAGCCTTGGGTGATTTTGCCTGTTCCTGGTCAAGGTGTCAGCAAGGCTGGTTCAAGCATCCACCTGCTAATCCTACCTGTGATCAAATACCTCAGCACACAACAGGGTCTGAACCTGAAACATTTCCTAATTCGTGCAGTTCAGTAAAAATGATGAATTTTGTTTATTTACCCATGGGACATGGATGCTGCTGGGTGGCCAGCATTCATTGCCTATCCTTTGCTGCTTTTGAGAAGGTAGGAAATGAGCTGCCTTCTTGAACCACTGCAGTCCATGTGATCTTCAATGACCTTAGGGAGGGAATTCCAGGATTTTGACTGAGCAACAATGAAGCAATGGCGATATATTTCTGAATCAGGATGGTGAGTCACTTGGAGAGGAACTTGCAAGTACTTTTTCAGATATCTGCTGCGCTTAACAATGGAAATGGTCGTGGGTTCTGAAGCTGCTGTTGAAGAAGTCTTGGTGAATTTCTGCAACGTATTTTGTAGATAATACACACTGCTTCTATTGAGCATTGGTGGCGGAGGAAGTGGATGTTTGTGGATATGATGCCAGTCAAGTGGGCTACTTTGTCCTGGATGGTGTCAACATAGAACATAGAACAATACAGCGCAGAACAGGTCCTTCAGCCCTTGATGCTTTGCCGACCTGTGAACTAACCTAAGGTCATCCCCCTACACTATCCCATCATCACCCATGTGCTTCTCCAAGGATTGTTTAAGTCTCCCTAATGTGGCTGAGTTGACTACATTGACAGGTAGGGCAGGGCATTCCATGCCCTTATCACTGTCTGAGTAAAGAACCTGCTTCTGACATCTACCTTAAATCTATCACTCCTCAATTTGTAGTTATGCCCCCTCGTACAAGTTGACGTCATCATCCTAGGAAAAAGACTTTCACTGTCTACCCTGTCTAATCCTATGATTATCTTATATGTCTCTATCAAATCCCCTCTTTGCCTTCTTCTTTCCAATGAGAACAGACCCAAGTTTCTCAGCCTTTCTTCATAAGATCTTCCCTCTAGACCAGGCAACATCCTGGTAAATCTCATCTGCACCTTTTCCAATGCTTCCACATCCTTCCTGAAATATGGCAACCAGAACTGTACACAATATTCCAAGTGCGGCTGCACTAGCATTTTGTATAGTTGCAGCATGACATCACAGCTCCGGAACTCAATCCCTCTACCAATAAAACCTAACACACCGTATGTCTTTTTAAAAGCATTATCAACCTGGGTGGCAGCTTTCAGGGATCTATGTACATGGACACCAAGATCCCTCTGCACATCCACACTATCAGGAATCTTTCCATTGACCCAGTACTCTGTTTTCCTGTTATTCTTTCCAAAATGAATCGCCTCACATCTAGCTGCATTGAACTCCATTTGCCACCTCTCAGCCCAATTCTACAGTTTATCCAAGTCCCCCCTACAACCTGCAACATCCTTCCACACTGTCCACTATTCCACCACCTTCAGGGTCATCTGCAAACTTCTAACCAATCCACCTATGCCTGTGTCTAAGTCATTTGTAAATAGCAGTGGTCCCAAAGCAGATCATGAGTAACTCCAGGCTGAATATTTTCCATCAACCACCACTCACTGCCTTCTTATAGAAAGCCAGTTTCTAATCCAAACTGCTAAATCTTCCTCAATCCCATGCCTCTGCATTTTCTCTAACAGCCTACCATGTGGAACCTTATCAAAGGCTTTACTGAAGTCCATGTATACCACATCAACTGCCCTACCCTCATCCAATGCTTAGTCACCTTCTCAAAAAATTCAATGAGGTTTGTGAAACATGATCTGCCCTTGATGAAACCATGTTGACTATCTGCAATCAAATTGTTGCTTGCTAGATGATTATAAATCCTATCTTTTATAATCCTTTCCAAACCTTTTCCTTTAACAGACGTAAGGCTCACTGGTCTATAATTATCTGGATCATCTTTACTGCCTTTTGTGAACAAGGGCACAACATTTGCAATCCTCCAGTCTTCTGGTACTAAACCTGCCAACGATAATGACTCAAAGATCAAAGCCAAAGGCTCCGTCATCTCCTCCTTAGCTTCCCAGAGAATCCTCGGATAAATCCCATCTGGCCCGGGGACGTTTACTTTCACTCCGTCTAGAATTGATAACACCTCTTCCTTACTAACCTCAATCCTTTCTAGTATAATATCTCATATCTCATTCTTCTCCTCTACGGTATTATCCTTTCCCTGAGTGAAAACCAATGAGAAATATTCGTTTAGCACCTCTCCGATCTCCACAGGATCGACACACAACTTCCCACCTCTGTCTTTGACTGGCCCTATTGTGACCCTAGTCATCCTTTTATTCCTCACATGCCTATAGAGTATTCAAGCTTCTTGAATGTTGTTGGAGCTGCAACCATCCAGGCAAGTGGGAGTATTCCATCACACTCCTAAATTGTGCATTGTGCCTTGGCTTGGACAGGCTTTGGTGAGTCAAGAAGTGAATTACACACCGCAGGATTCTTAGCCTCTGAGCTGCTCCTGTCACCATTGTGTTTGTGTGGAAGTTCAAGTTGAGCTTCTGGTCAATGGTAAGCCCCAACATGTTGACAGTGGGGGATTCAGTGATGGTAACACCACTGTGTGTCAAGGGATGGTGATTAGACAGGCTCTTATTGGAAATGACCATTGCCTGACATTGTGTGTCACGAATGGTAGTTAGTGGTTAGCACTGCTGCCTCATAGCACCAGGGACTTGGGTTTGATTCCAGCCATGGGTGACTGTCTGTGTGGAAAAAACAAGGACTGCAGATGCTGGAAACCAGATTCTAGATTAGAGTGGTGCTGGAAAAGCACAGCAATTCAGGCAGCATCCGAGGAGCAAGAAAATCGACGTTTCGCGCAAAAGCCCTCCATCAGGAATAGAGCAGTTTGTACCTGAGAGGTCATGAATGGTGTGCAATCATCGGCAAACATCCCAGGCCTGGCCTTATGACAGAGGGAAGGTCATTGATGAAGCTGCAGAAGATGGTTGGCCTCGGACACTACCCTGAGGAACTCCTGCAGAGATGTCTTGGAGGTAAGATGACTGACCTCCAACAACCACAACCATCTACCTATGTGCCAAGTGTGACTCCAACCAACAGAGAGTTTGCCCCCAATACCCATTGATTCCAGTTTTGCTCGAGCTCCTTTATGCCACAGTTGAATGCGAGCTTGATGTCAAGGGCTGTCACTCTGACCTTGCCTCTGGAATTCAGCTCTTTTGTCCATGTTTGAATGAAGGCTGTAATGAGGTCAGAAACTGAGTGGCCCTGGTGGAACAAACTGGATATCACTGAGCAGTCTACAGCTGCACTTGATGGCACTGTTGATGCTTCTTTCCATGACTTTACTGATGATCGAAATAATTAAGAATGAAGAATTGTATTTTCATAGTACCTTTGCTAAGCTCAGGATATCCTGAAACCATTGATGATGTATGCCCGGACTGCTTTAATGTACAAAATGAAATAAACACTTTGTTCCCCTTGTTTCAATCTGACAGTGACCAGACATTCTGTTTCTAGCTGAGGTTAAATTTGCTGAGAGGTATTTGGGACATCCTCCTTCAGTCCAAACCTTCTGCACTATTTTAAGATATACTTTTCTGAAAAAAACAATCTTACGTGTACAGGTATTAGCAGAGACAACATTCCCCTCACATCACTACTCTTCAGGAATATGACACAACCTTGTGCATATGGACCAGTTCCTACTCTGCCTTTCATGCTGCAGGTGACTGACCACAACCAAACCAATTCAGTAAAATAAATATTGGCTGTGATTTTCTAAGAACTCTTAAATGCCCCCTTCACAGGCAAATAAAGTTGTTTCTGGAAGGCTGTTTTCTTTATGAGGGCAAGCCTCCAGAAACTTCACAACCCCGTGCTGTGACCAGTTTTACATCGCAGACCTCAAGAGTAATCAATACTGCATCAGGAGCACTTCCTAACTGTAAAGATACCGATGAGATCATTGTTTTGCTCGCTTGACTTATTCCCTTCGCTGGCCAATTCTGCAATAGAAAAAAAACCTTTAAATTTAACAATGACATAAAACGGCTGTGTTTATTATGAGAGAAATGGCGATTTGTATTCTGCCGAGCTATTCATGACCTCAGGGCTCCCAAAGTGCTTCACAGCCAATTAAGTACTTTTGGAATGTAGCCACTAATGCAAAGTTGGATACGCGCGCTGCAAGATTCCACAGCAGTAATTTGATCATGACTAAATAATCTGATTTAGTGACGTCGGCCGAGGGATAAATTTTGAGCAGAACAGAGGCTGTACTCCCCTCTTCCTCCTTGTGGGAGGAGAGGCAAACAGAGTCTCAGAGGTTAATGTGCATTCAGAAAGATGTCATTTCTGATAGTACAGTGGTCCCTCAGTACTGCACTGAAATGTCAGGCTGGGCTACGTGGCCATATTTTGAACCTATAATTCTCTGACTCTGGGAGTGTTATCTGGCTGATATACAACTCGTATATTGCAGTGGGGTACCTGTTTAGATGGCTTGGGGTCAATTCTAACAGCCTCCACTTGGTGTGAAGAAGTCGAAAGATGTGCAGGTTAGGGCAAATTGGCCATGCTAAATTGCCCATAGTCTTCAGGGATGTGTGGGTTAGATGAATTAGTCAGGAGAAGTGTAATAGGGTAGGGGAATGTGTCTAGGTGAGTTACTCTTCGGTGGGTCAGTGTGGACTTGTTGGGCCAAATGGCCTGTTTCCACTCTGTGGGGATTCTATGATTTTATGAAGGTGGCTCACGAAAAAGCTGAAAGTCCATCAGTACCTGTATTTGCTAATCTTATTGAGACCTTTTTTATTGGCATGATGTGTGATACACATGTTACCAATGTACGAAGTGGGCACCGTGAACAAACCATCAGTTGACATCAAGCATCAAATAGCAAAACCTTAATGGCACCATGACAGTCTTCTCAGAAAAAACATCCCGAATAGGGTTTTCTAAAGAATTTGTGCGAATGAGTTCCACTTAGCAACTATGTTCTGCCATTGCACCTGTGCGACCAGTGCTTATCAACTTCCCCTCTTGGCAATCCTGCAAATCTTGCTCTCCAGCTCATTCAACAGAATGGGACTGGTAATTGCAGTTTTCCATCATTAACTGAACAAATTCCAGGCTCAGAATTTTGGGGGACAAACAGGACAAGAGGTGGCAGTCTGAGGTCTCCTTTCTACCTCATTAAAGGTAGTCAACATAAGTTGTAACTTGGTTGTGAAAAGTGAAGAAGCTTCCAACAATAAGATTTTGTTTATTTGTTCCAAGGATGGTGTGTTGCTGGCTAGTTTAACATTTAGTTCTTTCTTGAAATGCTACAATTTTCAAAGTTTATGGACACCTACAGGTTGTGTTGGGAAGCAATGCCAGTGTTTGACCCAGCAACACTGAAGGAAAGGCAATCGAAGTCTAAGTCAGAACAGTGTGTGACTTAGAGGGGAGCTTGAAGTTCCCATGTATCTACTGTCCTTGCCCTTCTAGATAGTTGAGGTTTCAGGTTGGAAGGTGTTGTTGAAGGAGCCTTGGTAGGTTACAGCAGTCTTTCTTGTAAAGTCAAGAGGCAATGGTTACATTCTCTATTGTTAGAAATAGTCATTGTCTGTCACTTAGGTTACCTGCCACATATCAACTTTAGTTTTGATGTTAATAAAATCTTGTTTCATATGGACATGGGCTGTGCCAGTATCTGAGGAATCACAAAAGATGCTGAATATTGGTCACTACTTCAAGACTAATTTTCTCTTTTATAATCTTCACACCAAAATTCATTGGAAAACATTGCTCCAAATCAATATTCTCTTTTCTAAATGCCATAAACTCAGATCATTAAAATGATTACATAATAGATCCCTGACTACAAAGCAATCCTTTCAGCTTTGACGGTTGTAGAACATAGAACATTACAACGCAGTACAGGCCCTTCAGCCCTCGATATTGATCTGACCTCTGGAACCAATCTGAAGCCCATCTAACCGACACTATTCCATTCTCATCCATACAGGCAAAAGTGAGGACTGCAGATGCTGGGAACCAGAGTTTAGATCAGAGTGGTGCTAGAAAAGCACAGCAGGTCAGGCAGCATCCGAGGAGCAGGAAAATCGGCGTTTCGGGCAAAACCCCTTCATCAGGAATAGAGGCAGGAAGCCTCCAAGGTGGAGAGATAAATGGGGGGAGGGCTGCTGGGGAGAAGGGAGCAAAGAGTACAATGGGTGAATGGGAGTGGGGATGAAGATGATGGGTCAGAGAAGAGGGTGGAGTGGATAGGTGGGAAGGGAGATTGGCAGGTAGGACAGATCATGAGGACAGGGCTGAGCTGAAAGGTTGGAACTGGGGTAAAGTGGGGGTAGGGGAAATGAAGAAACTGGTAAAGTCCCCATTGATGCCCTGGGGTCGAAGTGTTCCGAGGCAGAAGATGAGGTGTTCTTCCTCCAGGCGTCGGAGGTGAGAGAGCAGCTGTGGAGGAGGCCCAAGACCTGCATGTCCTCGGCAGAGTGGGAGGGGGAGTTGAAATATCGGGCCATGGGGCAGTGGGGTTGATTGGTGCGGGTGTCCTGGAGATGTTCCCTGAAGCGCTCTGAGAGGAGGCGTCCAGTCTCCCCAATGTAGAGGAGATCACATCTGGAGCAACGGGTACAATAAATGGCATTGGTATATGCCTATCCAATGACCACTTAAATGCCCTTAAAGTTGGCAAGTCTACTACTGTTGCAGGCAGTGCATTCCATGCCCCTAATACCCTCTGAGTAAAGAAACTACCTCTGACATCTGTCCTATATCTATCACTCCTCAGTTTAAAGCTATATCTCCTCCTGCTAGCCATCGCCATTTGAGGAAAAAGGCTCTCATTGTCCAATCTATCTAACCCTTTTATTATCTTACATGTCTCATTAAGTCACCTCCCAACCTTCTCCAACAAAAACAGCCTCAAGTCCCTCAGCCTTTCCTCGCAAGACCTTCCCTCCATACCAGGCAACATCCTAGTAAATCTCCTCTGAACCTTTTCCAAAGCTTTCACATCTTTCCTATAATGCGGTGACCAGAACTGTATGCAATACTCCAAATGTAGCCACAGCAGAGTTTTGTAAAGCTGCAGCATGATCTCATGGTTCCTCTACCAATAAAGGTTAGCACACTGTACACCTTCTTAACAACCCTATCAACTTGGGTGGCAACTTTCAAGGACCCATGTACCTGGACACCGAGATCTCTCTGCTCATCTACACTTCCAAGAATCTTACCATTAGCCAAGTACTCTGCATTTCTGTTACTCCTTCCAAAGTGAATCACCTCATACTTTTCCATATTAAGCTCCATTAGCCACCTCTCCAGCCCAGCTCTGCAGCTTACCTTTGTCTCTCTGTAACCTCCAACATTCTTCATCACTATCCACAACTTTACCGACCTTAGTGTCATCTTCAAATTTACTAACCCATCCTTCTATGCCCTCATCCATGTCAGTTATATAAATGACCAACAGCAGTGGACCTAAAACAGATTCTTGCAGTTCTTCACTAGTAACTGAACTCCAGGATGAATATTTCACATCAACCACCACATTCTATCTTTTTTCAGCTAGCCAATTTCTGATCCAACTGCTAAATCACCCTCAATCCCATGCCTCTGTATTTTGTGCAATAGCCTACAGTGGGGAACGTTATCAAATGCTTTACTGAAATCCATATACACCACATCAACTGCTTTCCCCTCATCCACCTGTTTGGTCACCTTCTCAAAGAAAGTTGTCCTGTATTTTGTGACCATAACTTTTGTGCAATATGGACCATAACCTGGCAAATTAGACTAATTTTTAGTAGTCTAACCTGGCAAATTAGACTAGATTAGATTACATCACAGTGTGGAAACAGGCCCTTCGGCCCAACAAGTCCACATCGACCCGCCAAAGCGCAACCCACCCATACCCCTACATTTACCCCTTACCTAACACTACGGGCAATTTAGCATGGCCAATTCACCTGGTCTGCACATCTTTGGACTGTGGGAGGAAACCCACGCAGACACAGGGAGAACATGCAAGCTCCACACAGTCAGTCGCCTGAGGTGGGAATTGAACCCGGGTCTTTGGCGCTGTGAGGCAGCAGTGCTAACCACTGTGCCACCGCGCCGCACACAAATAATCATTTAACAAAATTTCCTATCAAGATAATTATGGTTCAAGATTCCATCATGGACAAAAACAGATAGCCTAGCCTGACATTTTAGCACGTACTATCAGAGGAGCCATTTTCCAGAAAGATTCTTAGATTTAGGCTTCATTTACATTATCTTTGGTGACTACATATTTCATAATATTTCTTTGGCCATGAGATGTTTTTGGATAAATTGTGGGACAGCCTGAGGATGTGAAAGGGACAACATAAATGCAAGACTTTCATTTTTCTTTGGTGTGGACACTAAAGATAGAGAGCAATTCTTCCCATTACATGAAGGATTGTGAACTGGATGACCCCATTGTAAGGTGATTGACAATAAATGTAATGGTAACACAAGTATACACCTTTTAATGCAGTGAGTAGTAAGGTTCTGAAAGGCACATTAGGTACAATGATCTATGGTTTGGAATTTCCGCCATAAAGCAACATCCCCTGTTTTGCCTTTGAAGAATAGGAACGCTTCTTTGATAGCATGCACAAAAATGCTACCAAAGGTGGCGGAGCAAGATCCAACCTTTGCTTTCAGAAGGGAATTGGATAATTATCTGAAGAGAAAAAAAGATATGCAGGGCTACAGGGAAAGCTGGGATGCATGTCTAGGGGTATAATTACTGCAAAGTGCTAGCACTAACTTGACAGCTGAATAATCTCTGTCTGTGCTTTAACCATTCTGATGCTACAAAATAGCAAAACTTTTGTGAGCCTGTTAATGAGGTAGAGGTGTTGATGTTGGACTGAGGTGGACAAAGTCAGAAGTCACATGACATCAGGTTATAGTCCAATAGGTTTACTTGAAATCACAAGTGTTTGGAGCGCTGCTCCTTTGTCAAGTGAACACTTCCAAGCGGATGAAACCCCAATTCTTGTTGTTTGACTTCATGGCATGAATGCCAGGAGGAAGAGTTATAATCAGAGAGACTGAGGCAAATTTTAAATTCACTTAAATGCATGGGATTCAATGCTCGGATTGCCAGAATGCATAGCAGATTGACCCTCATCTTGAGTTATATATTCCTAAGGTTTGCAGGAAGAATTGGTTTTATTTCAATATTAGAGAATCAGGGAAAAAAAACTACATTGCAATCCTCTCTCCCACCAGCTGCCACCCCAGGCATTTTCTCTATTCTCTTGCTAAATATCTGCTTTAGATTGTTGGCTCTTTCTTTATTGCCTAAGCACCAAGACTCTGGAGTTTCCTGATCAGTTGTGTTATGTTTTGCTGCACAGTTCATCTGAAAGCTGTGCAAATCAGGTACATAAGACCAAGGAATTCCAAGGGCAAATTACAACTGGAACAAATTGAATTTCTCTGCAATGTTTTACACTAGTTTTCAAAATAGTCACAGTAGAAGCTGGCCGTGCCAACAAAATTGCCCATGCCTCGAATCAGTTGCCAACCCATGTTTTCGCTAATTGTGCCGGTTTGCACAATTTTTAGGAGCCTCTTAAGTTTTGTTTGGCATAATTTAGATTGGTTTACTCACAGTGACATAGTGATGGACGAACACTTCAATTAAAAATGTTTTGTTTGTGTGTTTCTCAATACAGTGAGCAGTTTGATAGTGTCACTGGATTAATAATCTAGAGATATGAATTCAAATTCCACCATGACAATTGACAATAATTTATATCCAGTCAATGATATAAAATGTGGAGTAAAAAGCTAGCGTCTGCAATAGTAACTATGAAACTAGCACAGATTGTCATTACAAACCCATCTGGTTTCAACTTCATTTGGGGAAGGAATTATCCATCCTTATTCAGTTTGATCTGTAGATGAGACCAGACTGGGAAAAAGTGAGGACTGCAGATGCTGGAGATCAGAGTTGAAAAATACGTTGCTGGAAAAGCGCAGCAGGTCAGGGGAGGGGAAATGAGGAAGCTGGAGAAATCTGGATTCATCCCTTGTGATTGGAGGGTTCCTAGGCAGATTTATCCAGCTTCCTCATTTCCCCTCCTCCCACCTTATCTCAGTCCCAACCCTCGAACTCAGCACCGCCTTCTTGACCTGCAATCTTCTTCCTGACCTCTCCGCCCCCATCCACTCTCCGGCCTATCACCCTCACCTTAACCTCCTTCCACCTATCGCATTCCCAACGCCCCTCCCCCAAGTCCCTCCTCCCTAACTTTTATCTTAGTCTGCTTGGCACACCTTCCTCATTCCTGAAGAAGGGCTTATGCCCGAAACGTCGATTCTCCTGCTCCTTGGATGCTGCCTGACCTGCTGTGTTTTTCCAGCAACACATTTTTCAGCACATGAGACCAGACCAACAGCAACATGGCTGACTCTTGGCTGCATTATGAAATGGCCTAAAGCTATTCGGTTAGAGGCGTGCAACAAATGCTGACCTTGGCAGCTCTGCTCACTTTCCATTATGGAATATACCAACTCCAAACAGACTGCCAAGGGACATTGTTCAAGAAGGCAGTCCAGCACCACCTTCTTAAAAACAGTCAGGGATGGGCAATAAATGCCAACGATGTCTACATCCTGCAAGTGATTTAAAAAAGCATGAAGTGATAAAAAGAGCACTTCTAATAATAGGCTATTTGCCATTCATAAATATTTCAAGGACATTTTCTTCACTGGAAATGTTGTTTTTAAAAATGTTACACCTTAAAACAATGCTTGATTGCATTGGCTGATGAAAGCTTTTATGACTGGTAATGTTCTTGAGCTAAAACATGAGCAAAAGATAATTCTGAAACTAACCAAACATTGAGTGCAAGTCATGACCAAATTGGCAGTTGTGCCAAAACAGAGCATACTTGGCCATTGTATATCCTTAAGAATGAGGCATGTTAACAGTTCTTAACAAAATGAATTAATAACTCACAATGTTGCTTTCCGAAACACATTAATCTCAATGAGTGAGAGATTTGCAGCATACTTTTTGCATTATGTTCGAGCTGTAGTTTAACATAATCTGTTACCATATCCCTGCCAGAACATTTACAAGGTATTTAAGAGAATGGACTAAAAGAAAAACCAGAGGGGAGACGAGGAAGTTTTTTAAGGCAGTGAGTTATTATAATTTACAATTATTTGCCTAAACTGATGGCGAAACCAGACTCAGTATTAACTTTCCAAGGGGAATTGTACATGTGCAGAACACATTTTTTAAAAATTCAACTTATGGGAAAAAAGCAAAGAGGACTAATTTGATATCCTTTTCAAAGAGTCCGCAATGGTATAATCGACCAAAAGATTTCTTTCAGTGATGTATGATGCAAATGAATTGAATTTGTGATCACTAATCAGTAACAACGTGGCTAATTCTATGGTTTACATACATCCCCATGATTTTGAAAGTTCAGTCAAGCAAATACCAGGAAATGGACTCATTATCCAGTGGGAGGCGCTCTGATGCACTTTGTGGTTATCTATATGACTGTCCACAAAACATACCATAGAGAATTGGGTTCTTGTTGAGACAGAAATCCTGAAATTTAGGAACAACATTAACTATTTACATGATTGTAATTTCACAGACTTACACTTTTATTAGGGGCTTAACTGATGTAACTGTACATTATATGCATATAACCGACTAACTGAACATGCTAAACTGATTCCATTTCACTGAGAAAGTGACTGAAAGCGAGGCATTCCTTTTCACTACAAGTTGTGATGTAATGTAACTGATTTATAGGCTCAATGATCTATGGTTTGGAATTTCTGCCATAAAGCAACATTCCCCTTTTTTCCTCTGAAGAATAGGAACACTTCTTTGATAACATGCACAAAAATGCAAATAGATTAATTTTCTCAATACATTCAGATAATGTTTAGGTGAATGCACAACAGAACCAAATGTAGTGCTTAAATGGTTATCTTGACTTGGCAGTGTTGTTTCATTCTGCGGTGCACTATCCATTATCATGGATGAATGTTTATAATTTATTGTATGAATATTATTTTTTGTAAACTTGTGGTTGTTGCTTGGCATGATGTCATCAGTATCTGTGCTGTCATTCTTTATGATGGGGATATTGACGGGGTATCCAGTTCAGATATGACCTCTGTTTCTCTGGATTTAACCATTGCCCATAAGAGGAGAAACTGAGGTTTGCCGATTCTGGAGATCAGAGCTGAAAATATGTTGCTGGAAAAGCGCAGCAGGTCAGGCAGCATCCAAGGAGCAGGAGAATCGACATTTCGGGCTTGTGCCCTTCTCCTGACCTGCTGCCTGACCTGCTGCGCTTTTCCAGCAACACATTTTCAGCTCATTACAATATAACATGACCTTGGCTGAACACAATGACAGAGTAGTTTTCCAATAACCCAAAGATTTGTACAAAAAATTTCAAGCTTGTATGCTTCATCCTTGCTTAACTGCAATAACTGGCTGCACTCTTATTGATCGTGGTCTTGAATTATGTTCTCCCTCTTTTAAAACAATGCATCTTGCACATGTGGTTGAGTGTTGAGAAGGTGGGAGAGAAGAACTGTGTGGATCTATCGCCCAAACATGAGAGCTGTCAATTAGGTTATACCATTTCCCAGGGGAGTAGCTCATAGATTTAACAAAGCTATCTGAAAATCATGGTAAGGCACTTGCAACAATCGTGGAATTTACAGTGTGTTCTATGTGACCATTTGGCTGAGGTTCATGAAGAAGAGGTAGCATACTAAACACGTCATTTCCTGCCCATGCTTTGGAAATGCTTGTACAATTTGTTGAAGGTACTCTGAACATATGGCAGGCAGTGGGAACTGTTGTATTAGTGGTACCTTTAATTTGTAACACAAAGGGAATTCGTGAAATAGTCACAGCATGTAATCATGCCCTTGAACATGGAGAAGAACAGCAGTGATCTTGCACCATAGCTCAGAAGGAATCTCATGTGGCAGAAAAGGTCATCTTGACTGGTGAGGTGAATTGAATTGACATGTTTCACATGATTTGATTAGTTGATCAATGCACTTATTAATGCCGGTCTATTGATGGATTCATATGCCAAGTCTCTGGGTCCTTTGTGTATCCATATGGCCTCCAAGTACGATATATGACATTTTGACATCAAACTTACAGAATTACAACAGATTTGCCTTTAAAGATTACATTCTTGTTGAGCCCTCATTCATTTTTGATTGACCAGAGTGAAATTACTAGCTGGGAGAACTATTGGATGTGTTTTGGTCATCCTAACGTTAACCTTCTTACATTGATGCAGCTGGTCATTTTCTGATGTAGCTTGGTGAGTCTGCTCTGGACAGCTGTGACCAAAAGGTATGAGAATAATGTTGCAGTCAGAATCTTTAGTGTTAAAACTGACAGAGTTGTCACCTCAGGGATCGTCATATTAAGTAGATTCATGCACACGGTAGACGAGTACTAGAAGGTTCATCCCTTTTCAATGATGTGAAAGATTTCAGGTTTCCATCCTGTGATGCCATTTTCACATTTAAGATGGAGAACCAAGCATGGGAAGAATTAGCTAATCTTGTGTGAACTACATCATGTTCAGCCAGTTTCCCGAGTGTGTCTTACATAAGATGTCTAAAAGATAATAATTGGACTTACACTTGTATCATTCCTGGAATATAACACATGCTGTTCATTTTGGATTTATCACTTGGATGAAGATAAGGGCTTTAGCTTCTCTGACAGTGTTCAGTTGGCATGTGAAGTTTAATGTATGTTCTGTCTGGGTCTCGAAGATGTAATGTCACAGTTACCTCGTGAACTTCACTGAAATACTTGTGTGACATGCAAGAAACCTGGGCTTTGTTCCTTAGTTGGCTCTTCTTCACACATTGCTGTGGAACATTGTGATTCTCTGAATGATTGGGCTTCCTTTACATTTCAGCTCAATGTTCTTCAATAGAACAGAGATTTAGATCTGGCATGAAATGCTAGATACTGCCTTAATGGGTGAGACAAGCCACACCTCATCCAAGATTTGGATGCTCCACAGACCCTATTGATACTGCAATAGTTGTTCCAGAATCAAGCACTTCCAAATACTGCTGGCTGGCTACAATTATTTCAAACTTGCATTCTTCTTCCAGCAGAATAGCAATGGTATACTCCTGATGTTCATTGAGAACTGCTTTTTTGAAGGATTTGCTGGGTTAAGAAGCAACAACTTGTTCTGTGAGACTTTCATCTAAGTTAGCTTCAGTGAAATCACATTCCATGGCTTAAGTCAATGCCTGCCTATGAACTGGTCAATTGTTTTACTTAGCTGTTGTCGATATGACATGAACTTAAATCTGTGTATCCTGAAAATGTTGTCAGGATCTTGGTGGTCATCACCAGAAATTGAGTCACAGAGTCATAGTGATGCACAACACGGAAACAGACCTTTTGGTCCAACTTGTCCATGCCGACCAGATATCCCAACCTAATCTAGTCCCACTTGCCAGCATCTGGTCCATATCCCTCCAAACCCTTCCTATTCATATACCCATCCAGATGCCTTTTAAATGTTGCAATTGTTCTAGCCTCCATACATGTACCACCCTCTGTGTGAACAGGTTGTCCCTTAGTTCTCTTTTATATCTTTCCCCTCTCACCTTAAACCCATGCCTTCAAGTTCTGGACACCCCCACCCATTCCCCCCCCCCAGCATCTCAGGGAAAAGACTTTGTCTATTTATCCTATCCATGCCCCTCATAGTTTCATTAACCTCTCAGATCACTCTTCAGGCTCCAACACCCCAGGGAAAACAGCCCCAATCTATTCAACCTCTCCCTATAGTTCAAATCCTCCGGCTCTGACAACATATTTGTAAATCTTTTCTGAACCATTTCAAGTTTCACAACATCCTTTCAATTAGAGGGAGACCAGAATTGCATGCAATATTCCAACAGTGGCCTAATCAATGTCCTGTACAGTGGCAACATAACCTCCCAACTCCTGTACTCAATACTCTGACCAATAAAGGAAAGCATACCAAATGCCTTCTTCCTGTGACTCTACTTTCAAGGAGCTATGAACCTGCACTACAAGGTCTCTTTGTTCAGCAACACACCCTAGGACCTTACCATTAAGTGTATAAACCCTGCCCTGATTTACCTTCCCAAAATGCAGCACCTCGCATTTATCTAAATTAAACTGCATCTGCCACTCCTCAGTCCATTGGCCCATCTACAGCATGGAAACAGACTCTTTGGTCCAACTTCTGATCAAGTTCCCATTGTAATCTGAGGTAACCTTCTTCGCTGTCCACCACACCTCCAATTTTGGTGTCATCTGCAAACTTACTAACTATACCTCCTATGTCCACATCCAAATCATTAATATGAGTGACAAAACGTAGAGGACCCAGCACCGATCCTTGTGGCACTCCACTGGTCACCGGCCTCCAGTCTGAAAAACAACCCTCCACCACCACCATCAGTCTTCTACCTTTCAACCAGTTCTGTATCCAAATGGATAGTTCTCCCTGTATTCCATGAGTTCTAACCTTGCTAATCAGTCTCCCATGGGGAACCTTGTTGAAAGCCTTACTGAAGTCCATATAGATCACATCTACCGCTCTGCCCTCATCAATCCTCTTTGTTACTTTTTCAAAAAACTCAGTCAAGTTTGTGAGACATGATTTCTCAGAAAGCCATGTTGACTATCCCTAATCAGTCCTTGCCTTTCCAAATATATGTAAATCCTGTCCCTCAGGATTCCCTCCAACAATTTTCCCATCACTGACATCAGGCTCACCCGTCTATAGTCCCCTGACTTGTCCTTACCACCTTTCTTAAATAGTGGCACCATGTTAGCCAACCTCCAATCTTCCAGCATCTCACCTGTGACTATCAGTGATACAAATATCTCAGCAAGGGGCCCAGCAATTACTTCCCTAGCTTCCCACAGAGTTCTAGGATACACCTGATCAGGTTCTGGAGATTTATCCTCTTTTATGCATTTCAAGACATCCAGCATTTCCTCCTCTGTAATATGGTACATTTTCCAAGATGTCACCATCCATTTTCCCACATTCTATATCTTCCATGTCCTTTTCCATAGTAAACACTAATGCAAAATATTCGTTCAGTATCTTGTCCATCTCCTGCGGCTCCACACAAAGGCTGCCTTGCTGATGTTTGAGAAGCCCTATTCTCTCCCGAGTTACCCTTTGTCCTTCGTGTATTTGTAAAAACCCTTTGGATTCTCCTAACCGTATTTGCCAAAGCTATCTCATTTCCTCTTTTTGCTCTCCTGATTTCCCTTTTAACTCTTCTAAGGATTCACTCAATCTATCTTGTCTATACCTGGCATATGCTTCCTTCTTTTTCTTAATTAAATCCTCAATTTCTCTGGTCATCCAGCATTCCCTACACCTACCAGCCTTTCCTTTCCCCTAACAGGAATATACTGACTCTGGACTCTTGTTCTCTTATTTCTGAAGGCTTCCTATTTTCCAGCTGTCTCTTTACCTGTGAACATCTGCCCCCAATCAACTTTTTTTTAGATTTGATTAGATTACTTACAGTGTGGAAACAGGCCCTTCGGCCCAACAGGTCCACACCGCCCCATCGAAGTGCAACCCACCCATACCCCTACATCTACCCCTTACCTAACACTACGGGCAATTTAGCATGGCCAATTCACCTGACCTGCACATCTTTTGGACTGTGGGAGGAAACCGGAGCAACCGGAGGAAACCCACGCAGACACGGAGAGAATGTGCAAACTCCACACAGACAGTCGCCTGAGGCAGGAATTGAACCCAGGTCTCTGGCGCTGTGAGGCAGCAGTGCTAACCAGTTTGAAAGTTAATACCATCAAAGTTAGCCTTCTTCCAATTTAGAAATTCAACTTTTAGATCTGGTCTATCCTTTTCCATCATCATTTTAAAACTAATAGAATTATGGTCACTGTCCCCAAAATGGCCCCTCACTGACAACTCAGTCACCTGCCTTGCCTTATTTTCCAAGAGGAGGTCAAGCTTTGCATCTTCTCTAGTAGGTACATCCACATACTGAATCAGAAAATTGTCTTCTGCACAAATTCCTGCAAATTCCTCTCCATTTAAACCCTTAACACTATGGCCATCCCAGTCTGTTTTTGGAAAGTTAAAATCCCCTACCATAACCATTCTATTATTCTTACAGATAACTGAAATCTCCTTACAAATTTGTTTCTCAATTTCTCACTGACTATTAAGGGGTCTATAATACACTCCCAATAAGGTGATCATCCCTTTTTTATTACTCAGTTCCACCCAAATAACTTCCCTGGATACATTTCCAGGAATAGCCTCCCTCAGTACAGCTGTAATGCTATCTCTTATCAAAATGCCACTCCCCTCCTCTCTTGCCTCCGTTTCTGTCCTACCTGTAGCATTTGTATCCTGGAACATTAAGCTGGCAGTCCTGCACATCCTTGAGCCACATTTCTGTAGTTGCTATGATATTCCAGTCCCATGTTCCTAACCATGCCCTGAGTTCATCTGACTTCTCTATCAGAGGATTTTATTTTTCTTAATCTTTGTGTTTTCAAAACAAGAATATGTTTGACTGCCTGTCATTCTTTGTCAGTCAGCTGCTGATGCACAAAATAAATTTTGATAATTTCTTTAAACGTATTCTATCTACCAAGAATGCTACTGGTGTTCTGACGGGATGGCAATAGATTACCAATCCATAATGAGCTGTTTGTTTCTCATCTTGTATCGCGTTATGCTTTCTAAAATGCCAGCATAAGAAGCTGTATTGAAACGTAGGATGTTACCTGATTTTTATTGGCTTTTTTAATTATTGTAGCTTTAAAAGACACTGCCCCTTTAACAATTGCAGGCTTATGCCTGTCGGTGATTTTTGCATCAGAAAAAGAAATCATGACATCATGCACAATTTTTCATTATTTTCATGAAATTCTGGAAAATAAAACGCCTGAGTCCACTGACGTCTGGACACAGGTAAGGGCTTTTTAATTTAGAAACCCCTGTGTGTAGTATCGTTTTTCAGCACTTTGTTCCAGGATTGTTTTTGTAGATGATGGCTGTTATTCGATACTTTTAAACTGTTACATTTTTTTTAAATCAGAGCTGCCCTGAGAGTCTCATAAAGTGCCACTTCTTTTTGAAAAAGAGAAAGTTATAGAGTGCTTTGTATTTCAGGAAACTCTTGTAGCCTTTAGTTTTGTTTGTAGCACTTTAGTTTTGGTTGGGCTGTTGATCTCTATGTGCTGGAGGTTGGTGTATTATATCACTGATTCCACCCTTTAAGACGGTTACATAGCATTGTAGCCTTTAATTTTAGTAATTTCAATTCCAAATCCAACATATCTATGGATGACTTATGGAAAGGAGAGTTTTTACAGCTGCCACACTCCTGTCACGTTCTAACTAACTAGCCATCGCTGCTAGCTTTTAATGTGTTCATACTGGCATCATGGTGTGCTTTGGTTTTCTCTATGTTAATCTGCATAACGTATGCAACAGAGTTGGGTTCTTGTTGAGTCAGATGTCTTGAAGTTTATTAAAACACTCACCATTTACATAGCTGCAAACTAATTCACATAATCTGACTATGTCTAACCGATGTCATTTTACCTTACATACTCATAACTCATTAACTGAATGTATTACACTGACTCCATGGCACAAAAAGAGTAACCAAAGGTGAGGCGAGTACTTTTCAACTTAACGTCACATGCTATGTAACTGTCTTAAAGGGTGGAATGGATGATATAATACGCCAACCTCCAGCATGTGGAGATCAACATCCCCACCAAAGAAAAACATAGAAGATGGTAAAAGAGAGGGAGGTGTGGCATTGTTAGTCAAGGACAGTATTACGGTGGCAGAAAAGATGTTTGAGGACTCATCTACTGAGGTAGTATGGGCTGAGGTTAGAAACAGGAAAGGAGAGGTCACCCTGGTGAGAGTTTTCTGTAGGCCTCTGAATTGCTCCAGAGATGTAGAGGAAAGGACAGCAAACATAATTCTGGATAGGAGCAAGAGGTAGAGGGTAGTTGTTATGGGGGACTTTAACTTTCCAAATATTGACTGGAAATACTATAGCTTGAGCACTTTAGATCGGTCAGTTTTTGTCTAATGTGTGCAGAACAGTTTCCTGACACAGTATGTAAACAGGCCACGTTACAAGTCAGCCAGGAAGGACCTAAAGAGAGAGCTAAGAAGAGTCAGGAGGGGACATGAGAAGTCATTGGCAGATAGGATCAAGGAAAACCCTAAAGCTTTCTATTGGTATTTCAGGAATAAAAGAATGGCTCGAGTAAGATTAGGGCCAATCAAGGACAGTAGTGGGAAGTTGTGCGTGGAGTCCAAGGAGATAGGAGAAGGGCTAAATGAATATTTTTTTGTCAGTATTCACACTAGAAAAAGACAATGTTGTGAGGAGAATACTGAGATACAGGCTACTTGACTAGACGAGATGGGATTGAGGTTCACAAAGAGGAGGTGCTAGCAATTCTGGGAAAGTGTGAAAATAGATAAGTCCCCTGAGCCAGATAGGATTTATCCTATGATTCTCTGGGAAGCCAGGGAGGAGATTGCAGAGTTTTTGGCTTTGATCTTTATGTCATCATTGTCTATGGGAATAGTGCCAGAGGATCGCAAATGTTGTCCCCTTATTCAAGAGGGGAGTAGAGACAACTCTGGTAATTACAGACCAGTGAATCGTACTTCAGTTGTGGGTAAAGTGTTGGAAAAGATCATAAGAGATAGGATTTATAATAATCTAGAAAGGAATAAGTTGATTGGGGATAGTCAACATAGTTTTGTGAAGGGTAGGTCATGCCTCACAAACCTTATTGAGTTCTTTGAAAAAATGATCAAACAGGTGGATGAAGACAAAACGGTTGATGCAGTGTATATGGATTTCAGTAAGGCGTTTGATAAGGTTCCCCACTGTAGACTATTGCAAAAAATACAGAGGCGTGGGGTTAAAGGTAATTTAACAGTTTGGATCAAATATTGGCGAGCTGAAAGAAAACAGAGGGTGGTGATTGATGGGAAATGTGCATTAAGGCGTTCAGCTACTAGTGGTGTACCGCAGGAATCTGTTTTGGAGCCACTGCTGTTTGTCATTTTTATAAATGACCTGGATGAGGGCATAGAAGGGTGGGTTAGTAAATTTGCCGGTGACATTAAGGTTGGTGGAGTTGTGGAACAAGTGGTTACAGTCGGACAAAGATAAGCTGTAGAGCTGGACTGAGAGTTGGCAAAGGGAGTTTAATGCGGACAAGTGTGAGGTGATTCACTTTGGAAGGAGCAACAGGAATACAGAGTACTGGGCTAATGGTAAGATTCTTGGTAGTGTAGATGAGTAGAGAGATCCCGGTGTCCATGTATATAGATCCCTGAAATCAGCCACCCAGGTTGATAGGATTGTTAAGAAGCCGTACGGTGTGTTAGCTTTTATTGGTAGAGGTATTGAGTTTGGAGCCATGAGGTCATGTTGCAGCTGTACATAACACTAATGTGGCCGCAGTTGGAGTTTTGCGTACAGTCTGGTCACCGCATTATAGGAAGGATGCGGAAGCTTTTGTAAGGGTTCAGAGGAGATTTACTCGGATGTTGCCTGGTATTGGGGGAAGGTCTTACGAGGAAAAGCTGACGGACTTTAAGGTTGTTTTTGTTGGAGAGAAGGTTGAGAGATGACTTAAATGAGACATATAAGATATTCAGAGGGTTAGACAGGGTGGACAGTGAGAGCCTTTTTCCTTGGATGGTGATGGCTAGCAGGAGGGGACATGAGGGGTGATAGATATAAGACAAATGTCAGAGGTGGTTTCTTTACTCAGAGAGTAGTAGGGGCATGGAACACACTGCCTGCAACTGGAGTAGACTTGCCAACTTTAAGAGCATTTAAATGGCCATTGGATAATGGAATAGTGTAGGTTAGATGGGCTTCAAATTGGTTCCACAGGTTGGCGCAACGTTGAGAGCCAAAGAGCCTGTACTGCGCTGTAATGTTCTATGTTCTATATTCTAAAGAAGGTGGAAGGTGCCAATGTGAGGATACTGACAGTGAAGGCAAAGACTGGTAAGATTTTTGTATGTTTGAAGATGCACAGCATCCTGGAGAAGCACCTGTTCCACGGAAAGCCAGGAGTCACATCTATGGCCCAACTGTCTTTCTGGTTCCGGGGTTGGAGATCTCCCCATATGATCGTTTTGGACCCCACCCCCTCCCCCCCACCTTCTGACTCCATGTGTATTTCTGTGCCGTATATCAGCAGTATCTGGCTGTGTACATGATCATATATTTGTCCATCTATGCCAATTTTTATAGATGATAATCTTTAGTTCTTTGTATGGGCTTAACTTCTACTTTACCTGACCCAGGGGTGGTCCCCAAATCACAGGGAATCCAGAAGTCAAGATTCCTCAGGATCTTGCTCTATTGTAACATGGTAAGATGCAGTTGTCCGCGCACTTCAGCCCGTCTCCCCTCCATTGGAATTCAGACAGGGAGCTGATTAATGACACCCACAGGAACGGGTCCCATCTCAGTGGGGAGGGGAGTGTGTTGGCGTGGGCTAGAAACAATCTCAGATGGAATCAGTCAGGGGGTGGGGGAATCAATGTTTGGAGGTTAGTTTGGGGCTGGAAACTCTCAAATCCAACTAAATTTACCAGATTAAATATTCCATCTCTGTGTTAGAGGTAGGCAATGTAGAGACTGTGGGGCAGCAAATTTCACATTGCATTCTCAATTAGCCTTCAGCAGGTACAGCAAGGAAGCAGCAGACAAGTTCCGAGTGCATCAGGTCACATACTGAGCACAGACAATAGGATAATTGCTGCAGACCTTTTTTTTATTTATTGTGTGCAGCTCTGTGTAGTTTCTGCCTGCAGGCAGTGGATAAATCAATGATGTCAAGAGTGTCAGACTTGCTTGTGCCCTTTATAAACCTGCTGTTTTGTGGTTGTTGTGACAATATAACACAGTGGTTTGACTTCTCTGCTTCTCACCCTTTTGGCCTGGCGACTGTTGTGTGGTAACTGTTTGTAATATGACAGGGAAGGGATGCAGTGGAAGGGATGCATTTTGACGTGGCTACACTGTGAATGGCCATTGAGACAAGGGGCTCCTTTTATTTTTGGGAAGTGCTGTGATCATGTCATCTGCATGAACATGACAGGGAAGCTGGGGGGTGGGGGGGGCAGCACATTTGAATGGTATCTTCCATGCATTGGAGGCACCCATTCCCACCCACCACCCCAGGATGCCACCATAAACTTCCTTCTGCACTGCCTGCCCAGCAAAATCATTGGAGTGATTTGTGAAAGAGCAGAGGTTAAGGCATTAAGATGGAAGATCAGCCATGTTGAATGGTAGTTGTGGCTCAATGTGTCAAATGGCCTACTCAGGCACCTATCTTTGATGTTTCTAACATTCACTGCCTCCCCCTAACCCACACTCATATTTGGGCAGTCAACAAACCTCTTCAGGTCTCTTCCTGCTGTCCCAGCAGTGCCCACTATTGTGTTCAGTGATGAATCTGCCAGTCAAATAGCTTTAGATCAGTTGGATAGGCCCAAGAATCTTTACTTGACCATCGTCCTCTGTGAATCCAGGAAAGGAAAGTTTCCTTGGAATTCAAAAACTGGAAAAGGCATAGAATTTCAACAAAGGAATCTGATTGGGGATTTTGAGTTTGGCAAATAGCTCAGCAGGAAAGTGATTGGAGAGTGGGAGCTGGAGCTCTATACATTTATATGTGACTACACCAGGAAGCATCCTGCAAGCCACTTGGGAAAGCACAGCACTAATTAAGTCCCATCTCCAAGCCATTAACATAAAATAACATGCTGTAAATGCCGACCAAACATAGCCTCAGGACTAGAAAATGTTTCCAACATGCTGAGTACATATTTGTTACAGTATGTGCATTTCAATGTCACAAATATATACATTTTTGACCCTGTTAATTACCTGTTATTTCAGTCATTTATATGTTTGGGTTATAGAATTTATGGGTACACAGCTAGAATCGGACCCTAGTGTTCATTATGTCTCATCTGATGCTACTCACTTCACTCACATGAAGTGTGTGCACATATTTATCTGAATAGATACTGAGAAAGGGGCTAAAAGAAAGACTGAGAACAATTAGGAACCAAAAAGGGGTTTTACACACAGAGCCAAAGCACATAACTGAGTTATTAAATGAATAATTTGCATCTGTGTTTCCCAGTGAAGGTGACGCAGCATAGACCATGGTGAAAACATAAATGGTTCAGACACTTGAAAGGTTTAAAATTGGTGAAAGAGGAGGTGGTTGGATAAGCTGTCTGTACTTAATGTCCAAAGATGTGCAGGTTAGGTGAATTGGCTATGCTAAATTGCCTGTAGTGTTAGGTAAGGGGTAAATGTAGGGGTATGGGTGGGTTGCACTTTGGCGGGGCGGTGTGGACTTGTTGGGCCAAAGGGCCTGTTTCCACACTGTAAGTAATCTAATCTAATCTAATCTAATCTTAATGTTGTTTAGGCACTGGGACCAGATGAGATGCATCAAGTATGCAAAGGGAGTTGAGAATAGAAATTGAGTGGCATTCGCGATTATTTTCCAGTCTTCCTTAGACTCAGGAATGATGTTGGAGAACTTCAAAATTGCTCAAAGAAGATGTGAAGTTGAACCCAGCAACTGGAGTTGAATCTTGATGGTGGGAAAATGTATCGAAACAATGAGCAAACTTTTCTGCCCTCTCTGGTGGCAGGATTGGAGATGGGAAGGGGTGGAGGCAACACAGTACACAATTGAGGTTGAATTAGACAGGGGTGGAGGCAACACAGTACACAATTGAGGTTGAACAACTGTTCGACATGAGTTAAATTGAGCTTTCTTGCTTTCATACTCTATGCCACTATGTACCTGAATCTTACTTCCCTTCTTGAGTCCACCAGAATTAAACTCTGGCCAACTAATGACCACTTCAGTGGCTTTTCCCACCGCTGTTGGCTTGAACCCAGCTGCAGGCAAGCATTTGGTGTCTGATCATGAGGCTTAACACCAGGTATCTCTCTGTGAGCCATCCAAGGTCTCCCTCCCCTTGTCCTCCGCACACCTCTCCCTATGTTCGTACCTTGCAAAATCCCATTCGACATTACTTTCCCCTGGCCTGGGGTGCACCATGACCCTGGAACTCTGAAGCTTTTAGTTCCAGCAGCAGCCACCACCTCCCCTTGGCACAGCCAAGCACAAGAGCGCCAGCTTTTAAATGGAGAATAGTGCAGAACTTCGAAAGGACATAGACAGGTTGGTGGAGTGGGTGAACAAGTGACAGATGAAACTGAATGATGGGAAAAACACAGTCAAGCAAAGGAAAATAAAGGGTATAACACTAAAAGGGCTCGATTAGCTGAGAGACCTGGATGTATATATTGAATTGAGCTGTATGAATAGCCATTTCACAGGGCTGGCATCAGTAATAATGGGCCAAATGTTCTTTTCCTATGCTGTGTAATTCTCGGATTCTCAAATACTGTATGATCAGTAGGTAAGAACATGTCTTATTATTGTTCTGGGTCACATCTCCTATCATGATTGAGATTGCAAAATTGAAAAACAGTTACTGCCTGTTCCCTAATTCCCCCGACCTTGAATTAATCTTTCTTTTTTTTTTCTAAACTTGTATCAAAAATAAATCAATATGTGTATATATTACATACAAATAGCACCAACTCACACCCCTCAGATGTGCTCATGAATACCCAGGCACAGCTTTATTGAAGAAACAGTAAATTTCATCCTTTGCAGGCGAGTAGATTACCTTTGTACAGTGTGTTGCTGAGTGCTCTGTTAATACAATAGAAAGTGGCATTGAGACAAGATAAAATTCCTTTGCTACTGTTGTTGGCAGAATCCACTGCTCTGAGCAGCAAAGCTAGAATAATTTGGACCTACCAAAGATAAGGGTCTGAAATCCTATGTCAGGTATTGGAGTTTGAAGTAAAAATCCCTGATAATTATTGAGAACAAAGGCAGATAGTAGCATAGTGGGTATAATGTCACTGGACTCATAATGTGCAGGTGGAGGCTAATTCTCTGGGGATATGGGTTCATAACCCACTGCAGTAACTACTGGAATTTAAATTCAGTTAATAAATTCAGAATTGAAAACAAGTCTCAGTCATGGCAGCCAAAAATCTACCATCAAATGAAGAAAAACTCAATTGATTCACCAATGTCCTTCAGGGAAAGGAATTTGCTGTTGTTACCCAGTCTGGCTTACATGAGGTTCCAGACCCAAAGCAGTGTGATTGACTCTTGTCTTTTTAATATTCATTACTGGCTAGACCAGCATTTCTTCCCAACCCTTAACTACCCAGACGGCACATATGAGTTGATCACATTGCTGTGGGTCTGGAGTCACGTGTAGGCCAGATCAAGTCTGTATAGTAGATTTCCATAAAATCCCTACAGTGTCCATTTGGTCCAACAAGTTCACATTGACCCTCCAAAGAGCAACCCACCTAGACCCATCCCCTACCCCTACCCCTAACCCTACCCCATTACTTTACATTTCCCCTTACTAATGCACCTAACCAACATATCCCTGAACACTTTGGGCAAATTAGCATGGCCAATTCACCTAACCTGCGCATCTTTGGACTGTGGGAAAAAACCAAAGCACCCATAGGAAACCCACACAGACACAGGGAAAATGGATAACTCCACACAAGGCTAGAATCAAACCTGGGTCCCTGGCACTGTGAGGCAGCAGTGCTAACTACTGAGCCACAGTGCTGCCAGCTATCAAGAAATGAAATGGGTTTTTCTGACAACTGTCAGCAGGCACTATTAGACGAGCTTTTTATTACAGATTTGATTATATTGAATTCCATTTTTACCATTATGGGAATTCAACCCATTACCCCAGGCAACTGTACAGATTTTTGGGATTTGTAGTCTAGTGATATTCTCACAATGCACCACCTCCTCTTTGGCATGGCCGAGCTAGCCAGTCAGCAGAGTTAGAGATGGGTGACTGATTTGGGCCTCGTCAGTAATGGCCACATTCCCAAGTATTAAGAAAAGAAAATTGCTCTGGCATGTGGAACTGACTGACAAACTAAAGATCTAAAACCAAACATCCTGCAATATTAATAACTGAGCCGTGCCAGCCATGGCCTTAGTCAGTATTCTAGTCTCTGAATCAGAAGGCTCTGCGTTTAAGTCCCTTCCAGAGGCTTCAGCAATGTAGACATGGCTGATGCATCCATGCGTAGTGAGGTAGTACTGCACTGTCTTTCACGTTAACGAAACACCCTAACTCGCCATACATTGTGACACAATTTCAGAAAGAAAACAGGCAATTATCGTTAGTTCCTTGGTCAATATTTATCACTGGCGAATTCTGGCTCACGTTGGTTTTTTGTGAGAGACTGCTACGCTTGCAGTAGCAATTGTATTTTCTACATTATAAGATTTGAAAATAGTTTACTCGCGGTGAAGAACTGAATCACAACATGAACAGTCCCACAGCAGTGAACCTCAATGGGAGTTATCCCGTAGAATTAAATCCCAGCAGGATCAGCCCCACTGCACTAAATCCCAGTAGAAGCTGTCCCACTGTACTGAACCCCAGTAGGAACAGTCCCACTGCACTGAACCTCAGTAGGAGCAGTCCCATTGCACTGAATCCCAGTAGGAGCAGTCCCATTGCACTGAATTCCAGTAGGAGCAGTCTCACAGCACTGAAACCCAGTAGGAGCAGTCCCACTGTACTAAATCCCAATAGGAGCAGTCCCATTGCACCAAGCCCCAGTAGGAGCAGTGCCATTGCACCGAACCCCAGTAGGAGCAGTCCCACTGCACTGAACCCCAGTTGAAGCAGTCTCACATCACTGAACCCCAATAGGAGCATTCCCACTGTACTGAACCCCAGTAGGGGCAGTCTCACAGCAGTGAAGCACTAGCCATTAAGCCATTACACAATGTCTGCATGTTTGCTGACAGTGAGCTACAGGCATTAGCACTGCATGGGCTGTGAGGGCAATCTTTGCAGTTCCAATTCTTATAATCGCAGCCTTCTAAAAATGCCTCAATCTGCCTTGTCAGCTCAGGGCTTTTGTGGTGCAGGGGTAGTGTTCATACCTTTGATCCAATAGGCTCGGTTCAAGAGGCTGCTCCAGAGTGGGTCATAACATCTCTGAACAAGTTGTGAGAAAATATATCTATCTTGGTTGCCTTTTTTATATATTCATTTATAGCATATGGTTGATACTGTTCATTGCTAACTGCCCACAGTGGGGTCTAAGAGTCAACCACATTGAAACTTGTCTAGAGTTGCATTTAAGCCAGACTGTGCAAGTTTCTTTTTCTAAAGAATATTAGTGAACCAGAAATCAAAAGCAGTAACATGGTAGCTCTCCAGTCAGATCTTTTTTCCAGATTCTATTGAATTCAAAGTTCATTATCTGACATGGTGGGGTTCAAACCCTTTCCCCAAGAATGTTTGCCTGGGGTTGTAATTGCTATCCTGGTGACATTACCACTGCCTCCCCTTAAAGCTTGTATAAGCTCCATTTTATAAAATCAAACTTTATTCAAAAGGGCCTAAAAATTAACCATTGTTGATTCAAATGTGGAAGATTAAAAATAAAAATAACAGTCACTTGGTTGTACTGAACTTGGATATTGATGAAAAAGGGATAGAACTTTACATCTTTCACTCACCAGGGCAAGTGCAGGAATGCGAAATTTCTCATTATCAAAACGAGTGCTGATTGGATTGTAAGTTGACTTTGACGAGCTGAAGGGTTACTGTGGTGAAACTAACAGGAACGTATAGGCTCCCAAAGTTTCTGAGTAGATTGAAAAATGTGTGAGGCTTGAACTACATGACAAGTTCAACTGACTAGCCTAAATTTGAAGAAGGGTCACTGGACCCAAAATGTTAACTCTTCACAGATGCTGCCAGACTTGCTGAGCTTTTCCAGCAGCTTCTGTTTTTGTTTCTGATTTACAGCATGCCTTGGTCTTTCGGGTTTTATTTAGCCTAAATCAGTTGTTAATGTAGTGAATAGCACACTTAGGATTGTTCAGCTTGAGCTCCCAATCACAGACTTACATTGAACAATAGACGTTTTGTTTTAGCTTTTGCAGGTTGGTTGAGTACAGACTGCTCTCTTCCTATTACAAACAAGAAAAGGAACATGCTGTTTAATTTGGTGAGCAAATTAATTAGAAATTTGGCATTCTTGCTTTCATCCCGATCAGTGCAAGGTAAAAAATCTTTGGTAACATGTAACTGTCTTTTTGACAACATTTAATGAATTCAGGTTCAACATTGAAAAGCAGAAACCTAACTGGTAGGTTAGAGACAAAGCATTTGAAAGATGTCCAAATGAATGTTACTGATGAATGAATGTTCATCAATCATCAGTGACTCGAGAAGAATGAACCAACAACTTCTAATTCTGGTAACAGAGATATTAAAATGCAGCAATGTTTTAAACTGAATGATGCCTTCCCTAAGACAACAGACAGATGAAGTTTCAATAATGTAACTATTACTAATACTGTACAGTCTAATTTCAACCATGCACATCTTGCTCGACAGGATCAGTTCAGCTCCCACTTGTAACCATTAGGAGGAACTAAATTGCGTCCTGAAAGAAATGTCTCTTCTGATCCCTTTTATTTTGCAGAATTTTTAATTGCAAACACCAAATCTTGCAGTGCCTTCACTAAACTTGCTGAAACATTTGCTGTCCTGAACTTGCACATTTGCCTAGTTGAACTTAAATGGGGTGTATCTTTCAAAGTCAATTATTTTAATAATGGACTTTAGTGTTTCTCTGCCGTTCTGGATTTTGTCTACCAATGCCCCCTCCTCCTTCTTGCCTCAACCTCCTGGCCTCCTTCCCAGGAATCAGATCAGAAAGTGTGTAGTCAACAGGTTCCAAGTCTTTTTTTTCACCCATGTTGGTTTTAAATTGGACCACTAGGAGGTGACTCCCTCTACAGTTCGTACTTCAGGATGAGACATCAGGCCTCTTTTGACAATTCTTCTGGCACCCAAGGAGAAGAACAGTGAAATATGAGAAAAGACAAATTGGCCCATTTCCCCCCCATTACCTTCAAATTGCAACAAATAAAAATGGAATGGGCTAGAAATACGCAACAGGTTAGAACAGAGATGGGGTATCATTTCATTTTGTTCTGTTTCGAGGTCTACATACAAAGCATTAACAGCAATAACTTGCATTTGCATAGCACCTTTATTGAGTAAAACGTCACAAGGTGTTTCACAGGAGACACATGAGACAAAGTTTCATGGCCAGACATATGCAAAAATGAAAGGACACGTGGTCAGTAGACTGGACATACAAGCACTTAGAAGTAGCATGCTGAAAAAGTGGTCAAAGGTAGGGATGCAAAAAGATTTGAAGAAGAAATTCTGAGCTTTGAGGCTAGGCAATTGTAGGCAGAGCTGTTACTGCCAGAGCAATAAACTCCTACCTTGTCTCTGTTCAGATAATGACCGAACTGCTGTGTTTTGTAGAATCTTTGTTTTCATTTCAGAATTTCAACATTCGCAAATTTTTCATTTTGTTTTTGTCTCAGTTACAGAATGCAGCTGCATTGTGAGCCTTCCTCATGTCTCCTCTACTCTATCCGATAGACAGGTCTCAAACATTTATCTTTCAGGATAAAGAGAGTCTTCACTGCACCTGCTTTCAATTTACTTTATGCTAACTTTTCATTCAATCTTACTTCAGTGACTTACATTGAAAAAATATTCTGACATTTACCATTTAATATTTCATGTTCCCCTTCAATCCTTAGATTAAGTACAGGACTGCAAGAGATAGTGGGATTGCTTTGCCCCCATAGCATAATCTTGTTATGTCTTATTCTGTTATGAGATAAGACAATTACCAGCATAGTCAAAACAGGTGGGAGATTTGACTCTCAAACATGAGGGTGGGAGATTACAGTCTCACAGTAAAATCATCCCTACTTTAAGAGATTTGCAATCGCATTAATTGTGGGATCCCACTAAAGCTTGTGTGGGTGTGTAGCTGAGGGCCACAAATTCTGCAGATCACAATAGTCTCAACACAATACAAAAATCAAACTAGCTGGACAAAGCAATTTTAGGAACAGAGTCATAAAGCTCACTGGTGCCTTCGACCGTGAGAAGCTGACAGAACATGCAAGTAATTGAAGCATTGATAGCTAAGCAAGATTTGCTGGACTACAGCTGTGAACCCACTCAGAAGGCTCTGTGAAAGTTGGATCAAGAAAAGATTAAACCTTTACAGTGTATCCTTTTTCAAAACAGATCAAATTACACCTCTACTTATTGCACTTACGCATTGACCTACGTTACTTGGAATTAAGTGAATTCACAGCATAGAAGCAGGCCATTTGGTCCAATCTGTCCATGCCAGTGTTTGTGATCCAATGAACCTCCTCCAACTCTAATTACTTCATTGTTCATCCCATTCGGATATCCATTATTTTTTCATCTTGCATCGATTTGTACTTCAGGATGCAGAGCATTGGTGAGACTACATCTGTAGTCCTTTGTCCAGTGTCAATTTCATTATTGAAGGAAGGATCCAAAAATGTTGTAACATGTTGTCAACAAATAGTTAAAAGGATGCACATGGAAAGCATGTTTCCTCTTGTGGGAGAGTCAAGAACTGGGTGCCTCTGTTTAAATGAAGGGGTTACATAGAGATACAGATTACATTCTCTCATGGAAGGTCAACATCTTTGGAATGCTCTTCCTCAAAAGGTGATGGAAGCAAAGTCCTTGAATATTTTTAAGGCATAAACTGGCAGATTCTTGGTAAGCAAAGGAGGGAACAGTTATCATTGTTCAGAGACAATATGGAGAAATCAGATAAACCACAATTGTATTGAATGGTGGGGTTGGCCCAAGGGGCAACACTAGCTCTTAATTAATATGCATGTAGTTATACATCACAGAGTCATACAGCACAGAAAGAGACCCTTTGGTCCAACCAGTCCATGTCAAGCATAATCCCAAATTAAACTCGTTATCCTGCTTACCTGAATGCCTGTAAATTGTTTGAGTTAACTAATTCACATTCTCACCATTTTTCAGCCAAAGAGGTCTGTCTTGAATTTCTTATTAGATTAGATTACTTACTCACAGTGTGGAAACAGGTCCTTTGGCCCAACAAGTCCACACCGACCCTCCAAAGAGCAACCCACCCAGACCCATTCCCCTACATTTACCCCTCATCTAACACTATGGGCAATTTAGCATGGCCAATTTACCTAACCTGCACATTTCTGGACTGTGGGAGGAAACCGGAACACCCGGAGGAAACCCACGCAGACACTGGGAGAATGTGCAAACTCCACACAGACAGTTGCCTAAGGTGGAATTGAACCCGGCTCTCTGGCGCTGTGAGGCAGCAGTGCTAACCACTGTCCCACGGTGCCGCCCACAAATTGAATATTGAACCTGTACGTTCATACAAAGACCTAATAAGACACAGGGTAAGAGGGAGCAATTTACAGAAAGCCTCTGGAGATTGTTCTGGTTAGGGATGGTGGTGTGATGATCCATTACTGTGTCAGGCAACTAAATCTGGGCTTGTTGGCTGTCAGTTGTGCTACCATGGATTAGGAGTGACCCTTTGGGATGGTCTTAACCATATTCTCTTTAGACAATGTTACACTCCACTTCGAGTAGTCCTAATGTACAGTTTAACCATTAGAAATAGTGATAAATGTGGTTCGTATTTCAAAATCATTCTCTGGTACATCCTCAGTTAGCATTCAGACATGTTCCTTTGTGTCAAGAATTCTAAATTAGTGCCAACATATGACAAAAACATGCATTTATATATTATTTTTCATTGTTTACTGGCCAGACTCCCATCTTTCATCTGATTTCAATACAGTGCTCCCCCATATTGTAACTTGTATCCAGTGTTCCTGCCTGCTCAGATTGCGCAGCAGGAAAGATAATGAGAGGGACCATTGTTTGCCCCAAGTCTGATTTACTCTCCACTCCTATAGTCATTGATCCACATCTGGCTCCTGGTCTTAAAATACTTCCATTTTAACAGCCTCAACCTTATTTTCAAATCTTTCTTTGCTCTAAGCTACCACTACCACCCACTTTCTCTGTAATGTTTAGCTACAAGCTTCTAAGATCTTTGCAATGTTGGCATCTTCTGCATTCCATTCAAAGTAGATGATTGAGTCATTATCTCATTGCTGTTTGTGGCACATGGCTGTACACAAGTTAGCTGCTATACCTCTTCCAGTGTAGCGCTGAATGCATTTCCTAAAGCATTTTGATGGCAGTGAAGTACTTTATAATCTGCTGGGGATATGAAAAGCCCTTTTTTCTTTAGCACAGTAAATATTACACTGTTAAAAAAACTTCCATTCTGTTTCAGAAACCTTAAAATTAGCAAAACTAACTTATTCAAAATCTTCTTTCAATTTTTAAGATACAATATCCTCAGCTTTATTAATAGTGGCATAGAGTACAAGAACAGGGAGGTGATGTTGATATTGTGCAAGATACTTGTTAGAACCCTGCTGGAGTATTGAGTACTGTTCTGGGTGTCACCTAATAGGAAGGATTTAAATGCATTGGAGAGTAGAGAGTGATTTACAAGAATGGTTCCATGGTTAAGAAACTTCAGTTATGAGGATAGGTTGAAGACTGGCGAGAGAAAGGCTATGAGGAGATCTGACAACCAATTTCAAAATCATGAGTGAGCTGGATCGAGTAGTCAGGGAGAAACTGTTCCCACTTGTAAAAGGAACAAGAACATGGCAGATTTAAAGTGATTTACAAAAGAAGCAAGGGTGATATGAGAAAAGAAAAGCATTTTGCTCAGCAAGTAGTTAGGGTATGGAATGCACTGCCTGCGGGTTTGATGAAGACATGTCCAACTGAGGTATTCAAGAGGGATCATGTACAAGGGTATGGAGAAAAAAACAGGAGATTGGCACTGAGTAAATGATGCTCACCTGAAGTACCAGTCCAGACACAATGAATAGAAAGGTTTCCTTCTGTGGTGTAAGACTTTGTGATTGATCCTATGTTAGAAGGTATGCTGTTGAGCATTCAAATGTCTAGCACAATTGTGCTGGGACCATCACTATCATTCAGGGGGAAGGTGCACCTCCACATCCTCAAAACAATCAGGGATGAACAATATAGGCGGACTTCCTTGCATCACCCAAATCTCAAGAAGTGGGATTTGAAAAATGGTCAAGATTATTTTTGTCCTGATTTTCTTCTTTTCAGAAAGACAATGAGTGGTATTTAACACAGATGACAGAGATCCAACTCACTGACTGGAGTCAGCAAGCATCTTGGGTCACCTGCTTTTGGGGAAGGCCTGTCATTATTGAGTTTCTCTCAGCCAGCTGCAGCCCTTCCCAGGGATGGAGGACCCCAAGGGCAGGAATGAAACCCCCGGTATTGCTAGGCAACCAGAGGCCAGGAGATGTCCATTGGATGCAGTGAGAGTAGGTTCAGTGGCAGCTGCCAGCTATGCAACCTGGGTGAGGCCTAGGTTGGTGAAGGTGACAGGAGGGTTCTCGGGATCATGGAGAGTTGGGAGGAGGGTTGGCAACAAAGGTGGGGTCAACTCTGAGCAGGTTCCCTTTGCCTGATGGTCAGACGCTGAGTACCTGAGAATCCACAAGGTTTGTTGTTCATGCTTCCAACATAGTTGAATATCAGCCGTGGACTGAGGCCCTTAAGTGTGCATTTTTTACACCCATTGAAAAGTGTTTGAAAGCCATTCTTCATAGGCTGTGGAGCCTAGTCCAGTTTCATGTGTTTGTCTTGATGGTGACTATCATCCAACCACGTAGGCAGTGTTATGGATGGTCCTCCCTCACATATCTTGGCACACAGAGTGAGACACTGCCTCTTTTTCCCCTTGTTCCTCTGTCTGTCTGCTTTCTACAAGCAGTGCAGGATCTCTCTGACCATTTCCTTTAAAAGCCCAGGTATCATACTAAGCAATAAACAGAATTTGTAAGTGATGCATTCAAACAGTTAACATTGCAGCTAAAAACTGTGCTTTTGAAAAGAATCATTCTTGAGATTATGGGCATTACAAGTGACGTCAACATTTATTGTCCATCAGTAAGAAAAGGTATTGGGAGCTTTCTGTGTGAACCTTTGCTGTCCATGTGACGTAGACACATCAATGATGCCATTTGGGAGGAAGATGCAGAACATTGGCCAATTAAAATAAGTGTCTTTGTCATTACAGTTTATGATGGTCACACAGTTGTGTCGGGCTTACAAAATCAAACTGAATTCAAGTATTTGTTTCACACACATTTAGCAGAAAATCCATGGCAACTCATTGTTTTAGGCTTTTTTTTGTAACAAGTGAGTGAGTTTTATCACCTTCTTCACTACCAGCCATACACAGCAAATTGTCGTGTTTACGTCTCGCCAGCCATCTACTCCCTACATTTCCGGGCCACAGGCTTATTTCCTTGCTTTGTCCTATCTCACATTTCCCCTTTCTTCTCCCTCTCTTAACCCCATACCCCATTTTCATCCTCAGCTCTACTCCCACATATTTAGCCAACAGTGAGATACAGTGATGTGCTGCGACTTGGGTGCGATGCCCAGAGTGAAGTCATCACTTTTCGGCAAGGAGGAGGGGAAGAGAAGCCAGCTTTTGATTGAGAGATTGTGTCACCACAGTGGACAAAGTGAACTTAGGAGTGTCACCCAGGTATCTGACACAAACAAGGCAGTTCTAGATATATCTATCTCCTTGCCCACATGAAAGCAAAATCAGCAATCACCTCGAGACTGGCATCATGATAATGCCTTAATAACCAAGGAAGAACAACGAAATAGTTGTCTGGATCAAATACATTCATACAATTGGATTAATGACAAGGTCATAAGACCATCTCTGACCCTTTATCATTTTTTAAATCAAGGCTTTGTTGAAACTAATAAATTATGTTTTGTAATCTCACTTACCAACTGCTTTGAGATCGATGTTATATAAAAGTGTTTTCCTTGCCTTTTCAGCCCCCTTAAAGAAATACATTTTCATTGCACAATGTGCCTAAGTGTTCAGTAAGCAGCTTGCTTCCCTAAAGCTTGCCTCAACAAGAGGTTTATCAGAGCCACTCAGCTCTGGGACTCCAGCTGTCACAGAGTGTAGGTAGGGCTTCCTGGAAAACTGGGTCACGGCTGATTCAGCCCACCTAAGACATGCAAAAGTGTTAATGTTGGCAAAAAAAACAATCAGATTTTTCAAAGACTTTTTTTCTTGCTCTTCAACAAAAACAACAAGAGATTTATCTCATCCTTCTCTATCTTGGCAACATCCTCCAGCCCTCAACCTTCTGAGAATGCCACATTCCTCCAATTTTGGTCTTTTCAGAATCTCCACCTTCCTCAGCCCACCTTGTCTCAGTGGCCTAAGCTCAGAAGTTCCCTTCCTCCTCCTCTCATTTCTTGAAGGCAATCCTTGAAACTTATTATTTTGACCATACATTTGGTCAATTAATGACTCCATCTTTGACTAGACGTCAGTTTTATTTGTCTGATTACCTTCCAGTGGAGCACATTGGGATATTCTAACATATTGAAGGTGCTGTGATGTCATGGGGTCTTGAAAGGGATTTCGGGATCATAGGGCCTTGTCAGCTGAAGGCACAAATGCCAATGAAGGGGACAAAGAAGTGGAAGATGCATTGGAGTTTGTACAGAAATACAACTCTGTTAGATACGACAAAGAAACAATTTAAAGCAATGTTCAACAATTAGGAATTGGAGCATTGACTCTGAAAACAAAGTCCAGGGGCTGATTTGCAGAAAGTGTCATTTTGTTAAGGAGTCTGTGGGTAAATGATGACTTAAACGTAGACCCTGGATAAAATGGCAGCGTGGAAGAACTGGAACTGACATATTGCTTGCTATGAGGTTTTTTTATATTAGATGAGATTCCCTACAGCGTGGAAACAGGCCCTTCAGCCCAACAAGTCCACACTGACCCTCTGAAGAGTAATTCACCCAAACCCCTTTTCCCTCTGAATCCTGTCTAATGAGAAAATTTTGGTTGTAAATAAACAGTATAAAGAAAACCCTACGACACATTTTGGTCAAATCGTTCAGACAATAAGAGGGATCTTATTCAGTCAGAACACAGGTGCACTTGTACCCTTCCCAAATCAAGACAACTCAACCTTCTCAGATTTACTTCAGTAAGTTCGGGTTCCCATTTAATATCTCAGCTATCCATAAGGAATGTTTCCTGTCCACTGTATTTGGAGTCATGTCCCTCACCCAATTCAGCACCTTCAGGAGGAGGAGATGGTATTTTCAAAAGGCCCTTATGAAAGATTTTTATTTAAAAGGGGCATCAACTCCAATTAGAATTAAAGGGCATAGCTGTCATATAAGGCTCAGGGCTCACACAGACACACAGCATGGAAACAACCAGTCCATAAGGCAGTCTACTGCCACCAATCCTCCTTTCTAATTATTTTAATCAACCCATCCAGACATGCTGTGACACACGCCACCTGGGCTGGTAAGACCTGAACCCCAACACTCCTGGCTCACAGGTAGGTACACCCCCACTATACCACAACACCCATCCTTTCTAAATATTAGAAATCAACCTATTCAGGCAAGTTGCGACACATTTCTGGCACAGCTTAGATTTGAACATGGACCTTCTAGACCAGAAGCAGAGATACCACCACTGTGCTACAAGGATCCTGATCCCATCTTTTTAAATAGTATCTTAGCAACCTATTCAGGGATGTTGTTACAAGCCTCTAAAGATGATGGGGCTTGTACCCAGGCCTCCTGGCTGAGAGGTAGGGGCAATACCACTGTGCCACAAGTGTCCCTCAATAGGATCGAGGCATTTTCTAATTATGCTGCTCAGAAATGTTATTACAGATTCCTGGAGCAGGTTGGACTTGAACACAGATCTCCTGATAAGAGGTGGAGTCACAATCACTGCACCACAAGAACCCCAAAGAGTGGGGACGCTGGTGAGATTTGAACATGGGCCTTCTAAGTCCAAAGGCAGAGACATTACCACTCTGCCACAAGATCCCTGACGCCTTCTTTTATGTTTATTCTAAGGACCTGTCTAATTATCAGTGGTAAAGAATAAACCTCGAAACAACAAGTTGTATTTTCTTCCATAATAAGGTGTAGTTTATTGCCTGATAGCAATGGTTACAATTAACATGAACTAGTTAGGCAAAATGTCAATTATCAGGAGTCAAGATGACAAGTTTGTTTCCATTGGGACCTTGTTTCTGACTGATCAATTCTCTACCCAACGACTGTTTTGTGTCATTTGACTGGGTGCAGCTAATGCAACCTCATTCCTGATGAAGGGCTTTTGCCCGAAACGTCGATTTTTCTGCTCCTTGGATGCTGTAATTTTCCAGCACCACACTCTTGACTCTAATCTCCAGCATCTGTGCTCCTCACTTTTTCAGCTAATGCAAAGTGTACATTAACATTTTCAAAACATTGCCTCAAAAATGTCAACACCAATTTGACATCAAGTTCCTTTAAGTATCTGGTTTATCTGCACTTTTATCGCTGGATTCTCGCCAGTTCACTGCCCCATTCAGCCAAGATGACCTCTCTCGGTTGCTGCATTGCAATGGCATAGTGCAACAACCACCAACAGGGCAGGACTTAGGTGCTTTAGCCCTGCCTCTGCCATCTGACTAGATCTAGTTCTATGTGTAGGCCATTATATTTTCCCTCCTCACACAAGGGTTGCTCCTGCGATGAATTACCTTAATGTAAAACACTATCGAAAAAAAAACTTACCTGCTTTTGGGCTCGACATTCTCCAGAACTATTCCTGCAAATCTCAAAGATTTAAATCTCCTGAACATAGCTTTGAGAAATTCAGAAAAAAAATGCCAAAATGGTTTCTTTCAATGAACAAATATATTAGTTCTGAAAAGTATTAGATATTATTGATTGTACAAATGAAGGTAAATGTCTCTAGGTGGTGACACTAATTGGATAATGACATGTGGATATATAAAGATCGAGGAAGTATTGGCTGGTTTTCAGTCACAGAGCTGAGACGTTTGCACTTTAATGTCTCACTTTGTGAATAAATCTAAAACTGAATAATGATTAACTTCTGACTTGCTGCTTTATTTTGCCATCGGCTGTCAGAGGTTTAACAGATACTTGTGCTGGGAGGTGGCCAGAGAGTCTGGCTGGGTGGGGCAGTTATAAACTGGAAATCTCCAGGAATAAAGGAGAAAGTGAGGACTGCAGATGATGGGGATCAGAGCTTAAAAATGTGTTGCTGGAAAAGCGCAGCAGGTCAGGCAGCATCAAAGGAGAAGGAGAATCGACGTTTCGGGCATAAGCCCTTCTTCAGGAATGAGGAGGGTGTGCCAAGCAGGCTAAGATAAAAGGCGGAACGTTTCAGAGAACACCTCTGGGACACCCGTACCAACCGACCCAACCGCCCCGTGGCTGAACACTTTAATTCCCCCTCCCACTTCGCCAAGGACATGCAGGTCCTTGGTCTCCTCCATCTCCAGACCATGGCAACACGACGCCTGGAGGAAGAGTGACTCATCTTCCGCCTAGGAACCCTCCAACCACAAGGAATGAATACAGATTTCTCCAGCTTCCTCATTTCCCCTCCCCCCACCTTTTCTCAGTCCCAACCCTCAGACTCAGCACCGCCTTCTTGACCTGCAATCTTCTTCACGACCTCTCCGCCCCCACCCCCTCTCCGGCCTATCACCCTCACCTTAACCTCCTTCCACCTATCGCATTCCCAACGCCCCTCCCCCAAGTCCCTCCTCCCTACCTTTTATCTTAGCCCGCTTGGCACACCCTCCTCATTCCTGAAGAAGGGCTTATGCCCGAAACGTAGATTCTCCTGCTCCTTTGATGCTGCCTGACCTGCTGCGCTTTTCCAGCAACACTTCTTTAATCTCCAGGAATCTGTCAAACCTGTGTTGGCAACCCCATTGGATCTCCATGGGACATCCTGACACTGTAACTCAGTGACCTCTCAGCCATGAGGCATGTTTATAAACTTTCCCGAGATTAGCCAGCCTGTGTTGGGGGAGGGGGCAGGGGCTGTGATCAGAACATCCGGGTGTATTTCTGAGAACAAGCCGCCTAGATGACAATCTCTGTCTGTTGAGATAAATGGCCTTTTCCATACTGGCTTTAAATAGGAGCAATAACAGAAGTGAACAGCAGCGAGTGAATAATAAGATTGTTCTCCATAAATCACCTTCAGAAGGTTTCAGGCAGGTCCATTATGTGTGTCATATGTTAGCACTTGCTTCTGGTGTGGACATGCAATTCTCTGGCTGAAAAGCCACAGCAAAGTGTGAGTAAATCACAACGGTGTAGGCTGAAGTCTCAGAGAACAGAGATTCTGTTCTTGTTTTGTAATAGCCAATATCCCTGCTTCAAGTTTGATTCTTGTTTTATGTAAGTCTTATACTTTTGCTGTCAGAACACCTCCCTGCAGGGATAATCGTGCCTTTGGATGAAAGTGCAAAACAGGCAGTAACAATTCAATTGTCCATTGTATATATCTCCTGATTTTCATTTTGTATGTGGAATGGCACCAACGTAATACAATCACACAAATTCTAAACCACCCTGCGCATCTCAGATTCGTGCTCCCCAGTGAGGTATTGAAAGTGAAGATTGCTGTGAGGCATTTAAATTCAACTCCTTAAAAACAACAAATGTTCAAAGCTCTTCTGAGGTCTCTGAAAGAAAGGGAAATAAAACACTTGCATTTATCACAGTTTTCACAATCTCAGCATATGTTTTACTGACAATGTAATAGCTTTGAAGTGTAGTCACACTCCAATTCTTGCCATAAGGATTTTTTGAAGAATTTGCCTGCCTGGTAATCTTGGCCATGTTGCACACCTTCCATGGTCAACACAGCCTGGGGTGTGACTTGAACCCAGAGACTCTAGCCCACAGCTAGGGACAATACCACATTATCACCAGAATCCATGCCTTAGAACAGGACTATTCAAATGGTGTGTTAAAAAAAAAATAAATTCAACTTCTACGTACCAGCCAGCCTTTTGGAAACAATATTCAAGGACCAAATTAACAATCACTTGGACAAGTGTGAATTAATTACGGAAAACTAGAACAGATTTGTTAAGGACAAATCATGTTTGACTAATTGATTTTTTTTGCTGATGCAGCAAAAAAGGTTGATGAGAATGAAATGATTGATGTGATGTATATGGACTTCTGAAAGGTATTTGATAAATAAACTTGGCAGAAAATCTGAACCCCAAATAACAAATGAGACAGTGGCAGCATTAATATGAAGTTAGATGTTTGAGGAGAAAACAAACTGAGCAATTGTTTATCATATTGCATAAAGATATGTATGGGGGTTCTCCACAGCTCTCCTGCTTTCCTTGAGGTGTATTTATGACCCAGATTTAGCTGCAAAAGAATAATTTCAAACTCTACAGATGTCACAAAACTTGGAAGTATTATGAATTGTGAGGGAGACAGTGATAGACTTCAAGAAGAAATAGATGGGCTGGTTGAATGGGAGGATACATGGCAGATGAAGTTTAATTCAGAGAAGTGAAGTGAAGCATTTTGCTCGGAAGTGTGACAAAAGGCAATGTAAAATAACAGGTATTATTCTAATGAGGGTGCAGTAATAGAGTAAGGAGAACCCTTTGCCATTGGTGGAAGCTTCAGGATGCAGAAGACACAGATTTAAGGTTGTTTCAGAATAATCAAAGGTAAGATGAATAAAATGCTAAATGAAATCAAGAAGCAGTGGAGAAACTGAACACGTCTGGCAGTGTCTATAGACAGAGGTAGAGTTACTGTTTTGTGTCTGACATGACTCTTCAGTCTGATTAAAGTAAAAGACTTGAGAACAACAGCAAGATGTGACTGTTGTCAAGGGCTGTGAAAAGTTGGAGAGCCATGATTGCTGATGCTGAAAATGTGGACCTAAATAAGAAGGAATGCGTTGCTCATTTCAAATTGCATTGAAATGTTGCACCATCTCTCCCAGTCAAACCACTCACCTTAGCAGACTAGGCTCAATGTAAACCTATTTCCTTTTGTTATCAGACCTATTCCCTCTGAAGATAATTTGGAACAACTGAGCAAGTATATCAACAATACTATATTCAATTGTTTAATTTTATCCTTTGCTCTGGAACTCCCTTCTGGTGGGTGTCCCTACACCCCATGGACTGCAGCAGTTCAAGACATCAGCACACCACCAGCTTCTCAATTAGGTGTGTGCAACAACGTGTTCGCTTTGCCAGCGATGCTATGTGCCACACAGAAGGATAAAAGAAACAGTCCTGTTTCAGCTGCTGACACATTGCAAACCACAAAATAATTTTATGTACAGAGGCAGATCTGACAAACAAGAAATTTGTAAATTCTTGGGCCAGTCTACATTTAGCTAAAAATCTGCAGCAATGATTACATAGAAAATTTGCAGTAGCAATGAACCCAATAGTTTCTACTGATGCTAGATCACAATAATGCTTCTCGTCTCCTTGCCGGGGGGGGGGGAGGCTTATAACCCATCGCAGAGGCAAGGGGATTTGATTCAAACTGATGTGTCCAATTTGAGTTGAATTCCTCTTCCCCCACACTGACACATCAGTGCACTGGACATGTAATTCTGCGCTGTTCCCAGCTCCCAATTCTAATCAGTGCTTTCGGGGCTCTTGATGGTGCATTACATTGAAACTAACTTGAGATTCACCAGTTCATGATGACCAAGGGCTGATTAGAAGCAGGCACCTCATCATTCTCTGGCCAGAGGTGTGAGTCAGTGCTCGTGAGATGAATTTAGCTTCAGTGAAATCACAGCAATGCTGCCACTGGCAGAACAAAGTTGAAAATCACACAGCACCAGGTTATAGTCCAACACGCCACAACCACCTGATGAAGGAGCAGCGCTCTGAAAGCTAGTGCTTTCAAATAAACCTATTGGATTTTAACCTGGTGTTGTGTGACTTTTAACTTTGCAGAGGGCAGAACAGGGTACTGCAGATGCTGGAGATCAGAGTCAAGATTAGAGTGGTGCTGGTAAAACGCAGCAAGTCATGCTGCATCCAAGGAGCAGGAAAATCGATGTTTTGGGCAAAAGGTCCATCATCAGGAATGATGAAGGGCGTTTGCCTGAAACATCGATTTTCCTGCTCCTCGATTGCTTCCTGACCTGCTGTGCTTTTCCAGCACCACTCTAATCTTGATTTTTTAACTTTGTCCACCCCAGTCCAACACTAGCACCTCCACATCATGTCCACTGGCAGGAGCATCAATAATCAGAGAATACCAGAAAATCCAGAATCATGGAAGGAGGCCACTTGGCCCATCGTGCCTGCACTGTCCCTCCAAAGAGCGAATTTTCCTGCTCACCCCGTACATTCTTCCATTTCAGATAGTAAAGTGATACCCTCTTGAACGCTTTGATTGAATTGAAAGTGTTAGACAGAGATGCAGCAATCGGGTGACACTATGTTTTCATCATCTGTGATATATCCAGGAGTAACATCATCCTTTTCCTTCTCCCTGCTCCCCCCTCAGCGAATTCATCCTACCTAGGGTAAGGTCCACATTCAGGAATCCCCTACATTAGGGTTCGGGTTAGGGTTAGGGTTAACTGAATTACCTCCCATCGCCACTTCACTTCTTCCTTTAAACCTACCCCTTTGACCAAACCTTTGGTCAACTGTCTTAGCCTCATTTTATGTAACTCAGTTGAATCTTGTTTCGCTAATCAATGCTACAATGATCTTTGGAATAGTAAATGTTGAAAACTGCAACGTATTGTTGAAATACTGAAAGGTGTAAGTTGCCTTGTTGGGGGATATAGGCTTCAATAAAATTGATGAACAGTAGTAAATGAAATCAAAACAAGTGCTCGGAAAGGCAGCATTTCTAAGTGAGTTTACACTTGCTGTTTCTGTAGCTCAGCTAAGAAGGGAGCAAAATATGTATGCCCAAACCATGCCATTATTTTTTAAAACCTTTGTGTGAAATGCATCAAGCAAATGAGGAGCAACAGCCTCCATTGGCAGGAGCATCAATAATCAGAGAATACCAGAAGAACCAGACTCACCAAAGGAGATCATTTGGTCCATTGTGTCTGCACTGTCCCTCCAAAGAGAATATTCTCCTGGTAGCCTTGTATGATCTTCCTTTTCAGACTGTCAAGCAATACCCTCTTGAAGGCTTTGATTGAACATGACTCCACCAAACTCTAGATATATTTCAGATCCCAATCACCCATGCATGAACAAGTTTCTCATGTCTCATTGTTTCTTTTGCAAGTTACCTTAAATTTCTGCAATCTCTCTTTTTCTGCGATCCCTCTGCTGGTGAGATCATTTTGTCCCAAACTATTCTGTGCAGGCCTTTCATGATTATCAAACTTCTGTTCTCCAAGGAAAATGATTCACTCATTCACTCATTCTATTGATACAACTGATTGCATCCAGTGGGGAAAATTGGGAGACACTCTTTATTCGCAATGCATAATTGTGACCTTCCATAAAGGAAGTCAGAATAGGTTCACTAGTAATATCCAGAAGAGAAATAGTTAGGTGCTTGAAAGGAAAGACTTGCAGGGTTATGTTGAAAGAGCTAGGGGAAATAAATAATTTCTTAACTCTACCAAAGAGTTAACACTTGCATGCTACGGTCTTGTTCTGTATTGAATAATTCTGTAATCTACTTGAAAAGGAAAATGTATGAAGGGCTATGGGGATTGCAAATTTTAAAAGGATTGGCGGATGATGATTGACCAAATGGCCACCTTCTGTGCTGTACGATTCCATGGTTCTACAAAAAAATCATATCTCCTTGCCTCTGCAGTAGGTTATAAGTACCCTGGAGAAGATTAGAAGCTCCCTCATGTTTAATGCAGGATAAAGAATCAATCTGGAGACACAAGGGATCTTGTTTCAGTAAAATCAAGGATGGAGAGCTCTTGCATGTTCTAAAAACCAAACTAAAGGAAGAACTAAGTGTTAATTTGACACTGAGAAGTGCTTGGTGGACAGAATCTGCAATGCCATTGCTCAATCTCAATTATTTGACCTGGAGGACTCAAACCTTTTCATATTTCTGCAGATCAACTCAGTTCACCTTGACTCAGTGATAGAGAGCAAACACCAAGATCTGTAGATTAGTAACAGTTGTTGTAACAGACTGTTGTACATTTAGTATCTCTGGTCCCTTGCTTCAGCTTAGTTTGTGATGCTTTTTACAGTTTTTGATTTGCTTTACCTTGAGTCTTCAAGCAGGTTTTGTGAATTGCGCACAGTGAGCATCAAGAGTAAGCAGATTCACATAATGAGAACAGAATAACTGAACAACATGCAACTGGACATTTCCTAAATTTTACTGAAACCATCATAGTTTATTAGAGGAAATCACTGCATTGCAAAAATGGCACTGGCCATTAACCATCAAAATATTGTGACTCCCCACTTCTAAACTATTCATTTCAGGCATCTATCCCATACTTGTTTATATGAGAAGACTGGTGATTTGAGGGAATATCAGCCCTTTATTCATTGTTCACACTTCATTGCAATGCTGTTCTTTTAGTAATGCAATTGCAGGGGTAAGCACTACAGTGAGGAGAGGCTCCTGCTCAATGGAGATGTTATTTCTAAAAAAATGCAGGTTACCTGATTTCTTTGAGTCACCATTCACCACATATTGAAGGCAAAATCCCTCAGCATCAATGCAGTCTGCGGAGGTCATGACATTGCAATGGTTCACCGTGATATGAGTGTGATGAGATAGACAGATGTTTGAACATTCAAGGATTCAAGGGCTATGGGGTATGCCCAGAAAAGGGGAGTTGAGGGCAGGATCAGACCAACTGTGATCTTATTATATAGCGAAGCAGAATCAAAGGGCACAATGATCTACTCTTGCTCCCGTGTTTATTTGTTTTTATATACGTTAGATTGTTGCTAAACTAAGGCATCTACCCTGTAAAAAGTCAAATGTAGAATACTTAAAGACTCCAGCAGTAAGCATGAAATGTCTGCGTGTGCATGTGCCTGAGTCTGTACATAAAACAAATATGGAGACCAACAGGCCAAAGTGATCAGAATTTGACTTTCAGCAGTCACTGAATGAGCAAACCCAGCATGGCAACCAGTTAAAATAAACATATCGTGCTGAAATTGGCTTCTGTGAAGCTTTCCTGGAAATGGGAAAGAAATCCGGCAAAACCACCACTGCCAAACCCAGCTGGGTGCCAGAAAGAATGTCTGTTCATGTCAGATGAGACAAAATGGCACTACCATATGATAATTCCCTTTTCTGCTTGACCTCCCCTCTCCCTCCTGCCCTTGCAATGAGGATATGCCTGCTCATGAATGAAAGATTAGGTGAGGTGCCAAAGGCAATTCAGTGCCTGTGGAATCATACCCTCCAAAATAGCACAACAAAGCACAAAAAGTGGGAGAATAACAAATACTTTAAGAGCCATGCTGGTGCAGAATATGTACAATGCAGGGTACCCACATGGGCAGGGCTGCCAGCTTTCAGATGTCTGGTGGTTCTAAGAGATTCCTTTTTCAAATTAGAGCAGGGAGTGCAAATATTTATATCTTAACGAGCATCATGAAAAACAACTCTAGTCCTTTGTCTCATTACAATTTGTGAACCTTTAGTTGCTAAGTTTCCTCCATTGTGACAATAACCATGCTTCAAAAACAATGCTTAAAAAGCATATGGACATGTCCTGAGATCACAAGAGCCATTTTACGGATGCAAGTTCAGTCTGATTTTCTTCAGTCACTCTGCGCAAATACTTCATCTCCTTTCCTTTTTATGCTCACGTATCAGCGAGGGTCGTCCTATCACGGTACAATGGCAGGGACATGTCTGTGCTGTGACAGGATTTGTGAAGCTATTGAATTGTGGCAGAGTGTGTGCCGATAACCTCGTCTTTGAATGTCTGGCCAGCCTGTCAATGCGTCATCATCTGTCAGGCTGAGCCAGTATGGAGAAGGAGAATGGGCCATTGATGTGTTTGTTTTGTCAGCTCTGACAGCAGTGCCTTTTTTGACCTCCATGTCTCATCAATTGACCATTTACATATGCTTGCCATTGGAATTGATGGCACAACAATGGCTTGCAAACCATCTTTAGAATGTTTACTGAATGTCCTTTAAAATAGGACATTCAAAACTATTTAGCCTTTGTAGGAAATGTTGTCCACAAGAGTCACCCTGCAATTAAACAGAACACCTGTAATTGCACACAGCCCTGAGAGAAAGACAACCCTGCCAATATAAATTACAACCACTGCCTCAAGAATCTTGTGAACTTTGCAGCTTCACTGAGCCCAGCTTTCAGCTACTCAAACAGCAACTGTGCTGCAATAAAGAAGAAGAAAATAATCCTTTGAAATAAAACATTAATGTTCACTTCATGTTATCAACTAATACCAAACCATTGTACTGAGAAACGGGAATTACGGAAAGTATGAGCAGTCTCTTACAATTGTTAAGTCTAGACATCTGAAACATTTCCTTCAATGATGTCCTTGAGAGTTGTACAGCACGTATTTATTTTCTGTACAGACTCAGGCACATGCACACGCAGACACTTGAAGCACACACATACAGATAAAGATAAGAGGTAGGACACACATGAAGATGCAGACACACACACAGGCGCACATTCACAGTGACAGATACAGACACCCACAGAGAGACATATATACGCACACACACAGGTTCAGATACTGAAACTAATACAAACACACACAATCACAGAGACAGGCAACCCCTCCAGATAAAGTCACACACACACACACACAACACATATACATACTGACACAGACACTAACCACATTTCTGATATATAGGCGTGGATTTTCATAGTGGCCTCTGAACCCAGACCCAGATGCTGACTCCACACCCAAACTATGTCACTGTTATTTTAGTGATGGGCAATGTTATTTTAGTGATGGGCACCACCAGGGATCTATTTCCCTCCCCATCCCTCTCTGTTTTCCATAGAGACCATCCCCTTCATGACTCCCTTGTTAGGTCCACATCCCCACTAACCCCCCTCCACTCCTCACACCTTCCCCGGCCACCGCAGGAAGTGCAAACCTGCGCTTACACCTCCCCCCTCACCTCCATCCAAGGCCCCAAAGAATCCTTCCACATCCAACAGTGATTTGCCTGTACTTCCACATACAATATTGACTGTGTCCGTTGCTCTCTGCACTGGGGGGACAGGACGTTTCAAATGACATCACTGAGATGCACAGACTAAACAAACCCATCACCCTGTGGTGAAACACTTTAGATTAGATTAGATTCCCTACAGTGTGGAAACAGGCCCTTCAGCCCAACAAGTCCACACCGACCATCCGAAGAGCAACCCACCCAGACCCATTTCCCTCTGACAATGCACCTAACACTATAGGCAATCTAGCATGGCCAATTCACCTGATCTCCACATCTTTAGATTGTAGGAGAAACCGGAGCACCCGGTCCCACTCTGCCAAGGACATGCAAGTCCTGTGCCACCTCCACCGCCAAATTCTAGCCACCAAACGCCTGGAAGATGCTCCAACCACACAGGATCAATGTTTCATTTCACCAGTTTCCTCATTTCCCCTACCCCACGTTATCCCAGATCCAACCTTCCAACTCGGCACCTCTCTCTTGAACTGTCCTACCTGTGCATCTTCCTATCTTCCTTCCCACCTCTCCGCTCCAATCTTCTCTCTGACCTTATCATCTTCACCCCTACCTTCATCTATCTATCGCATTCCCAGCTATCTTCCCCCCAGTTCCATCCCCTTCCCATTTATCTCTCAGCTCCCTTGGGCCACCCCCTCATTCCTGATGAAGAGCTTATTCTCGAAACATCAATGCTCCTGCTCCTCGGATGCTGCCTGACTGTGCTTTTCCAGCATCATACTCTTTGGCACCGATTCAGAGTATAGCACTCGATTTGGTCGCATTGCAAATTTCACAAAAATAAACAGATAAAAATGAACTTCCTCTGGAACCATGGTGCCCTGGCAACCATGTGCTAATGTATACCAGGATGTTGGGCCTTATTCATAAAATAGATGTACAAACCTATTCTATTCTGGACAGAACACTTAAAAATTTCCTTCAGTTTTAGGCTCCTTTAATCAGTGGTGGGCAGATTTTCTGTTTCCTTCACCGCACCCCCAGTCATACACTTTTACAAATTGCAGGCTGTCCTGGGATCCAGTGCAGTCCTCAAAAAACTCAACGTTTGAATCTCGACCACACCTATTTCCACCTTCACACCAGCAACTGGAGATCCAGCCCATAGGCACATCCACCCAGATATACAATTGTACATACAAATGCTTTATACACACACATATATGCACAGCACATGTATACACACACCTTAGAAATACAGGCACATCCATGTATAAGTACATTGCACATACATTCACATGTATACTGCACACAGACACACGTACAATACACACCTCATTCATCTGGGAGAAAGTGAGGCCTGCATGTGTTGGATATCAGTATGAACACATACATCATGCATGCATATATGCGCACAGACACCACACACATATGCACAACACCACATGCATCCACGCATATACCTACCACAAACACAGACATATGCACACACTACACATATGTACACATATACAGTAGGTGCACAGTGCACTTAAACATGCACAAACCATGAACACATGTGGAGACACACACATGCACAGTACACACATACAAAGACAAACACCATGAATTACAGAATACAGAATTTTCTGTATATGTTCAGATTGGCAGAAGAGAGAGTAGTCTCTGAGTTTGTTGTGTGATAGTGTGAAGTAGTGATAGTGAATTGATGGTCCATTAACAGCTGTCATGAATTTTATTTCCATTGGAGTCACTGAGAGGTGTGAAAAAGGATGATGATTCACTATTGCACATTTTCACACCATCATACCAAGTTAGAATTGGCTCCGATGATACGGTGTTGGACCAAACTGCATTCTTGGAAACGAGTTCCAGTATTTGGATTATTGACCCTTTCCCTGCACCATTTCAGCAACTTGTAGTATTCAGTTATTTCTGTATTTAATGTTTGTATGACACAAACATCTGTGCACTAATCAGCTTTTCTAACTGTAGAATGTCTTTCTCAATAGGATCTGGAATAATTTTAATTTTTGAACCCCCTGAGGTATCCCAGTTAGTGTCCGTGGGAAGCTCTTTCACTCTGCAGTGATTATGAGCTTAAAGCTGAGTTCTAAAATAATTACAACAAACATTGAGTCCCCATTTATGCTACTCACTTCCAAACCAGACAGCCACTTAAAGAGGCACTACATATACTGATAAGGGACCTGTTTAAAGATTTCATACCCAAGTAGTTTACCTTGAGTGGCTTCCAGCCTGCAGAATTTTTAGACCAAAGAAATTTTGTTCTGAATAAAATGGGAAAGAACTGTGGATGCTGTAAATCAGAAACAAAGACAGAAATTGCTGGAAAAGCTAAGTAGGCCTGGCAGCATCTGTGGGAAGAGATTGGAGTTAACGTTTCAGGTCGAGTGACCCTTCCCCAATTTTACTTTTACTCTCTATTCTAAACCAAGAGGAGCAGGAGCGCCCCAAACACAATCTCCCCCTGACAATCTCATTCTCCCTGCAATTCTTCAAGCCCAGATCTAACTGGAGGCTACTGCTAGTGAGACAGAAGACAAGCAAACCCACAAAACGGAATTGGTTCTGGAGGACAGCAAATGTGTAGGGCAGCCTGAGGAAATATGACGCATCCATTTTAGGGAGCATATCCTGCCCCCTCCTCCCACCCCCACTCCCCGCCCATCTACTCCTGCTAACTGTCCAGCAGGTCCTTACAAAAGCCTACTAGGCCTCTACAAACAACTCAAACACTTTACACGTATCCTTCTTTAAAACATTCTTTAAAAGCCTACTTCAACCGTCCGCTTGGTCGCCTGTCCAAATCTCCTAACGTGGTTTGGGAGGGGGACTGAGAAACATCCTGGGGTGTTTTGGCTCTGTTCAAGACACCATGTAAATGCAAGTTACTGACAAGAAGGCACACACAGGAACAGACTGTGTCTCTGCTGCAGCACTGACTGTTATTAGTGTGGTTTTCAGATTCTGATCTGAGTCTGAACGCAAAGTCTGATCAAGAAAAGAAACAAAATAACTCATAGCAGGAGCTGCATTCAACACCAACAGACATCAGAGTTTGTTGCAACAAACTCTCCTTAATAACACCCCATGTTTTTTCATGGTTTAAGTGTAATTATATTATTAACCTCTAAGCTTGGCAAAGGGGCTGCATTCTATGAACTAATAAAGGTGAAGATAGCTAATATACATAAAGCATCCTTTTGTATTTAATCCTGTTGCAGTATTATCCAGACAATTCCACATCAAATAATAGCAGGGATTAGTTGGAACACACTCCTCTACATTGCCCTAGCAATTGACCTTAAGCCCAGTGCCAGAACAATGCCCTCTAGTGAGCTACTCGCACAGTCTGTGTCCATGCTTCCAATTCAGTCTTACAATTGGTTCTGAATTCTGGACTGATTTCATGGCTGAATAAAATCTGGGTCAAAACTTACCAAATTCATTAAAATTATACAGAAGGATGGCTAAAATTAGTCCTAAAAGTGTTAAACGACCAGCTGGACAACATGAGGCGAGTACCAACAAGATGTTGAAAACCATAATCGATAAAGCACAGTAAACTCAAAACCTCCGCTATCTCCCTGGTTGCCATGCATCAGTAGAACAAAACCTTCCTTTTGTTTCGGTTTGCCAGCAAAAAAATTCTCCAGGTGTCAGAGACAAAATGCACGGATGCAGCAAATTGCTACAATTTGATTGAGAGGGTGGTGGAAGCAAATTTTATCGTAACTTTCAAAGGAGAAAACATTTTGTGGCTAAAGTACAGGGAAGTAGGTCTAAGTGAGTTAAGGGGCTGAATTACCTTCTTCTGAGCTATATCATTCAATGATCCTATGAAAAGAAAGATATACATTCATATAGCACCTTTTCTTACCTGCTTCACTGGTAAGTTGTTCCTTTTAAAATGCAGCGGCTGTTATTATTTAAATGAATTAGGTAACTATGTTGTGCACAGCAGGACCTAAAGCAGTGATGAAATGGATAACAATTTGCTTTTCACTGGGGTATGTAAAGAATGGAATTAACAAAGCAAAAAAATGATGAAGAAGCACATCGAGGTACTTAAGTTATTGTTCAAACTATTATTTGAAAAATTTCAATTATTTTAATTATTTTAACAATTGCACTCAGCACCTTTTTCACCAATGGGGAAGTTGAATGCTAATGAATGCATATTGACATAGGAGTGCTGTAGATCTACAGAGATTTAAATTGTTTGTCATTACCTCTAGTTTTACCACTGTGGCACCTTGCAATGTTGAGGAGTCAGATTTGTATTCTTCACTGGAGACACAACACTGGCCTGATAGAGCCAGGCTCTTCAATAGCGAATCCAGTAAGCCATTTACATGGTGGAAGTTTGGAACTCTCTTCCTCAAATGGCAATTGATGTGGGTTCATTGTTCATATTTAAACTGAGGTTGATTGATTTCTGTTAACCAAAGGTATTGAGAGATGACGGACGATCATTGATGTGTAGAATAAGGTCACAGATCAACCCTGATCTCACAATCTTAAGGAGCTAAATGGCCTACTCCTCTTCGAATGTTCCTATATTTTGTGAGCTGGCTTGCTCTGGCTATGAAGCTTAAAGAACCTGCCAATGTTCACTAGACGGTGGCATAACTGGCAAGAGGTGGAGGATAGATTGATGCTCACAGAACCACACTTAGCAAGGCTAAACTCTTTCAAATTCAACTCTTGGTGGATGGTATTAGTCACCCCTCCTAAACATCTCCTTTGGCTCAGCACGTGATTTTTGCTTAATTACATTTCTATAAAGTGGGGTGGGGTGTTTTTCTAGATTTATGGTACTAGATAAATTCTAGTTTGTTGCTGAGGGAGGAAAGAACAGTAACTTTGGCACTTTTCAGGGCTTTTGACATTCAGGAACTGGGTTTGAACCAAACTTTAGACCGATCAGATTAAAGTCGTCTCTTTCCGATGAGTGTAGAAGGTCCGATGGGAACTGAGCTCGGTCTACCCTTGTTTGTTTGGTATTGGTTTAGTTCAGGGAGAGGTCAGGATGGTATGGAAAATGGAAAATGTCAAACTGCTGCAAAAGGAACTCCTCCTTAACATAGGTGCCATCTTCACACCAACAACTGCCACGTTACAGACTCACTCTCAACTGATGCACCAACCTGAGCTCTTTTCTTGGTAGCATTGGCTTCTACGATTAGTAGCTGAAAAATGTGTTGCTGGAAAAGCGCAGCAGGTCAGGCAGCATCAAAATTGACATTTCGGGCATAAGCCCTTTTTAAGGAAACGTCAATTCTCCTGCTCCTTTAATGTTGCCTGCTGCGCTTTTCCAGCAACACATTTTTCAGCTGTGATCTGCAGTCCTCACGTTCTCCTTCTACGATTAGTGGCAGGGATGAGGAAGCCCAGCCGAAGTCTTCCTCAGGGGGAATTGAACCCCTACTATTAGTACAAATTCTGAACCACATATCAGCCATTTAGCCAATTGAGTTAACCAGCATCCACTTCTAGCTGCTTTGTATCTGACCTTAGAATGCTTGGTGCTGACATTGATGGTCAAAAACAATTGTGCTCCATGTAACAGTGCTAAAACCCCTTTACTTCCACATGGAACTCCACACAATTATAAAATAGTCCTATTAAACCATAAAGGAATTGTCCTATTAAGTGTGGCAACAGGAACCAGATTATGCTGAAATTGACTACAATACCGAAGAGGGCTCTTTCAGCTGGATCCAGTTAGACCTTCCTCACTTTTCAGCTCCAATCAATTAAACAGTTAATTGCACTGTGCATCGAATTGCAAAAACACAGAGCTGAAGAATGAAAAAGCTTTTCAGTTTTTTTTTAGAAGAACAGGAAGCACAAGATTTTATCTGACACTCATACAGGCAACCAAAGAGACTTAGCTTTTTCCCTGAAATAAGACGACATATAAACAGAAGCTTCAAGTAACCGTCTCCTTTTTGGTACAGACCTACGTTCAGACTGTACTGGTTTATTCCCCTTTCTTAGTGATAATCGACACAAGCTCTGATACTATGTTTGCTGATTGCTGACAATGATGTTTTTTTAAAAAGCAGCCCCTCATTCTGCATCACTCTCCTTTGGCCGTTTTGTGGAACTGCAATTTTCTAAAGGCTGGGGTTGTGAGTCGGGGATGAGGTTGTCACTGGACACAGCAGGGAGAACATTTTTAAAAGTCTTCACACCCCTCAGCAATGCCTCCATCATTCACCACCCTCAGTGAAACAAATCCCCTTCACTCCCTTCAACCCTCAACCACAGCCTTGAATTTCAGCCGTTGAGTGTTGAGATCATAGTGATCATCATGTGAGAGATAGATGGGGGAGATTGTGTTCCCGAAGTATCAGCTAATTTTCAAATATTTTGGGGGTGTGAATGCAAAATGGGCATCAGTGACTTAACAACCCACTTCATACCTGACTGGTGGAAATGAATGGTAAAAAAAATTGTGTAGGGTTGTCAAACAAGCCATTGATTCTTTTCCAAGTTTCAGTTTATGCTGCTGCTACAGTCGATCATCATGCGCCCTGAAAACCCCAACCCCAACCCCAGAGCTGGACAATGAACTTACTGAGCAACCTCAAGTTCACCATTTTCCTTTCAAAATCAGAAATCCAGAAGACCATAAGACATAGGAGCAGAAATTAATCCATTCAACCACGGCTGATCGGTTTCTCAACCCCAGTCTCCCGCTTTCTCCCCGTAACCCTTGACTCCCTTGAGACTCAAGAAACTATCTCCGTCTTAAGTATACTCAATGACCTGGTCTCCACAGCCTTCTGTGGCAAAAAATTCCATGGATTCACCCCTCTCTGGCTGAAGAAGTTTCTCCTTATCTCCGTTCTCAAAGGTCTTTCCTTTATTGTAAGGCTATGCCTTCGGGTCCTAGTCTCTCCTAACAATGGAAACATCTTCCCAACATCGACTCTGTCATGTGGTTTCAAATAAACCTGTTGAACCAAAACTTCATGGGACTTCTGACTTTGTCCACCTCAATCCTACACTAGCACCTCCACATCATCTTATTTTCAAGCAGAGACCTAATTTAAAAATCACCAACTCAGACTCCCAGGATCTCAGGTTTGTCTGACAAATTGTTTTGTGGCTGTAAATTCCTCATCTGCTAGTTCTTTGTAGGGCAGCTCTGTGAATTTAAAATCAATCATTTGTTTTATCTGAGGGCTCCACCTGATACAGAAGCCGGACCCTCAAATAAATGAGGGATTGCAATCAAATTGAACAAACCTTTTCCCCCTTCATCTCTTACCCCATTCCCTCCTCATGGATTTTATCTGTGTTAAAGCTGCTTGAACTTCACATGATTACATCATGAGGTGAGATTTGCTTCACACAATCCTGAGTACATCAGAGCAGCTGGTTTCTCATCAGCAGTTTGTCCTGGCCAGGATTATTTTTAGACGGTGGGGTTTCTTGGCCCCCATCACTGAAGGGTTAATGCGGAATGCTGATCCTGGCTGCTCTCTAGCCACTTAATGCTCCACTGGACATTAATTATCTAAGGTCAAGACTTGTGCCTGCCGTCTAAGGGGGAGGTGCAGTGCCATCTTGAACCACTGCAGCAGTTTGTTGTAACTGCACTTCAGAGATCAGCTAAGAGACAACAGCATTGATAGGGGCCTTGAAGTGTGCTTAGCTGCTGATGCAGTGCCTCATTATATCTCATCACCGTGCAAGTCAGACCCAACAACTTTGTAAAATATGAGAGAATGAGCCATGCAATAGATAGTACCTACTAACGGCTGTTAGGGCGTGAATATTGGCTGTAGTTGACATTCGGACGTTGCAGTCAAAAAATGTGGTGCTGGAAAAACACAGCAGGTTATGTAGCATCCGAGGAGCAGGAGAGTCGACTTTCAGGCATAAGCCCTTCATCTGGAATGTGGGGGTGAATGGGGGCTGAGAGATAAATGGGGGAGTTGCTAGGGGGAAGGTAGCTTAGAAGGTAATAGATAGATGCAGGTGGGGGGTGATGGTGATAGATCGAGCGGAGGGTGGAGTGGATAGACAGGATAGAAAATGGACATTAGGATGTTGCACAATAGGAATTGCAGGAACTATCTCCTACTGCACCTGACCCCACAAAAACAACTCGGTAAAAAAGAAATAAACATAGAATGTGCTGGAAGATCTCAGTGGGTCTGACAGAGTGTATGGAGTGTGAAACAGAGATAATGTGACAAGTCCAATGACTCTCTTCTCTAGTTGAAAGGTTGACATGCTTTGGGAATGGGATATTGCTCCAGGGTTCTAATTGAAGTATGTGAGATATTTAAAGGGTGGATAGTGACAGATCATTTCTGGTCATGCAAAGGAGGGAGTCCAGTTTGAGAGAGACATAACCTTAGTATTAGAGCCAAACAATTCAGCAGACAGGAAGCAAGTTTTGCACAAAAACTGGTGACAATCTGCAACTCATAGTCCCACAAATGGAGCGTGAGCTGAGATGAATATTACAAAACCACAAATGATAGATTTTTTAAATTAACTCATTGGATGTGGATATCAGTGGACAGCATTTATTGTCCATCCCTAATTGCACAGAAGGCAGTTGAGAATCAACCACATTGCAATGAGTCTGGAGTCATAGGTAGGCCAGGCCAAATAGGAAAGGCAGTTTTCTTTCCTGAAAGACATTAGTAAACCCAGTGGGTTTTAAATGACAAGCAACAGCGTTTATCTTGATACCAAACCAGTTTCTTCATCCCCTGCTGGCCTCCCATCTGCTGTGTTGGGATTTAAGTCCATGTGTTCAGTCCATTAGCCTGAGATTCTAGACTTCCAGCCCACTGATATTAGCGCTATGTCACTCACCCCTCTTAAGGTCAGGTAAGATATGTAGAGGAGTTCAGGTAGAGATCAGTCATGATCTAGTTGAATGATAGAACAGGGTCCAGGGATTGAATGGCTTCTTCCTGCTTTTACCATCCTAACAGCACCAAATGTGTTGACTTCAAAAAGACCCTGTTATTGTGTAGGGAATAAATTAAATCAGATGAACAGATAACAAATTTATAAGCATGTAATTTCAATCAGTGGAATAAAATGATACCTTTGGCAAGTGCTTGTTAAAATCCTGGAACAAAATGAAGAAGTCAGATGCAATTTACCCCCATTACAATATCCGGGACTCAAGGCAGTTGAGTATCTCAGGGATCTGCCTCTGCCGTTTCAAAGCAGTAAAGCCACCAGGGAAAGGAAACATGCCATCAAACAACAAAACAAGGATGAAGAATATCCTAATGAATAATTAACCAGTCATTGATTAGCGCTCACAAATGAATGATCAAAAAAACCTGAAATTATTTTCTCCCCCAAATATATTCAGGAAACATCACAAGTTGCACTACATAATTAGTGTGTCCCATGGGTGGGAAAGACACTAACCGTGCATGAGTGATTGCATTACTCTGGGTTATTAAGGTCATTCTCGTGAGTAGGATGAATTTGCCTTCCTGCACAACGTATACATTTCTACCTCTAATACACCGGGAAAAACATACTAGTTCACCAAAGGAATCTTTCTTTCTCAGTGCTGGAACTCTAAGGCAGCAAGCTGCCCCCAACTGTGATGCTTAAAAAAGAGACTATCATTTTTCTGAAATGTAAAAAAATTCTGAAAGGTTGGTATTTTGATTGTCTTTTTTCTTTATTCATTGATTCATAGGATGAGGGCATCACTGACTAGGCCAGAATTTATTGCCCGTCCCTAATTGCCCAGATGACAATTAAGAGTCAACCACATTGCTGTGGGCCTGGAGTCAGATGTAGGCCAGACCGGGTAAGGATGGCCATTTCAGTCCCTAAAGAACATTAGTGAATCAGGTGGGTTTTTCCAACAATTGGCAATGGATTCATAGTAGTCATTAGATTTCTAGTTCCAGATATTTATCGAATTCAAATTCCACCATCTTCCCTGGCAGAATTCCAAACCTGTGTCCCCAGAACATTGTCTGGGTCTCTGGATTAACTCTGGATAATACAACTATCCCACTGACTCCCCAGTAGGGCCATTGAAAAGAATTGCAATGCTGCACACTTGAAAGATTGTATTGTCTTCAGTTCTGGCTGCTGTGTAAGGGACTCAACAGCTAATGCAACACTATTGTCTACATACCAGCAATCTGTGTTGGATGGGGAGTTGCAGTTGTGAGGCTGGGGGACAATTAGAAATGCACCATACCATCCAACCTTTTGAAGAACTTGGGATTTCTTTTCTATATTAAAGTTTTATCCACACCCAAGCAGATTTAACACAAGTAATACTCATATGATTTAAAAAGAGCTCTAGAAACTATTGAACTCAGGGACATCTTTTTCATCCTATCTGCATTCAGATAAATATTAGGACACTTGCAGCCATAGAGTTCTGGAGATGTACAGCATGGAAGCAGATCCTTCGCTCCAATATGTCCATGCCAACCAGATATCCCAACCTAATCTAGTCCCACTTGCCAGCACTTGGCCCATATCCCTCCAAACCCTTCTTATTCATATACCCATCCAGATGCCTTTTAAATGTTGGAATTATACCAGCCTCCATAACAAAATAGGAGAGCAACTGTACACAAGAATGCAATAGAAAGATATGCTGATGGAATTAGAAGAAGTAGAATGGATAGATTCATGTGGAGCATAAACATTGTACCATCCAATTAGTCTTTAGTCAGGTTTTCAGTTACTGTGACAACCTGACCCCTTTTGGCTCAGTGTCTACTTTCCCTGTGCCTCAAGTAAATTGAGGTGTTTCTTTATACTAGAATAACAATTGAAAAGCAATCTCCTGTTGTTTGTCACTTTTTCCATGTTTTTCTTCAGATTAGTGGTGGGTTTGATCTTTCCTTTGTTTGCCTATGTCAAGATGCAGGACAATTCCTCAGAAGAAGGACACAAAGAAAAAGATTTATCATATGGTATGTGCCCTTAACTAAAGGTCACACGTAGACAAAGGATAACAACCAGCAGTCTGATTCTTCCCCATACCCAGTAGATCTCTACCAAGAACTGAACTTTCTGGAAAAGCTCAGCAGTTCTGGCAGCAGTTGTGGAGAAAAATCAGAGCTAATGTTTCAGATCCAGGGCCGCTCGGTCAGAACCTTTCCCCAGAAGAACTCTTGTTAGCTGTCAGTTCTTCGATCAGAATCTAAACTCAAATCAGCTATTGCACTGCAGGCTACAGACTTCTGACCTAGTCTACACTGATAGTCTAGTGAGGGTGTCAAACAAAATGTATCCTTGTCTAACTATAACAAATTTACTTCATAATTTCAGTCATCTGTCTTTATTGTAGTAGGGTTGTGTTTGTTCATAAAATTGATGGTTCATAAAACCAAGCAAGTGGTGTATTGAACATTGAGCAGGTGCAGTTGCACTGAAATGAACCAGTCAGCGAGATCTGAGGCTGTTAGCCTTAATTGTTTCCGAGTGCTAGCTCTGTACATGTTACAAGCTGGAGATGAGTAAGCTGCCTGTCTAGTTTAGTGGAGGTGCCAGCATTGAAAACAGGACAAGCTGTGTTATTGATGGAGGAACCTGCATTCATTAGTCTTCCATCTCTGAAAGATACAGGAACAGCATAAACATTTGACATCTCCCATACAAATGGTGTCTGTCTCCTGTACAAATGACATACAGCTCCTGTACGAGGCATATGGGATATGTCTATGATGTACATGTCAATATTAACTTTTACGTATGGTGTGCTTCAGAAAACTAGTACAGAATGAATTAACGAATTATCCTAAACCTACCTCCTTCAACTCTGCACATTCCCTCCAATATTCTTTCGCCTTTCTGCAAGAAGCACACTCATACATCTCCACAGTCATGGGTTCTATTCAGAGTGTAGAGAGAGTGGATTCTGCATTGTAAGTACATCAGGTTAATAGTAATGAAATCATTTGTTTTTGTTTTCATTATGTGAATGTGGACATTGCTGGGAGAGTCAGCACCTGTTATCCATTCCGAATTACCTCAACCTGATTGGCTGTCTTGGCCATTTCAGTGGGGTGGTGAAGAGTCAAAAACATGACTGAGGGTCTGAAGGCACATGTAGACCAATCAGTAAGGACAGCAGATTTCCTGTTCAACAACCAGATGGTTTTTGTAACAAGCCTCTAATTCCAGATTGCCATTAGACACACCTCTAATTCCAGATTGTTATTGAATTCAAATCACACTGTCTGCCAATTCTGATATTGGAACCTGTGGCCCGAAAATCAGAGCTCGTGTTCAGGATTACTAGTCTAGTGATATTACCATTACATGGCCCATCCTTGATTTCAACAATGCTTTTTATTGCATTTTGATTTATAATTGAATTCAAATTTCACCAAACCTCTGAAGGTGGTTCACATGAATCATAAACGTATAGACAAATGATCGCTTCCTGTACTTGGAACGCTCCTGTCTCTGTAGAAACTGGATGTTCCGCATGAGTAATTTTAGTGAGAAATGACAAAAGAATATTCACCGATGAAGGGCATTAATGATGCAGTTCTGTCTTTTTCTAAAGAAGTCTAATACAGTTCCAATAATGATCATTAGAACACATGATCACATCAACTGTGTTTTTTTATATATAGTGCATTAAGTGCAGTAAAATGTATCAAAGGATGTCACAGGAGGATTTTCAAACAATTTTGATGCCAAACCACAAACAAATTTTAGGTTGGATACTGAAATGTTTGTCCAAAGAAATACAGAGGGTGAGGGAGGGTGTTCCAAAACTTACAATCTTAACAGCAGAAGGTAAGGTCACCAATGGTGGAATGATTAGAATCAGGGATGTTAGAAGATGCAGATATCGCAGGAGGCTATGGCGTTGGAGGAGATGACCGAGATAACAGGGAGTGAGGCCACGGAGGAATTTGAAAACATGGATGAAAATTTTAAAATCAAATTGTTGCTGAATCAAACCAATGATGGGGTGGTGGGGGGGGGAGTAAATGATAGATGGAGATGGAGCCCAGTGAGAGAGAACAATGGTTGAGCAGAAAAAGGAGTGGCCTGTGAGAATCAATAGCTGCTAATGGAAACCATTAGTAACTGACAATGGGTTGGTTGTGGTAAAAGTCCATGGGATGACAAGGTCTGGTGTGTGGGGATTGTGGTAAGGACATGGAGAACATGCTCAGATACTAAAACTATTGAACACGATTTGAGTCCTGAAGGCTGCAGAGTCCCCAAGTGGAAAATGAGATGCTAAGGTCAGTGAGCCTCGAGTTGATGCTTAACTGGGCCTTTTTCAAAGTCATTTGTGAGATATGGGTGAGGCTGACTGACCTGCACCTCTTGCCCATCCATTGCCCTTGAGAAGGTGGTGATGTGTTGCCTTCTTGAACCGCTATAATCCACCTGTTTTAAGTTGATCCACAATGCCATGAGGGAAGGAGTTCCAGGATATTGACCCAGTGATAGTGAAGGAACAGCAGACAGCTCAGTGGTTAGCACTGCTGCCTCACAGTACCAGGGACCTGTGTTCCAATCCAGTCCTTGGGTGACTGTCTGCGTGGAGTTTGTACATTCTCCCCATGTCTGTGTGAGTTTCCTTCAGGTGAATTGGTCTCCTCCCACAGTCCAAAGATGTGTAAGTTAGGTGAAGTGGCTGTGCTACAATACCCATAGTGTTCAGGGATGTGTAGGTTTTGTGCATTAGTCAAGGGTAAATATAGGATAATGGGTCTGGGTGGGTTACTCTTTGAAGGGTCATTGTGGACTTGGGCCAAAGAGCGTGTTTCCACAATGTAGAGATTCTATGATAATTCCAAGTCAAGGTGGTAAGTGCCTTGGAAGGGAGACCTTGAAGGCAGTGATGTTCCCATGTATCTGCTGCCTTTGTCCTTCTAGATGGAATTGGTTGTGGGTTTGGAAGGTGCTGTCTCAGGATGTTTGCAACATTACAGTGAGAAGAACCATCAGCAGGGGACGGGGAGCCATACTGAATGCAAGAGCTGCTTCCACATTCCCTGCATCAAATTGCTCTCAGAAAGAATGCACAAGGGAAAAGTACAGGTACTCATTAAATTCAATGAGCAGAAAATCATGGCTGTGCCAATGCAATCTCCTGATACACAGCCCAGGAGCATCCCTCCCTGCTGATAGCAAAGAGACAGACATTCAGTTATTTCCCTGTGTTGCAGGAACATACACTGGTTGAATAAAATGTTGAACAGTACAGGTTTACCTATAGAACTGGATTTGCTTGACGGCTGGTAAATAAATAGATGGAAAATTAACCCCACAGCTCTTAGCCCATCTCTTACTATATAGTGGTAATGATGTATTCCAGATGCTGATTTATGCCCTGGAACTACTTTCATACAGCAACCTCATAAATTAAAGGAGTTCTACTTTTGCCATTTTACATAACATCAGAATGGAAGATCAATATCAACATCTGCTGAAGTACATCGTGAATGCAGGAAGAAGTTTTAATATGGGTCTTTGTGCGGAATTCTGGTATTCCGAATGTTCTTATGTAAATATATGATAGGGAGTTATAAGCAAAAAGAAGGGTAAAGTCAGCCAGGTTTCCCACTCCTGTTGATTTGTACAAATGTGTGGACATCAACTGTAACAGAATCAGGAGACTATGGCACAAAACTGCCTCCTTAGCTTGGGCCAAATGGAGCTATTTTCTGTACCTGATTCTGCTCTACACAGAAACTCTTGAAATATGAAATGCTCCCCACCACCAACATCCAATATCTCAGTGAACACCTATTATAATACATTCAAACACTGCCACGTGTAAATTCAATAACTTTGCAATTGCGTTTGGATGGAAAAATATAGAGTATTTTACTTTGTTTAAGATAAATGTCATTGCTGATGTCCATTTTCAAAATATACTATGAAGAAATATTTAATTTAGAGTTATACAGCATGGAAACAGACCCTTATATCCAGCTTGTCCACACCACTCTCTGTGTGAAAAAGTTACCTCTCAGGTCACTTTTTAAATCTTTCCCCTCTTACCATACATGTCTGTCCTTTAGTTTTGAACTCTTCCACCCTAGGCAAAAGAACTTCGCTATTCACACTATCCATGCCCCTCGTGATTTTATAATCCTCTGTGGTCACCCTTCAGCCTCCAATGCTCAGGGAAAATAATCCCAGCCTATTTAGCCTCTCCCCATAACTCAAACCCTCCAATCCTGGCAACATCCTTGTAAATTTTTTCGAAGCCCTTTCAAGTTTAACAACATCCTTCTTGTAGAAGGGCAACCAGAGTTGTGTGCAATTTCTAAAAATGGCCTCACCAACGTCCTGTACAGCTGCAACATGACGTCCCAACTCCTGTACTCAATGTTCTGATCAATGAAGGCAAGCAGATCAAATGCCTTCTTCACCTTACTGTCTACCTGTGACTCCACTTTCAAGGAACTATGAACCTGCATTCCTAGGTCTCTTTGTCTGGCAACAGTCGCCAGGGCCCTACCATTAACTGTATGAGTCCTGCCCTGGTTTGCCTTCCCAGAATGCAACACCTCACATTTACCTGAATTAAACTTCATCTGCTTAATCTTCTTTTTTTTCTATCCTTGTTGATTTTTATTCTTCCCTTTTCGGAGTCAGCCAGTTCTAATGACACAACAGGCACAGGGAGCAAACACATTGCAGCAATTCAAATACTTGAAATAATGCAGTTGCTGAAACTGCTCTTGATTAATAGTTATGCATTAATCCAACTCCCTCACAATATCAGACTCAGTAAGTCCCCCAAGTAACTACCTTGTGCTGTTAATTTGGCGGTCTTACAGCATGAAGCTCAAAGAAATCCTCTCTACCAGTATCCATAAACCTCTACCAATGTTATACAGCTTCCTTGCACTGTCAGGTTCAATATTCCACCTCACAAGAGTGTATGTAGTATTGATGGCAGCATCTTCAAAGATGTTAATACAGCTGCTTCATATTGTCAGACTAGTCACTCTCCTACAAATACCCAATCATCAATGACTGTAACTACAGTTCCTTTCTCTTTGCCATTTTACTTGATGACTTCATCAACACCCTTTCTTTTAAAGTGCACAGTTGAAAAGGGAGAGTGAAGTTAATCATTGTTACAATGACTGCTTGCGTTTTAGAAGTTGCAATAGACTTCATGATTACCCAGAGAGTTGATCTGAACAGATACTAGCAATGGAATCAGCAACATGCCCATGAATGGCAATATCTCAATGTAGAGTCAGAAAGTTGACATTTAGCCTTATGTGCCCAAGCTATCTCTCTGAAAGAACTATCAGTTAGCCGCAATTGAGCAATTTTGTCCCCATAGCCCTACTATTTCTTTATTATTTAAAAAAAAATCACTTACAGGATATCAGCATCTCTGGCTACTGACCATCCCTAATTGCCCAGAGAGCAGTTAAGAGTCAACTGTTATTTTTTGAATGTATCCAATTCCACTTTGAAAGTTGCTCCTGAATTTGGTTCACAACAATTCTACCCTTCAGCCAACCCATTCGTGATCACAACAGAGTGAATAAAAAAACTTGGAACCTCCCCTTGTTATTTTTGAGAATTATTATCAAACTGTGCCCTCAAGTTATTGGCTGTTCAGCCACTGGTTACAGTTTTCCGTGACCTACACTATCAAAATCGTTTATAGATCATCGATTCCCATTTCCACTTTAAACATTAAACATTACTAACTGAATAACTGAAAGAGAAGGACACTTCTGCACCTTGTCAACACCTGCAGGAGCTCCAAAATATCAATGTGAAAGAGAATTCTGAAAGATTTGTAATCATCTTCAGCCAGAAGTGCCAAGTGAATGACCCATCTCAGCCTCCTCTAGAGCTCCCCAACATCATAGATGCTAGTCTTCAATCAATTCAAGAAAAAGCTGAAGGCACTGGATACCAAATTGGCTATTGTCCCTGGCAATGTATCAGCAAGGGTGCTGAGGATCTGTGTTCCAAAATTTGCTGTGCCCCTAGCCAAGATATTCCAGTACAGTTACTATATCGGTGTCTACCCAGCAATGTGGAAAATTGCCTGGGTATGTTCTGTGAGCAAAAGGCAGGCCAATTCCCATCAGAAGTATGGAGAGTGATTGCCCTTGACATCAAGACAGCAGTTGATTAGGCATAGAATCAAGCTAGGGAGAATTATTCGCTGGTTGGTGTCATACCTGGCACAAATGAAGATGGTTGTGGTGTTTGGAAGTCAATCATCTCAGTCCCAGGTCATCTCTGCAGGAGTTCCTCAAGGTAGTATCCTAGGCCCAACCATCTTCAGCTGCTTTATCAATCTCATAAGGTTAGAAGTAGGGATGTTTGCTAACAGGGATCTTCAGCACTATTAGTGACTCTTCGGATAATGAAGCATTTCGCATCCATTGCAACAAGGCCTATACAACATTTGTGGCAAGTAACAATTATGCCACACAAGTCACAGGCATTGAGCAACGCAAACAAGACAGCATCTACCGATCTCCTATTAACATTCAATGACATAACCATCACTGAATCCCTCACTGTCAACATATTGGGATTTACCATTGACCAGAAACTGAACTAGGCTAGCCAAATCGATACTCTGGCCACAAAATTAACTTACCTCCTGACTCCCTGAACCCTGGCCAACTTATATAATTCACAAGTGGAAAGTGTGATGGGGCTCTTTCCATTTGCCTGGATGAGAGCAGCCTCAGCAACACCCAAGGATCTTGACACCATAAGGGCAAAGCTGATCTGACTAGTCTGGTGCCCCTCCACCACATTAACCATTCATTCCATCACTTTGGATACATAGCGTGACAGCAGTGTGTACCGTCTACATGACACTCAGGGGTAGTTCACTCAGGCTTCTTCAACAGTACCTACCAAACCTTTGGCTTCTATCACCCAGAAAGACAAAGGGTAGGAGATGATTGAAACAAAAAACACCTGCAAGTTTTCCCTCATGTCACATATAATGCTGATTTGTAACTATATCACCATTCCTTCAATGTCACAGGGTAAAACTCTGACAACCCTTTACTAAACAACACAATGGGTGTTTTTGCACCATGAACCAGAGCAGTTAAAGAGCTTAGCTCACCACTACCTTCTCAAGAGCAACTGGGAATGCTGGTCTAACCATTAATGTCCATACCCCATAAAGGTTAAGTCCCTAATTTGGAGAAATTTAAAGTTTAGTCAGGACATTCAAATTGCAAGAGAAACATTCCCACACAATCCTTCCTTCCAGTCGTCAAATCTTGTCTTTGTTTTTTGAGGTCTGAAGATGATGAATTTATTCCATTGTTTTTCAAAATAAAAGCCCTTCAGTTCAATAATGTATAGAAAAGTGACTGAAGAATGTTGGTAATTGAAGGTTATATTAAAACTGAAGGGAAAATAATAACACACTCACTGTGGGAAGGAAACAAGAGCAGACCCATGCAGAACATGCAAATTCCACACAGACATTCACCCAAGGCTAGAATTGAACCCAGGTTCCCTGGTGCTATGAGACAGCAGTGCTAACCACTGTGCCACTCTGTCACTGTAGGGGGCTGCTCCAGGTTCCTCCCCCAGTCTAAAAATGTGCAGGTTAAGTGAATTGACCATATTAAAATTGCCCATAGTATTCAGGGATGTGTAAGTTAGGTGCATTAGTTATGGGAAATGTGGAGTAATAGGGTAGGGGAATGGTTCTGGGTGGACTTGTTGGGCCAAATGGCCTATTTCCACACTGTAGGGATTCTAAGATTTATGATTCAATGTCAGAAGGCATGTGTGCACTTTTAATATGTCAGAATGTAATTTGATATCAAATTGTGCACAAACTATGTCATTTCCCTGAAAATAATTGCACAGTGTTCAAAGCCACTGTCCAATTTTGGCATGATCCAGTTTTATCCAAGAAAACTCACTTTGATAAGGATACATACAGTAAATTAATGTATGAACAGATACAGTCCATGTGTGCAAGTAATTTGAAGGGACAGATTACTGCAGACACTGGAATCTATAGTGAAAATAACAAATGCTGAAAATCACAGCGGGTCAGGCAGCATCCATGGAGAGAGAGCAAGCTAACATTTCGAGTCTAGATGACACTCCATCAGAGCTGAAGTGAAGTGTGGAGGGAACAGCATTTATGCTGTAGTTGTGGCGAGGGGGATGCTGGGGTGTTGAGTGCTGATGGCGAAAAGATGCTAATAGTTCAAATTAAGTGATCAGAATGTGAGAATGACAGAACAATGGTGTGTTTTCTGCCAGACTTGTAAGGATAGTAACTGGGATCAGAGGAGGTCAGGACACAATACCAAGCTAACAAAAAAGGAAGAAATGGGAGTTGCTTCACAATTTAAAAGGTTTTGAACTCAGTATTAAGTCCAGAAGGCTGTAAAGTGCCATGTCTGAAGTTAAGATGTTGTTCCTCTAGTTTGTGCTGTGTTTCACTGGAGCACTGCAGCATGAAGAGGACAGACAAGTGGGCATGTGAGCAGAATGCTGCGTTAAAATGACCAGACACGGGAAAGTCAGGGTCTTGCTTGTACCCAGACCGGAACTGTTCAGCAAAACGGTCACCTTATCTGCGTTTGGTTTCTCCAATTCACACTGGGTGCAGTGAATACAATACACATGATTGGAGGAGATACAAGTAATTGAGTTTGCCTTCCTGCACTCTCTGTGCCAGGTTACTTTGGTCCAAATGAAGTGAAAAGCTTTGTTGAACTGGTTCTACAATATTTCTGATAAAAAATTCACCTGGACTCGAAATGTTAGCTTGCTTTCTCTTCATGAAGGCTGCCTGACCTGTTGTGATCTCCAGTATTCTTTTTGTTTTCAGTGGTTCTCCAAGATTTCCGCAATCAGGAAACTCATTTCAACACTGTAGCATTATGCTAGTTAAACTTTGTCCATCTTAATCGCATGGAAATAAAAATACAACCGTAAGACCACACGATGTAGGAGCAGAAATAGACCATTAGGCCCATCAGGTGTGCTCCACCATTCAATGGGATCATGGCTAATCTGATAATCCTCAACTCTATTTTTCTGCTTTTTCCCCGCAGCCAATAATTCCTTTACAGATTAACATTTTTGTCTATCTCAGCCGTGAATAACTTATTTATAGGACCTTTCTTATAACAGGAGAAAGGAAATGAAGGAAGCATTTGTGATTTTGTAATCTTTTTAATGGATTTTTAAAAATGCTTTACACAAACTGAGAAATTTTCTGTACAGGGTAACTAAACTGTTTGCTGTTCTTTTAAATGTGAAACTGGAATATAAGCCGTTCTCTATCATCCCGACACTATTTGTGGGACGGTCTGGTATCCTCAGACCCCACCTGGTTTATTGCAGCCCTGTCGTACATGACAGCCTGCCACAGTGAGGGTGGAATTTGAAAGCTTTGCCGTCTCTTGTTCTTTTCTTACCTGCCCTCCTTCCGTTCCCACGTTGACCTTCTCTATCAGATAGCAGCACAGATCTGTGTCCTCCGCTCAAGCTGCAGTCCCTGATCATTAAACATTCATGACCTTAAGTGAATGTTCGCTGTCGGCAAATGTATTTACCATGGCCTGATTTTCTATAGTTGCAACAATTAAAGGGGTGTGGGGAGGAGAAGTACCTTGGGATTGACATTTCTAATATCTTTATATAACAACAGGATATCATATAAAGATATCCCTGGTTGCATCTGAGCTCTCCTTCAATAAATGTGCAGAGTAAAGACATTGGGAAATAAAATGCCTTGCTTGTGATAGGGCTCCACCAAAATGTCTTCAGCCTGATGGAGCTGAGAGAACCCTCATTTATACTGAAACTGTTGGCTTAGCCACAAATGCAGTTGGTGGACCACTAGTGAATGCTTCGTACTGTTCATAATCCCAGTTGCACTGAGGGACTGATGCTGTGACAGACTGAATTCTGCTGGACTGTAGTTATTGGCAACGCCACAGCATCATCCAGGAGGGTCGAAGGTGAGTGAGTGACACCTGACTGATTGTGGCAAAAATGATCGCATCTGCCATGCCAAAATTTGTTCCAAACAAAGGGCCAGACTTTAACAATTGCCGATGTTAAATTTTAACCTAGTCGTAAGATCTGGGAAAACAGCCAATATTATCATCAGGCTCTAAACTACATAACAACCTCAAATATCCGAACATCAATTATCCAAATTTCAGATTATCTAAACAAGGTCTCAAGGTCCCATAAAAACGTTATCCGTTATCTGAACAATCAGTGATCCAAACACTCAGTTATCTGAACAAAGTACTCCTCAGCAATCTCGTTCAGATAATTAAAGTTGTTCTGTATTTTACATAATGACACTTCCAGTAACTATTTAAATAGCCTATGAGCTACAACTTTAGAGTTGCACCACATCTCTATGAGGAACTGAATACAAAAATAGGAACTTTATACTTCACTTGTACAGGACAATAACAAGACCAGAACTGGAGTGTTGTGTCCCCTTAATTAAGGAATGATGCAAATGAGTTGGAAGCAGTTCAGAGAAGATTTATTGGACTAATGCCTGGAATGAGTGGGTTGTCTAATAAGCAACATTCCCTTTAATTTTCCCATCCACAGGTCTCTGCGAGACTGTGACAGAGGTGTAAGTAGAATCCATGACTCCATTTAAGGTAGAGGTGCATAGATTCTTGTTTAACAAAGGGGTAAAAAGATGTCAGAGGTAGGCAGAAATACCAGTTTGAGGTTTCAGTCAAATCAGTCATGATCTTCAGGAATGGTGGAGTAGGTTTAAGGGTTTGAACAGCCACCTCCTTCCCTTGATTGTCTCTTTGTACACTCCATTTCCGATCATAGATTGAAATAAGTTGCATTTTGAACTCATGACTGCCCAGTCTTCTCAAATTTCAGTGTTATTCTTTCTGGCCATAATGTAAGGAAACAACTGTATCCCTTGTGATAAGTATTTCATCTGCTTATTCTCTATAAGATTTAGTATTCCACATTCGATCTTTGCCCATATAGTGAAATGGCTCTTTAAGTACATGTCAGCCTCTGGAACATCATGGAACATCTTTAGTGGTGAGTGCAGCTTATGTCACTGCATGGCATCATAGCTGAGTCTGATATGTTTACCATCTATTGCCCACCCACTCATGTTTTCCAACCATAAGGTAAGGTGAGGAGGCTAACCTGCATAAACAACCACAGCCAGTATGGTGATTGAACCTGCTTTGGTATTGGCTTTATTTAACACCACATACTAATCATCTTACCAACAGAACTCTTTAAACCCCCTGACCTTAGTCCACACTTGGTTACCCTCAAGCTGTGTAGAACCATTTGTCCCTCAGTATCAGAGAAAGGTGCCTAAGGTCCATTGTCAACCAAGACTCCTTACATGTTTTCAAACAAAATAACAGTAAGTGGTGATTGGAAACATGAACCCTTTGATCTGGTTTCTCTTCCTTAATTCAAGGGAAACCGAAGCTGCTTCCATCACCATCCTGGTAATGATCAGTACTGACTAAGAATCTGGAACCTTGCTTATCGATGCAGATCCAGTTCCTCTGCATGAAGTGAGTCATCGGAATGATTTTTGTGGAATTAGAATGGCCAATATCAGCAGCATTCAGAAGTCACATTTCACATCGGTCCATTTATAGACAATTCCTGAACAATACAAGCCTGTCTTTTCCAACAAACCTAAAACTTGATGTGGATTTCACCTATATCTTGCAAATGTTTTGGTCTGATTAAGAATAAGAGAAACACATTTATTGATGGACAAATAAGTCAAGATGCAAGTTGGCACAAGTCCACTCAGTGCATGAATCAGACAAGACTCCTGTTTATAAGATTGTCCTGGGTTCCATACAGTGAAAATGAGTGGATAGGTGGAGTTTGTAACTTGGGGATGATGATTTAATGTTTAATTGAGAAACTCAGTTGACAGAGAAAAGCCTTGAGAGTACAGGACACCATTGAGAATGAAACAGGAGTGGACACAAGGTACTGCAGTACGATCCTTATATTTCCCTCAGTTTAGAATTTGTAAGCTTTTGAATAACACATGATTATATTAGGATATGTAAATTATATAGTACTTCTGATGCTGACTTATTACTGCTCACCACATAAGAGCAAATGGAGCGGATGATTAGGCCTTTGAGCTTTAGGTTTCAAGGTGAAAATTGCAAACAAGCTTTTGTCTCTGTTCTCTCTCAGCTCTAATAGGAGACTGAATGAGAGGGATGAAATTGCACAATGTTAAAGTGAAGAGATAGCTGCCAACCTAATGGAAATCTACATAGAAGACTGAGTGAGAAAGTGAATGGATTTCTATATATTTAGATCAAATATATGACTTTGAGCATTAGAAAATCTAAAAGAAAATTGGAAAAAATTACAGACTTTTAGGTTATTGAAGTGGAATTCCCATAACTATGGAGAAAACTTGCCATTCTGATTGGGGCAAATGGTTCACTAAGTGGGCAATAAACAAACCACTGCAGATGCTGGAGATCTGAAACAGAAACAGAAAGTACTGGAGAAAGTCAAGCAGCAACCGTGCAGAGAAAAACAGATCTAATATTTTGAGTCTGATTTATGGATGGCATGGTGGCACAGTGGTTAGCACTGCTGCCTCACAGTGCCAGAGACCCGGGTTCAATTCCCGCCTCAGGCAACTGACTGTGTGGAGTTTGCACATTCTCTCCGTGTCTGCGTGGGTTTCCTCCGGGTGCTCCGGTTTCCTCCCACAATCCAAAAATGTGCTGGTTAGGTGAATTGCCATGCTAAATTGCCTGTAGTGTTAAATGTAGGGGAATGGGTATGGGTGGGTGCGCTTCGGTGGGTCGGTGTGGACTTGTTGGGCTGAAGGGCCTGTTTCCACACTGTAAGTAATCTAATCTAATTACTCTTCCTTGAAACTGGACCAAAGTAGTTCTGAAGAAGAATCATTGGACAAAAACATGGCTCTGTTTCTCTCTCCACAGGTGCTACTAAATCTGCAGAATGTTCTGTTTTTATTTCACCAAGTGAGCAGTTCAGTATGTGCAGGTTACTTGTCTCTCTAACCTGAAATTTTTTGCACCATGTTCTCATCTTAAGCTGAAGAAGCCAGCCTACCACAAGCTTGGAATCTCATGAATTTTTAAAAATTGGCAATCTTTTATCTGGGGCTTGAATGAGCAAATCTTCACAGCTTTCCTGACAGGCTGCTGAGGACATGTGACCAATCTTCAGTCAATGTCAGGGAAAATTGTTCAATTGTAGGGTCAGGGGACACTCCTGTGGACCACAAGAGAAAACTACCAGAATTCCCTATTCATTGTGCTCTTCCAGGCTTTGCCCACCACCAAGATCCAGCTGAAACCCCCTGACCAATGGCTTATCTTGATGGCTGCTAGTCTATCCTCTTATTGCTGAGCTACCTCTCTTGTCCATTGGCCAACTGCCACTTTCTGCATGTTTTGGGCAAGCAACTGACTGGTGGAGCACATCGATGATCCCCCAGGAGTTCAAATCCCCCAATGGAAAATTTAAGCCAGCATTCAGTTTTTCACTTCCCAGTTCTCTTCTTCATACCCTGAAGGCAGCTTTTGGTTAACACTAAACTCCCATATCAAACTCAAGATCTGCGTTCTCTTATATCTCCTGCACATCACTCACCCCACCCTCTCGTAAAATGTGACGACATTATTCCAAGTGCTGTCCAAAATTAGAACAAAACCAACAAAGAACAATACAGCACTGGAACAGGCCCTTCAGCCCTCCAAGTCTGAACTGACACATTTTGACCTTCCATCATAAAGCTCTCTTCACTTACAGGATCCATATCCCTCTATTCTCTTCTTATTCATGTATTGATCCAGGTGCTTGATGCTGCTATTTTGTCTCCTTCCACCACTTCTTCTGGCAGCTTGTTCCAGGCACTCACCACCCTTTGTGCTTATGGACTTGCAAACAATTTATGCAGCAGTAATTTAAAACAGATTGGCAGGTGTTGACACCTCTGCATTTAGGCTCTAACCGGAGTCAGTTCTGATACACATTCAGTTGAAGGCTGGTGATGGTGGAAGTGAGAAGATCAATTAGTCTGGTCATTTCAATGGAAATGTTATTGTCACAGCAGTGAATGACGGCAAGGAGGATGAACTGGTCAATGAGGCCAATGCTAATATTTCTGAAGTGCAGACTAGCAGCTGACATTAGGCTAAGGAAATTCAACATGTCCATAAAGACTCTTACAAATGTTTATAGATGCACCATAGATCCTATCTAGATGCATCACAGTGTGGAATGGCAACTGCTAACCCAAGACCGCAAGAAACTACAGAGTTGTGAACACAGCCCAGTCCATCCCACAAACCAGCCTTCCATCCATTGACTTTATCAATAACTCTTCCCCTGTTTCAAGAAAGCAGCCAACATAATCAAAGATCCCTCCCACCCTGATTATATTCTTTTCTGCTCTCTTCTGTTGGCCAGAAGATATAAAAGTTTGTATACTCACCGCTGTTATTAGATTTTTGAATGGACGTCTTTGATATTAACGTCGATCTCTCTCTGTGCCTCCTCAGCAGCTCTAACACTGCATCCTGCACTCTGTTCTGTTATGCTGATGCACGTGTTTTATGATCTACCTGTAAAGCATGTAAGGTGACAATATACATGACAATAATAAATCAAATTAAACAAATGAAACTATACTCCTTTCATCACTACTTCACATTGTGAAGTTGGTGGTTTCTTTGGAATTGATGGGTCCTGTGATGAGACTGCACCTTTATCAAGGTTATGTTGTCCTTGGCTTTTTTCAAAAGTGTTGGACGAAGCAGAATTGCTGAAATGTCTGGGTTGATAATCCTGAAGACGCTTTTAAGTTTTAAAAAAAACTTATACAATTAAAGGGGAGTGGCCAGTTCTTCCAGCTCAGTGTTTCTCTGCTTTGGTTGGGTTTGGTTTGGTTTGGTTTTGGGTTTAGCAGTCTGGCTATTCAGAGCAAGCAGTCAGTCAGTTTTGAGGCTGCTGGTCAAATGAACAGTGACATGGAAGAAGACATTCTATTCTTAACCTCTCTGCCATTCTCTGTCTCTTGTAAGACCCCGTGTTTGATTTGGGGTTCATTGCAGGAATTTGGAACAGCATCATAAGTTAGGATAATCTGTTGAGCTTCTGGATGGGTTAAGTTATTCCATATTTTGTTCTCTTTTGTTGTGTTTCATTCGGTAATCATGCAAATAAACACTGTTTTGTTTAAAACGAAGTGGTTGGGCCAGCTGCATTACTCCTGGAATATCCACTTTACACCTGTTTAAAATAGCTTTCAAAGTTAGGGTCTGGGCTACTTTCTTGAAATGTTTTGTGGGGGTCTGGCCTGGTCTATAACATTATGGACTTCAGTGTTGCTCATTTATGGCACAATTCACCAGGCCATTAGCATAGCTAAAGTCAGCAACAGAGAGGTGAGTGGTGTTAATTCACAGCCATTGACCAGGTCATTGTCAATGACTTTTGCCTGCTGCCAGAAACCTCCCTGACATTTTAAAGAAAATGCTGTCCCACATTTGTAGTAATTTTCAACTGTTCAACAGTGGGGCATCTTAATTACAATGCACCTTTAAAGAAATTAGAGGTATGACATTTCCACTGGCTAGACTGCTGGCAGTTAGTGAATAAATGGATATTAAACTGAACCATTTAGATGACCAATTAACAGATAAGCATTTGCAGAACAGTAAATGGGAGCCATTAATTTACTACTTAAATCTGCAACACTTGTTTGAACTACACAATTATACAGTTAAATGAAAGTGCCTCTAATTATACACACTTCAATAAAGTAGGTTGTGAAATGGGAGGAGAAACTTGTACTTTTAAAACAATGTATCTTAATATCAGGTTTACGTGAACTCTTATATTCTTAAAGCACATATACAAATTAAATCTCTACAAACCAGAAATTCAACGAAATGATATGCTCTCAAATCAGATAATGAAATATTTGCTTGTATGTGTTGGCAGGTTTAATTTTTCAACATCAATGATTAAGAAATAATATAATAACATGAAAATCAAACAGTGAAAATTTATGGAGAGAAGCTTACCCCTGGAATTTTTCCCTCAAACATTCCACCTTTCCCCTATCCTGAAAAAAAAGTCTTAAAAGCCTTCCTCTGTTATCATAGAGTCATAGAGATGTACAAATTTCAATCTTCCACTTTGCCTGTCTTCCATTCTTGATGTCATCTCTCAAATCTTCTCTTTGTCCTTTGAAGCACTCTGACACATGGTTAGAGTCCTACAGTATGGAGATAGGCCCTTTTTCCCTAACTGGTTTGTGCCGACCAAGATACACGTCCTGCACTTGGCCCATATCTTTCTATTTGCCCAAATGGCCTTTAAATGTTGTTAATGTACCTGCTGCAATCAGTTCTGCTGGCAGCTCATTCCATATCTGTACCACCCTCTGTGTAAAAATGTTGCCCCCTCAGGTTCCCTTCTATTTTGTCCCCTCTAACCTTAAACTGATGCCCTCTCATCCTCGATTCCCCAACCCTGGGAAAAAGATTGAGTGCATTCTCTCTACTTCTGCCTCTCATGAACTTATACATCTCTGTAAGCTCGCCCCTCAGTCTCCTATGCTCTAAAGAAAAAGGTTCTAGCTTGTCCAATCTTTCCTTATAACCCAATCAATTGAGTCCAGACAACATCCTTGTAAGTTTCTTCTGCATTCTTTCCAGTTTAATAACATCTGAACACAATACTCCAAGTGCGGCCTCAGCAATGTCCTGTACAATTGCAGCATTACTTCCCAACTTCTATGCTCAATGTCTTGACTGATGAAGGCCAGTGTGAGAAAAGCCTTCTTCACTTCCCTGTCTACCTGTGACTCCACTTTCCATGCACCTGAACTCCAAGGTCCCCTGTTCCACTACACTCCTTAAGGCCCTACCATTCACTATGAAACTCCTACCTTGATTTGACTTTCCAAAATGCAAGACCTCGCACTTCACTCTCACCATGAGTGTTACTGCTGAATCTTTTTCTTTTTAAAAACTGGATTGCCAGACAAGATTACACAAGTAAATCAAAGTATGACTGTTTCAAAATCATGCATCAATGAAGCTAAAAGAGGTAGTGTACATTTTGATCTGTTTGTGAGTGACCCAGATAACGTGCAGGAAATAAAAATCATATTACCCATGGGGGTCAGCAACCACAGAATAATTAAGCTGAATGTGACACAGAGGTCTGAAATACTTAAGTCCAAAATCGAATGTATGAACTTAATGCGATGTGATGTGGAAACAGCTAAGAAACAAAAGTTGTGCAACAGCAAGCATTTCATTGGAGGACAAGTGGAACACCTTTAAAGGTATAGTGCTGAGTATGCAGGATAAATACATCCTGAATATCAACAAGCTCAGATAAAAAAAGTGGCCTAAAATAGGTTTTAAAAGCAACAAAAAAAAACTGGCCTAAAAGAGATTCACGAACAAAAAATAGTGTCTTAAAGACATGCGACTTTATATACATAGTAGAGTTAGAGAAGGGATGAGTACAATAAAATGCAGAAACAGAAGTTAAGAGGGAGAAGGGCAATGAGACAGCTGGAGGAAAGAATGGCCATAAAAGTTAATCTTAATAAGATTTCTTGCTGTTCTATCAGAGTAAGAGGGAAATCCAGAGGAGCAAAAACCAGAGAAGACATAAATGTAGCGAAAACAGAGAAAGAGTGCAAAATAATTAATGTTCTAACTGATTACATCTTCAAGTACTCACCAATGAAGACATGAGTGGTTTGCCCTATCTAACAGAGATAGCAAAGCCAAATCAATAAATTTGATGAGACGGAGGACCCAGACAACCTGGTAAGGCTGAAAATAAAAAGTAAAATAACAAGGGATAAATGCTATATATCTATATATATATATATATATATATATATACAATAGTGCTGAAAGACCTTGGAGGAAATTTACAAGGCTTTGACAACCACTTTCAGAAAGTCACTGGGCTCTGATGGTTGGAAACAAGCTTCTCTGGCACCCACATTAAAAATGATGATAAAATGGACATAAAATGTTAGTTACATAAATTGGTTACATAAAATGTAACTGCAGACCCATTGCCTTACTTCAATCTAAGTTACTGAAATTCAGAATCAGTTAGAATCTGCCTGTGCTCATAACCAGATAAACACTTATCAATATTGATTCGGAAGGGAAAGGTTCTGCTCAATCAACTTTCCCAACCTTTTCTGTATTAAACAATACACAGTGAAACACTCAACAACACACTGTCACCTTAACATCCAAAAGGTAGTTAGCAAGGCTCTGCATAAAAGTAAAGCACAAATTTGTAGGGTTCAGTGGGGAATGGGTGAAGAAAAAAAGCTGACGAGTAGAAGATGACAATTACCTGTTATAGGAGCAATGTGAACGTTTGCGAGCAATGGAATGGGTTGGAGGCAAGTATTGAATGGGATTCCATTGATGTTGAAACCACAAGTGGAAATAGTGCAATGAACCTTGATTTAAATTGTTGTGAGAACAAAGAACAAGCAGAAACTATATCAGGCAGGGAGGAAAGGGTCGTGTGAAGGAGCCGTGGTTTAATAAGGAGTTGGAATCCCTTGTTAAATGGAAGAGGGCGGCCTTTGTAAAGATGAGGCGTGAAGGTTCAATAGGGGCGATTGAGAGTTATAAGGTAGCCCGGAAGGACCTGAAGAGAGAGCTAAGAGCAGCAAGGAGGGGACATGAAAAGTCCTTAGTTGGTAGGATTAGGGAAAACCCTAAGGCTTTCTATAGGTATGCTAGGAATAAAAGAATGACTAGGGAAGGAATAGGTCCAATCAAGGATAGTAATGGGAAGTTGCGTGTGGAGGCTGAAGAGATTGGGGAGGCGCTGAATGAATACTTTTCGTCAGTATTCACTCAGGAACAGGACATTGTTGTCGATATGAATACTGAGGCACGAATAAGTAGAATGGATGGCTTTGAGATATGTAGAGAAGAGGTGTTGGAAATTCTGGCAAGGGTGAAAATAGATAAGTCCCCTGGGCCTGATTGCATTTATCCTAGGATTCTCTGGGAAGCAAGGGAGGAGATTGCAGAGCCATTGGCCTTGATTTTTGTGACCTCTTTGTCTACAGGAGTAGTGCCAGAGGACTGGAGGCTAGCAAACGTGGTTCCCTTGTTCAAGAAGGGGAGTAGGGATAATCCTAGTAACTATAGGCCAGTGAGTCTCACTTCTGTTGTGGGCAAAGTCTTAGAGAGAATTATAAGGGATAGGATTTATGCACATCTGGATAAGAATGATGTGATCAAGGATAGTCAGCATGGTTTTGTGAAGGGCAGGTCGTGCCTCACAAACCTTATTGAATTCTTTGAGAAGGTGACGAAGGAGGTAGATGAGGGGAAAGCGGTAGATGTAGTATATATGGATTTTAGTAAGGCGTTTGATAAGGTCCCCCATGGTAGGCTACTGCAGAAAATACAGAGATATGGCATTGAGGGTGAGTTGGAGGTTTGGATTAGGAATTGGCTCTCTGGAAGAAGACAGAGGGTAGTAGTTGATGGCAAAGATTCATCTTGGAGTGCCGTCACTAGTGGTGTTCCGCAAGGATCTGTTTTGGGACCATTGCTGTTTGTCATTTTTATAAATGACCTGGAGGAAGGGTTAGAAGGTTGGGTGAGCAAGTTTGCGGATGATACGAAAGTCGGAGGAGTTGTAGACAGTGAGGAAGGATATGGCAGGTTACAGCGGGATATAGAGAAGCTGCAGAGCTGGGCAGAAAGGTGGCAAATGGAGTTCAATGTAGCTAAGTGTGAAGTGATTCACTTTGGTAAGAGTAATAAAAAGATGGATTACTGGGCTAATGGTAGACTACTTGGTAGTGTGGAAGAGCAGAGGGATCTTGGTGTCCATGTACACAGATCTCTGAAAGTTGCCACCCAGGTAAATAGTGCAGTGAAGAAGGCATATGGCGTACTGGCTTTTATTGGTAGAGGAATTGAGTTCCGGAGTCCTGAGGTCATGCTGCAGTTGTATAAGACTCTGGTGCGGCCGCTTCTGGAATATTGTGTGCAGTTTTGGTCGCCATACTATAGGAAGGATGTGGAGGCACTGGAACGGGTGCAGAGGAGGTTTACCAGGATGTTGCCTGGTATGGTAGGAAGATCCTATGAGGAAAGGCTGAGGCACTTGGGGTTGTTTTCTTTGGAGAAAAGAAGGTTTAGGGGTGATTTGATAGAGGTGTACAAGATGATTAGGGGGTTAGATAGGGTTGACAGTGAGAACCTTTTTCCGCGTATGGAGTCAGCTATTACAAGGGGGCATAGCTTTAAATTAAGGGGGGGTAGATATAGGACTGATGTTAGGGGTAGGTTCTTCACTCAGCGAGTCGTAAGATCATGGAATGCCCTGCCAGTAGCAGTAGTGGACTCTCCCTCTTTATGGGTATTTAAGCGGGCATTGGATAGGTATATGGAGGATAGTGGGTTAGTGTAGGTTAGGTGGGCTTTGATCGGCGCAACATCGAGGGCCGAAGGGCCTGTACTGCGCTGTATTGTTCTATGTTCTATGTTCTATGTTCTATTATCAGAAATCTCTTGGCTCAGAAAATCATTGAGGGAGAATGGAATGGAATTATACAATTTTACGTCATTATTTTTGAAAGGGTTAGGATTGGGTGCTGAGTAATCTCAAAATAATCAAATATCAAGGCATCACGCCTCAAAGTGTCATATGTCAAAGTGTGACACTTGAGTGTGTCACATGTTGGTGATGTCACACATCTGTCAGGAAACATGATCAACCTTGCATGTTCTTGTACGTACCACAAAATAGGTGAGCAACCAAACAAAAATGAACCAGGGAGCTAAAAAAAGGAGTATGATTATGAATGACAATGATGGTGTCTGCTTTGACAGTCTCCTGTCCCTTTACTTTCAATTTTTGCATAGTTCTGTAAACTGCAATCAGTGAAAACACAAGTGTTTTAACTCTGCTTTGCTTTGACCAATGGTGGGGAGCTGCAGGATTAGCCTAGTGCTGTCTCGTCCTCCTTGCAGAACAGGTGTCAGCTCAGTTCCTGTCTTAGTTACAACATGCAGTAGCAAACAGCTGGCAATGAACTTCAGGCAATAATTCAGGCTCAGGTTTCCGTTGACATTCATAAGCCACTCAAGCTGTATTCTCATAGTTTATGATGTCTTCAGAACACCTCAATTTAAATTACAACTTTATAATGCACTTCCAGTGATCTATTGTCCTTTGCATAGTTATGCAACAATTATTTTGTCAAGTTGCACTGCTATATGTCAGTATCAAGTGTCTTTTTATGCTTCAACTTTCAATGCTAATGACATTCTTGCTGTTTATCTGGTGAAGTGTAGCAAGCAAACCCACTCTATCAATCTTTGATATCCCATTTACATTATAGCAGAGATCAGAGGCAGCGTTGTATTTTAAGTGGGAGGTGGATTCAGTTTTATTTCTTCATTTTTGCATGAAATGTTGACATCGCAGGCAAGGCCAAATATTTATTGCCCATCCCAAATTCCCCATGAACTGGGTGGCGTGCTGGGCCATTGGCAGTATGCAGTTAAGATTCAACCATATTGCTGTGAGTCTGGAGTCACATGCAATCTAGACCAGGTGAGGACGGCATATTTCCTTCCCTAAAGTGAATTACTAAGTTCAAAAACTTTATATCCAACATTTATTTCCCATGAGCTGCTTTGGTGGGATTTAAAACCACGTTGCTCGGCAATGGGCATAGGCACCAGGTCCATGAGCCCAATGACATTACCACTACTCCATTGTAACCCACATTTGACTGGAATCACCACCGCACAATATTGTTCTCTTCTTTACTGCTGCAGAATGAACATCACCACTGAAAGGAAGGAATAGCGAATGGAATAGAATGAGAGGAAGACAAGGAAGGAAGGGAGGCAGCAAGGAGAAACAAAGGAGGAAGGATGGTAAAGCATCGACGGGAAGGAAAATGAAGGAGAAGCATGAAGAAAAGGAGAAGAAAGGGAAGAAGGAAGGGATAAAAAGGGAGGAATGTCAGAAGCCATTTTACAGCCAATGAAGAACTGAGAAATATAGTCAATTTTGCAAAGTAGGAAACTCAGCAGTGATTGTCTGACAGATGTCAAGTGTGCAACTTCCTCCCAATCGAGCAGCAGAAGTCTCTCAGTCACTTACCTAAGGCCAATTGCCAGAAGGTTAGGGGGTTTGGGTTGGCAGCCTTGTTTAACATGGGTCATCTGGCATCTGGCATTTCTCCTAGAAGGGGAAAACAGTATGCCACCCCCTCCATAAAATTCTGCCCATTATTGTGTGTTAGAACTGTTTAATTAATCATATCCCAAAGGGAAAACCAAGTTCAAACAAACGCAGTCACACATGGATTTGCTGGTACTGGGCCAGTGTTTCGAAACATGTGAGTTGAACCAGTATGTCTCATTCACCAGTTTGACTGGCTTTCCAAAAATCCCAAGAACAGCTACGTTATAATGACTGATAATCACTTTCAGTGATGTTGCTAAAGAAAAACTCAAAAGTTGAACCATAGCTGCTTGTAGTCACAGCCAAGGAAGCATGGGAATGACTTCCTTAACCAAATATGGCAAGAAACAGGGAAAGTGTGGTCAAGAAATGACTCTGTTTTTTATAGACAGGGCCATTGCTTTAAGTTTCAGAAATATTGTTAAGTACAAAATTAGGAGGAAAAGATCATTTCAACAACAATAAAGCTTTCATTAGTCCACTAAAGCAATAAGCCTGAGGGACAGATTCAAATATTTTATATGTGATCAGCATATTGGACTGGCTGACTAGCAAAGAAACAGTTGAAAGCATTAACAGGAAGCTATTGGGCTTGTGGAAATTTATCACTGATGAGTTGCTGCAGAGTGGGCCGGGCCCAGCAGATAGCAACCCGATAGCTGTTCATACTGGGCCTATCAGGAAGTGGTGCCCCACCAGTCGCCTTGCCTCCCACAGTAGGTAGCTTCTTATAGCTTAGTGATAGCAAAGAGCCACAGTTGTGGAAGTGAAAGAAAACGCAGAGATGGTCAAGATAGTCTGCAGCTAAGAGGAGGAAAAGCCAATCAAAGTGGTGAATGAGGTACACTGGTCCGACTCAACTTGCAGACTTCAAAGTACTGGTGCAATATCACCAGTATATCCATTTCCACATTATACATTTTGATTTAAAATAGTTTTTCCCTTTGAAATACAACTTGTTTAAAAACATTCTAATGCACAATATCAGGCAAAATGTTATAGAGGTGGTGACAAACTGCTCATCTCCCCTGCTTTGACTCTACTTGGAGTACTGAGCAGATCTGCCCTTAGGAAGGGTGCATTGGCCTTGGAAGGAGTACAAAGTAGGTTTACAAGAATGATACCTGGACTTTAATGATAAAGAGCGATTATACAAATTAGGCCTATTTTCTCTAGAATTTAGAATATTAACGGGTAATCTGATCAATTTCTTCAAGATATTAACAGGAAAAACAGTGTCGATAAAGACAAACTATTTCCATTGGTTGGGGATTCTAGAATGAGAGAGCATAATCAAAAAATTAGGGACCATTTGAGAGACATGTTAGGAAGCATTTATGCACACAAAGAGTGGTAGATGTCTGGAACTCTCTTCAACAAATGGCAATGGATGCTGGACTAGTCAATAATTTAAAATCTGACAGATAAATTTTTGTTAAGCAAAGGGATATGGGCCAAAGGCAGGTATGTGGAGTTTATTTGCAGATCAGCCATGATCTCACTGAATGATGGAACAGGCTGAATGGTGGGGTTGAATGGCCTCCTCCTGTTCCAATGTTTCTAAGAAATGTTTGTTGCCATGTAAAACAAGGCTGCACCTAAACCCTAGCAATAATTCCTGCTGGCCAGTGGCTCTAGTGAAATGAAAGTGATTTTTCTGCCCCTCAGTGGGAGGGAGTTTCATCTTTGGGATCTGCCAGGCCAATTTGATTAGCATGCTCGCTCCAGCTGCCTCAGCAGCGCCAGAACACTGTAGTGGATGCTGCTGGAACTGCAGCCAAGGCCCTGAGGTGAAGACAGCCTGGGAACCAGGAAAATCTTCATTTCTGGATAGAGAAGGAACAGGGAGTCCAGGAGGGAGGGGCAGTGATGGGAGGGTGGATTCCTGTCGGCGGATGGGAAGTAACAAAGGGGGAGGTGTGGTTTCTTGGTGTGGGTTTGTAGAGGATTAACCTGGTTACATACAATCACCATCATCCCTCCCCACCTTCAAAGAATATATACCCCCTTTTAAGTAGCCTGCACACTTCTGCCTCCCTGGCCACAATTGTATGTTGGCATGGGCAGCGTAATATTCGGGCCATAGTCTTGTTAACAATCTCCAATTTATTATATGTTTAAAAATGGTGGGCAGACTATTGATTCCGGAGGATGGATGGAAAGGGGATGGGCTGGTTCCCCTCTGTATTTCATATTTTATCTCTGATAAACACATGCCAAGTAATGTGGGATATAGTGTGGCGTTGATGCGATAAAATGCAGTCCAATTACTGTATTTGGTTATTACCTGATGGTTCAATTTCAACTTTTGGATGGCAACAATAAAATGTGATCCTTTTTGGATGAGAAATTTAACAGAGACCCTTCTGACCTCTGAGTTGGATGTTCAAAGCTTTACCAATTGGATTCCTGAAGTGTGAAGAGAGATTGGGTCAGTTAACATTATATTCGCTGGAGTTGAGAAGAATGATGGAGAATCACATGGAAACCTATAAAAGTCTAATGGGACGGATAAATAGAGAAAGTCTTTTCCCTGGGGAGGGGGAGTGCAGAACTAGAGGGCATAGGTTTAGGGCGAGCGGGAAGAGATTAAAAGGGACCTAAGGGTCAACTTTTTCATGCAGGGGGTGATGTGTGTGTATGGAATGAGCTGTCAGAGGAAGTAGGGGAGGCTGGTACAATTGCAGCATTTAAACAGCATCTGGATGGGTATATGAATAGAAAGGGCTTGGAGGGATATGGGCCAAGTGCTGGCAAATGGGACAAGATTAGGTGAGGATATCTGGTCGGCATGGATGAGTTGGACCGAAGGCTCTGTTTCCATGCTATACATCTCAATGACTCTATGACTAGATAGGGTAAACACAGGGAGGATGGTTTTGATGACCGGGGAGTCAAAAACCAGGAGCTTAAAGTCCAGAGCCAGTGGAATTTTCTGCCACAGTAAGTGATTGAGAGCAAAACATTGAATATTTCAAAAAAGAAGTTAGATGTGGTCCTTAGGGCTAAAGCCATGAAAGTTATGTAGGGAAGGTCAAAAGTCACATGACACCAGGTTATAGTCCAATATATATATTTGAAATCACAAGCTTTCGAAGCACTGCTCCTTTGTCAGGTGACTTCACCTAACAAATGGACAGTGCTCCAAAAGTTTGTGATTTCAAATAAACCTGTTGGATTATAACCTAGTGTCATACGATTTTTGACCTCGTCCACCCCAGTCCAACACCAGCCCCTCCACATCATAGGTATACGGGGAGAAAATGGGAACTGAGAACAGAGCTTGATGATCAGACATGATCATATAGAATGATAGAGCAAGCTCAAAGGGCTGGATGACCTACTCCTATTTTCTGTGCTTCTATGTTTCACATGGCACAATTTCAAAGAAAAATATCCCTCCGTGCTAATATTCATTCCTCAATCAACATGATTCCAAAAACTTTTCTGATGATAATTTCATCACTGTTAATGGGACCTTCCTGTTCACAAATATGTATGGAATGTGCTGCCAGAGGAAGTGGTGGAAGCTGGTACAATTACAACATTTAAAAAGCATCTGGATGGGTTTATGAATTGGAAGGATTTAGAGGGCCAAATTCTGGCAAATAGGATTAGGTCAGATTGGGATGTGTGCTCCATGTGAACAAGTTGGACTGAAGGGTCTGTTCCATGCTGAATGACTGTATGATTCTATGTTTTCTAGATCAAGAGCTCAAAAGTTTTTTGGCTCTACGATCCTTTAGGATGTCCAGATGTTGTGACACATGCTTTGGTTTACAAGTTCTTTCTACCTTTCTCACTGAGCTGACAGAATCAAGAGGAGTAAGCCTGGTTGATATCTCATTCATGGTGTGAAATAGCTCAGTCCAATTTATATGAAGGGTAGTTATTCAGAATGGCAGAAGATATGAAGTAATGATCTACAATAATCTGTGCAGAGACTTCTGTTCACAATTTGCCGTCATGATTTTGCCCTTTGGAATCAAAAGCACATATTTCTAAATGAATTACACCAAACTGGAGAAACGGTCAATACTGGCAATAGATTACAGGCACACTTTAATAAACTTACAGAATGGGTAAATAATTGACAAATGAAATTTAACATTTTCAAATATGAAGAATAATGAGGAAATCACTGGGAAGGTGCAAATCTAGGTGGGGTGGAGGATCAAAGGAATCTTGGAGAACAAGTACACAATCACTAAAAATTAGATCAAGGGTTAACAAAGCCTTCCAACAAAGCAAACCAAGAATAAGGATTTGCCCCAAGAATGATAGAAGGGAAAAGTAAGGAGGTTAGGCTAAGTCTACAGTGATCCTTGGTTAGATTGCACTTAAGAGTATTGTCTGCAGCATTGGTTGCAAGATTATAAACAGGGTATTGAGATATTGCTAGTAATTCCCATCATTGGATGAATCAAGACCCTTAACGATCAACTAATGGTCAGTTACACAACCTGGGGAGGCCAAGTCCACCTTAAGACCTCAGGTTACCTGAGCTGTTGACCATGCTCCATGTCACTATTTTTTAAAATTCAAAAATATATTTTATTCATAAAAATGTCTTTATATACATACATAGTCACTAAAGCATTTTTGTTCATTAGACTGGCATATGAAGAAACAAACCAACTTTGGAGTTTATCCAGTAAACAACCCCAAGACATTTGTTACTTCAATCAAATTTCTTCTTACCCTTCACTTCTCCAAGGTCCTGACTGTTCCAATCTCTCTTCAAAACTGAATCCATTATTGTAAACCTCTTTTGTATTCTCTCCAATCAATTCATATCCTTTCTATAAAATGTGGTACCCAGAACAATACACAATGCTTCAGCTGAGGTCTAATTAATGTCTTGTATAGATTCATCATAACATCTCTATTCTTTTATTCTGTGCTCTATTAATAAATCCTATAGTACCTGTCGTATAATGAGTTGAGCACTGAATTAAAACAGTTCACGGATTTACACATTTTGCTTTCGCATGGTGTAATAACCAAACCATTGAATGAGGTTCCCAAGTTATTTACAATTTTAGATAAATACACCAAATCATTAAGGTCCTGGGTGTGATGGGATGAATTAGCTTTCCTTCCATTGGTTGGTTGCCCAAGGTTGTTTTAAAGAGGAGTTGTCCCTTCTGGATACCTTTCTCCCAAACCAAATGAACTTATGTTTTAAAATGAGACAATTTAATTTTCCCTTTGTGAGTGAGCTCAATTATTCTTAATTACTGAATACAAAAAGAGCTAATACACAGGTATGTACACAGAGAAGGAATAAGAAGTGACTCCAAAAACAAAATCAAATACTTTGATAATATATGGATCTGTCTCTTTGGGTTTTTTTGTGCAGAGTAGATAGTGGAACTTTGATAGCTGAATAGTTAATTTTAGAATACTTGGTTGTTGCAAGTTTATTGAAATCATGAATTGGCTTTTACCATGCAGAGCAAGATAATCATATTACCTGCTATGCAGGGGTGATTATTGGGTGGTTCTTGACTATGCCCTTCATAACATATCAGTACTTGAACCCAACAGAGTATACACAGGTGCCTCAGTTTGCTAATATACTTCCTTTCACAAGCAAAACTTATTTACCCGAGCACACAGAGGCTAGGGTTGCAGTTGGTTTTTAATTCCCTCTTTGTATATTTATGACCAGGTAAAACACGCAAACTGTCTGCAGGAGATGGTTTTCAGCTGAGAGGGGAAGGATAGATAAGCTCCTAGCTACCTCCACCTGTTATCTCTCTCTCTCTCTCTCTCTCTCTCTCTGCTTGAAGTTTCCTTGACACTTTGCAGGCATGACATTCAAGTCCCTCACAAGACTTTGCCAAAGAGCACTGAATTTACACTTGCTGTGTTTTTTTTTCTTATCTACAGCAGTCCTCATGATTTTTTAAAAATATGTTTTTGGAATTAAAAGTAAAAAATGTCCAAACCACTTCGAAATTCAGATCTGTTATCACGACAATGGCATATCCCCAATTTAAATATTATATCCATTTGTGTTAACTCTCTCAGAAGAAGAAAATGTTTTAAAACCAACCTAGCAAAACCTGTAATTTGTATGTGTGTGGAAGATGGGATTAGAAAGGCCATCTGGGTGTCTTTGGGTCAGTATGGACAATTTGGGCTAAATGCAACCCTTCTGTGCTATGGTTTTATGGTTCTAACCCTTTAACATTTGAAACACCTTGGTCAGATTAGCCACCAGCCTGCAATATTTCAAAGAAATACAAGCCAAGCTTGTACAATATGACCTCATAACCTTTCAGGCCCACATCGTACAATCCACATTTCTTCTTGTTACCTGCAGTCTTTGTGACCTTCAGCTTCATCTCGTGGAGTTAGTACTTTTTTTTAACAAGACGTGGTCTTGCTATGTGGAGTTTTGCTAGGTTTCCATGGTAAGGAATTGCCTGTGCCCTCCAATCAGTAACGTGACCGGTTCAGCCAGGCTGGTGAGGTAACCAAGGAGCAGTATGTTCTACCTTTATCTTGTTGAAAAGCCGAAGGGAAAGGTCATAAGCAAGATTGTAATGCAAGGCAATGATCGGATTAAAAGGCTTCACAATCTGGCATTCGTATGAGGAAGGGAAGACTGAGTGAGGGAAGAAGTCCCATCATTTTGAGACATTTGAAAAGGATGAACCTGAGTAGTAGACCACAATGAGAGTGTCAACGAGCATACAGGAATGGTCTGCAATTAAATATACTGGAACCTGGAAGCAATATGAGTAGAAAGTTCAGAAGAGCATTAGCGCTGATGGTAAAAATGTTTTTAAAATGCTAGCAAGAGAACAGGAGAGTCAAATAATGGAGGTGGGACAGGACATGATCTATTTGCTGCAGGAATACCAGTTGGTGTTGACAGGAAGAAAGTGCTAAAATGCTACAATGAGAGACCTTTGCACCAAAAACATTTCCCTTTGGCAAGAAAGACAAAGCTCCATAGGTTGAATGCTCCGTTTTTAAGCTGAACTTTCATCTGGTGCATTAGTGATCAGAAACTTTAACACCACCTAAAATGAGCAGTCTGTCCAGAAGTTGTGACTGTCCCACCAGAGCATCTTTTCTTTCTGTTTAAACCATTTCGGTAACGCTTGAGTATCTGCTGTCATTAAAACAAGTAAATGTTTCTCACAGACAGGTTTTGTGTAAAAGGTTTCGTCTCCAGTGGTGCTTGGGAGAATCTGTTGGCCAACACTTGTGAGATGTACTAACTTAACCATAAATAACATTTTAACCAGGTCATGATAGCTTGACTTTTTAGAGAGTTTCAAGTGCTCATGATGAGTCGGCGCCTTCTGGTCATCTGCAACTTAAAACGCCCACATTGTGATTAGTTTCCCAGCAGCTTCAGACGACCGAGACTGCTAGGAGTTTCCATTACCGAGCCAGACCCTTGACTGAAAGTGCACTAAATTCAGATTATTACACAGCCTCTCCAGCAAAAGAACAGTCCCATTTCTACAAAAACCCCAGTCTGCAAATTTTGCAAGAATTTATTAATGCGTTATGGCAATGCTATTGTACATAGATCAGCGGAATATTTCACATGGCTTTCAGCGCTCCTGCTGCCAATATTAAGGTCTTGTGCAGCTGTAATTTTTCTTTTGAGAGGTTTTTTTTTAATCAAATAAATTCAAATCTATTTATTGCACACTCAAAGGAGTGTAGGGATGCTTGCCAAACGTCAGGTCAGTGATTCTTGCAAAGATTTATCTCACTAAACATTTTCTGGTGAAATGAATAAAATCTCCTTCCCAACAAATGACTGCTCATTTCCTTTTCCAGCACAGGCTCAAGCATTCTATGCTGCGACAACCAATGATAACGAACAAATTATCTGGTCATTATCACATGTTTGTAGGTTTCGCTGTGCACAAATTGGCTACTGCATTTGCTGTATTTCAATATTAGCTTCAAAAAATTACTTCAATAGTCATATAGTATATTGGGTCATCCCCAGGTCATAAGATTGCTCTATTTAAATAGAATTATATTTTCTCTATTGCAACTGGAAAGATTAATAATTAAATCTTGACCATATTCATGTCACCGCACAGCCATCTGGGAGAATGTGAAATACAGTAAAGGACGTAAACTGTAAACTGAGATTGTTGGGTTTCTCTGCTTCATTTCCCCTATTGCCTTTCTGGTCTTCCCCTTGCATACAACAGCTTGTGATCAACTCACAGGTTTTTGCTCAGGAGCTGTATGGTTGGCTGAAGCAGCCGAATAAACCTCTCATTTTAACATCATTTAACCTTAGATAGCCTTTGACAGTAATCATAGTGTCACCAAATGAAACAGTAAAGTCAAAAATCACACGACACCGGGTTATAGTCCAACAGCTTTATTTGAAAATGTAAACCCATTGATCTTTTACTATAAATTCTGTGCCCGATGTACTCTCTCTCACTAGCTGCCTTAGGAAGGAGCAGGGGCTCCGAAAGCTTGCAGTTTCAAATAAACCTGTTGGATTATAACCCGGTGTTGTGTGATTTTTGACTTTGTCCAGCCCCAGTACAACACTGGCACCATCATGTAACGGTAAAGACACCAAAGTCCCACTTATGAGAGAGAGAGAGAGAGAGAGATGATTGATGGTGGTTTAATTTAAAGGTCACCACACTTCAGGTGAGGAGAGGCTGAGAACAATTGTCACACATAGTGACCTTAGCCACACTGTTGGTATCATTCTGCATCTCAAGCCAGCCCTCCAGGCAACTGAGCTATCCAAATGGATCCAGGACTACATGCTGAGGGATGCATTAAAGCTTGGGGCAGTTGCTGCCAAAACACAGTGGGGAAAGACCATCATATAAAGTCATTCTGTTGAAGTTAAATAGGGGTCTGTTTATTTTTCAGACCCTCCCAGTGTGTCAATATAATCGTGCACAAGTAAGCAATGCCTTTGGTTTTATAGAATCACAGAACCCCTACAGTGTGGAATCAGGCCATTCAGCCCATTGACCCCACACCGACCCTCCAATGAGCATTCCACCCAGATCCACCTCCCTACCCTATCCATGCATTTCCCATGACCAATCCACCTAACTACACATCTTTGGACTGTAGGAGGAAACCGAAGCATCCAGAGGAATCCCATGCAGGCACAAGGAGACTGTGCAAACTCCACACAGACATTTGCTCGAGGGTTGAATCAAACCCAGGTCCTGACACTGCAAGGCAGTGGTGCTAACCACCGAGCCACATGTTTTGTTTGTTGGACAGAGTCAAACTGCAATGTTCATTTGTTTTCTTCATATGCTACTGTACAAACCAAAAAGCTTTAGTGACTAAGTTTTTTTTGTGAATAAAGTATATTTTGGAAGAAAAAAAGTTCAGATGTAGATGGGTGGTCATGAATGTACAGAGAAGAACACCAATGTTGTTTCCGCAGTTTATAGAAATTGAAGATTAACCTCCTGGACATTACTGTGAATAAAAACCCAGAAGCAAAATCATAAGAGCATTAAATCAAATGGTGGATTACTAATTTTCTTTGAGCACATTGACATATCTGTTGGAATGGTGTTGGAGGTGGTTAAAGAAACTTTGACTTGGTAGAAGGGGGTGGGAGTAGTGCAATATCCAGGCATATATCTAACTAGAGTTGAAGAAACCTAAAGAGAAATTCAAATGGGAAGTGAATTGCTGCACATGATGGGAATTTAAAGTAAAAACAGGAGTAAATCTGGCAGCATCTGTGGAAAGAGAAACAGAGTGAATATTTCAAGACCAGTAGGACTCTTCTTCAAAACTGAAGAGAGAGGAGGGAAAGGAATGAGTTTTGTGCTGTTGACAAAGGTGGGAAGGAGCAAATGAAACAGAAGGAGAGGTCAGGGAAGGATTAGAGGTTGAGGCAGATTAGAGATCACTGATGTCACAGAATGAAAAGCAAAAGGAGTGGTTGTATGGGAGAGCGATAGGTCCACAGTAGGTATTAATAAGAGAATTTTTAGCTATTGTAATTCTGATGAAGGACTTAAAATGTGAATTCTGTTTTTCTCTCAGCAGATGCTGAGTTTCTCCAGCACTTGCTGTTTTTGAGTTGGTACATTTCCGGATCAGTAATAATGATTAGTTGAACTTTTACAGATTGAGAATCACTGGTGCGAAACAGGTAAAACAGCAACAAATTTACAAATGGGATGACCCCCATTCCACTCTATTTTATGAATGCTCACCTGCTCCACAACTAAATTTGGCAAGATTTTCTTTTAACATATGCATCACTGAAATTTTAAAACTCATCTTCAGAACACATTTCCAAAACTAAATTTATTTAAAGACTGTGGAGCATGTTGAAGAAAACTTTTTCAGGCCACATAACAGCCTATTCTACTGATCATACAGCAGTAGTTGAAGGGAAAATGCCTTTGATAAAGTTATTTTTAAAAGCTTAGCATATTTTAGTACTTGCAGCTAGGGACATGCACGCCTTGGTTGTGATTCCAAATTAAGAACATTCCCAAAACCCCATCCCCATCCAGGAGCTTCTCCCATTCCCATCCTCTCTGCTGGACTCACCTCCAAGTGGCTTAAATCAGTCAGGCCTTGGTACTGAAGAGTCTACTGTCTCCAGCTTGCCACAAGCCCAACAGAGCAATTTTGGACAGTCCTCAGCATTTCTGACTTTGGTGCAGCTTGGACATATCCTGGGCAGACTGCTTAAGACTCACATTTAGGCTTCAACATCTTAGTTACATGGTTGTGTCACAGCCATCATCTCAGACTTTCAGGGAGAAAGTGAAAAATCACATGGCACTAGGTTATAGTCCAACAGCTTTACTTGAAACCACAAGCTTTCAGAACCCGGATCTGAAAGCTTGCAGTTTCAAATAAGCCTGTTGGACAATAACCCAATGCCGCATGATTTTTGACTTTGTCCGCCCCAGTCCAAAACCGGCACCTCTACATCATGGCTCTCAGAGAGAGCAGAGAAGCCCTGGCACACAGTCCCCACTTTATGTGGGACAACTACAAGCATATTCGCAACTTTGGATTGTACGACATGCGACCAAACCCAGCTTCAGCATTCCTGTGGACTGTTGGCCAATTTGGTTGAATTCAATCAAATGTGAGGGAGCGAGTCATTCTATCTACCCAGGACATTAAATTACTTCTTAAAGTGAATGGTTGACATGTTGCCAAGGTTGTGTTCATTTATTTATGTGACCTGCGTCACTGGGCCACAATTAGTCATAATCCCTCACAACTGGAAGTTCTTAAGTGTAGACCAAATTCCCATTAACCATAACTCATGTGCAGCCTTATGTACAGGAGAACTTGAAAGCTACATAATACTATCTTGACTATCATCGATGTCTGCTACGCTTATACAGTCATTTGAATGTTTTCACTCTCCCCTTTATCATTTTCTGCAATTTTAAATGTTAGAGGGATGTTATAGAGTCATTCTGTAATTTAGTTTTGCCAGCTCATCATGCGCCAAGTATGTCCAATCAAAGGTGCGGTGGGATCTGTGGCCATGACTCAGATTTCATTTTGCTGCTGACAAGACTCCGTAATGAACCGCCATTTGTTGATATCTCCACATCACAAGAAACCAAAGTAAGCGAGGGAGAGTGATAGATTTGAAAATGAAATCTTGCATTTTAGAACACGTCAGGCAACCCACTCAAAAACCAAACAAAGTGGCTGCATTTAGCAGAGAATGAACAGTATCTGGTGCCTTCTACATTGCCCAAAGTTCCTCACAGCAATTAGTTTACTTCCAAAGCATTATCACAATCGTAAGAGAAGAAATTCAGCAGCTAGCTTGTGCACAGCAACCTCCCATAAAAAGCAGATAGATGACTGGATAATCAAAGTTAATCGTGTATGTATAGAACTTGATGTTTGGCAAATGGTAGAGGAGCAGCATGTGAGTGAGAAATAGAAGGTGGGAGGAAAGGACAGATATTTTATAAATGGAATGTAGCTAAGACTGGGTGTCATGTAACAACTCTTGTAATTTTGCATTTAATCTTAAGCATAGGGTAACTGAGAGGTGCAGCTAGAAGTTTATAACTGGAAAGCATTTTGCCTTGATGTTAACTTGATAATTTGGTGATAAATACAGAGCAATTCTGTCACATTGATTTGGCAATGTTATTGGTGTAGAATGATGAACATTCATTTTGAAAATTTATGATTCAGATCTAGCTGCAAACATGTGCGTCAATCTCATTGTGTTGAACACTACTGAAATCATAATCAGAAGTTCTTGAAATTTTAGCTTCATACAAGCAAAGACTTTATGAATACATCAGTATTTCACAGTGAGACAATACAAACCATTTAAATTGCAGCCAGGGAGGGCGGGGTGAAGTAAATATATGGATATATCATAGAATTATAGAATCTTACTGGACAGAAAGAAATCATTCAGCCCATTATGTCTGTACCAGCTCCCAGAAGAGCTACCCAGTCAGACCCACTCTCCAGCTCTACCTCCGTAGCCAACTAAATTAATCACTTTCAAATATGTATCCAGCTCTTTTTGAATCCTCCCCTTGAATCCACCTCCACCACTCTTTCAGACAACAATATTCCAAATCCTAACGACTCAGAGAAAAGAAGGTTCTCCTTATCTCACTTCTAGCTCTCTCACTATCAAATTTGAAATTGTGAATCCTTGTTACTGATATACAAACTGGTGGAAACAAAATATCCTTTTCTACCCTGTCAAAATTGTTCACAATTTTGAACACCTCAATGGGGTCACCTTTTAATCTTCTCTCCTGCAAGGAATATGAAACCAAATTCTCTCATCTTTCTTTGTATCTAAAATCCCTCATTCCTGTTATCATTCTTGTAAATTTCCTTTGAACTGTCTCCAGGGCTTTAATATCCTTCATAAGTAAGGTACCCGGAATTGAACACAACACTCCACATGTGATCTGACTTAGAGAGGCATAGCATCACTTCCTTACTTTTACACTCTATGCCTCTCTTTATAAACCCCAGGTTCCCATAAGCATTCTTACCAACTTGATACTTGCCTGGCCATTTTGAGAGACACTGATGAGTGTCTGTCCAGATTTAATTGTGCATGTGAACCCTTGGGCCCCTCTGCACCTGTATTCCCCTCAGAGTTGTACCATTGATGTCATAAGCCTCGTTTTTCCTTTATGATGGCTTTGCTCTACTGAGTTATTCATTGTCAGCAGTGAAGATGGTTCCTTGTTCCCTCAAGAATGACAGTCAACATTAGGAGATATTATACTGGTGTGGAATGCAAGCATTCAAGAATCCATTTTCCAGTTCTATAAAGAGATATAGGCATAATAGAGATCACTCCTTCATGCCAGTAGTCTGCCGTATGCCCTCTAGGGTGGATCACATGTTTCTAGTTTGTTTCTCACTTAAAATTCTGCTTCACTTAAGATTCAGGGTGTTCTACTCTGGCTTTGGATGGAGCAGGTGTGTCGGTATTGGCTCCCAAGATTTTAGTAATTATATCTGACCAAATGCAATGACCTTATTGGTGTAAAGCTTTTTATTATTTAAGTGCCTCTCCTGGAGGTACTGTGTAGTGGTACATCTTCTGTCACTAGATCAAGATGAAGTCACCTTAGCCCCACTCTGTTATTATTGAGAGATGATCACTGGTGAGTTTAACCTAAGAGTCACCATGCCTCAGGCAGGGGACAAGATTGAGGAGGCAGGGCCTTCAACTCAGCTGGTGCAGGATTTGAGCCCACACTGTTGACATCATGTTACATGATTGGTGACAGTGAGCTACCTCAAACAACCCTTACCCATTACCACACATTAGTAGAAGTGGCAATCGGAAAATGTATCACGTGTGGTCATCTTGAAAAGCACCACATCCTAATATCTCCTTCATGTGGTTCAGTGTTATATTTTGTTCTCTTGTGAATCATCTTGGGACCGTTTACTATTTTAAAGATGATACAGTATTTCCATCTCTTTTCAAAGTTACCCTTGAATCTGCTTTTCACACCTTTTTTTGGGATCATATTCCATGGCCCACAAAGGTTTTCACTTTAGTTCACATGAAATAAGAGGCAGTTCATTAGAAAAATGGTCAGTGTCGATAGTCTTCTGTCTGGTGTCAAAGGGATTCTTTCTGTTTGTCTTTGAAAATAAGCGTGCCATTAGATGGCTTATCTCTGACTGGATTAGTAGGTAGTGCCTCAGTTTAACACTTTATCGGAAAGGCTGCACTGTTGACAGTATTGCACTCCCTGAGCTAGGACAATCCAGACAAAGGGCTTAAATTTATAGTCAGGATTGAACCCACAACTTCCTAAACTGGAGAAAACCATTTCTCCCACTGAGCCAAGAGTAGTGAGGAGATTTTTGATGCTCCTGCATGAAGTATTGCTGAATATGCAGGGCTAACCCTAAAATCGCAAATATATTACTAACCAGTTTGGTACAGGTCCACATTTATGTTAAATTTGGATATGATAGAAAATGAAAAATATGCTCCCAGTCATTTTCGACTGTAGGTATCTGATTTTCATTCCTGAGCCTCAAATATCAAACCTTAGATGTTCATACCTGCCAGAAAGTTAAATGTTTCACATTTTAGGAGAAAGTGAGGACTGCAGTTGCTGGAGATCAGAGTTGAGAGCGTGGTGCTGGAAAAGCACAGCAGGTCAGGCAGCATCCCAGGAGCAGGAGAATTGATGTTTCAGGCATAATCCCTTCATCAAGAATAAGGCTTGTGGGTTGGGGCTGAGAGATAAGTGGGAGGGGGGTGGGGTTGGGGAAGGTGGCTAGGAAAGTGATAGGTAGATGAAGGTGAGGGAGAAGGTGATAGGTCAGAGGGGGGAGTGACGGACAGGTCCAGAGGGCGGTGCTGAGTTGGAGGCTTGGGCCTGGGATAATATGGGGGGAGGGGAAATGAGGAAGATCGTGAAATCCACAACAATTCCATGTGGTTGCAGGGTGCCAAGGTGGAATATGAGGCGCTCCTCCTCCAGACGTCGGATGGTAACGGTTTGCCGGTGGAAGAAGCCCAGGACCTGCATGTCCTTGACGGAGTGGGAGGGGGAGTTGAAGTGTTCAGTCACGGGGCAGTGGGGTTGGTGGGTGCAGGTGTCCCAGAGATGTTCTCTGAATCGATCCAGAATAAGGTGTCCTGTCTTCCCAATGTAGAGGAGACCACACTGGGTGCAACGGATGCAGTAGACTACATTGGTAGAGGTACAGGTAAATTTCTGATGGATGTCAAGTATCCCTTGGGGCCTTGGACGGAAGTGAGGTGTGTGATTTGGACACAGGTTTTGCTGATAGGGGTGGGGAGGGAAATAGATCTCTGGTATGGGGTCTGTTTGGAGGTGGCAGAAGTGGCGGAGGATAATGCGATGTCTATGGATGTTGGTGGGGTGGAAGGCGAGGACCAGAGGAGTTCTGTCTTGTTACATTGGGAGGAGTGGGGTTCAAGGGCGTTGTGCATGAAGTGGAGGAGATGCACTGGGGCACATTGTCAACTAGGTGGGAAGGGAAATTGCAATCGTGGAAGAAGGAGGCCATCTGGGACTTTCTTAGGTGGAACTAGTCATCCTGGGAACAGATGCAGCTGAAGCAGAGGAATTGGGAATAAGGGGTGGTATTTTTACAGGAGGTAAGGTGGGAGGAGGTGTAGTCTAGGTAGCTGTGGGAGTTGGTGGGCTTTTAGTATAGGTCTATGGCTAGTCAGTTGCCAGAGATGGTGATGGAGAGGTCCAGGAAGGGGAGGGAGGTTTCCGAATAGTCCAGGTGAATTTGAGGTCGGGGTGGAAGGTGTTGGTAAAGTTGATAAACTGTTCAACCTCAGCACGAGGCAATGCCGATACAGTCATCGATGTAGCAGTGGAACAGGCTGGGGGTGGTGCCGGTGTAATTGCGGAAGATGGGCTGTTCCACATATCTGACAAACAGGCAGGCATAGCTGGGTCCCATGAGGGTGCCCATGGCTACCCATTTGGTTTGGAGGAAGTGGGAGGATTGGAAGAATCCCACCGCCCAGTGGCTGAACACTTCATGTCCCCCTCCCACTCCATTAAGGACTTGTAGGTCCTCGGCCTCCTCTACCGCCAAACCGTTACCACCCGATGCCTGGAGAAGGAACACCTCATATTCCACTGTGGGACCCTGCAACCACACGGGATAAAAGTGGATTGTTACAGTTTCCTCATTTCCCCTCCCCTCATATTATCCTAGTGCCAAGCCTCCAACTCGGCACCACCCTCCGGACCTGTCCTTCACTCCCCCCTCTGACCTATCACCTTCTCCCTCACCTTCATCCACCTATCACATTCCCAGCTACCTTCCTCTCAAACCCACCTCCCCTCCCATTTATCTCTCAGCCCCAATTCACAAGCTTCATGCCTGATGAAGGGCTTACATCCGAAATGTCGACTCTCCTGCTCCTCGGATGCTGCCTTACCTGCTGTGCTTTTCCAGCACTACACTTTTGACTCTGTTTCAAATTTTAGTCTATAGTAAAGTTTTACAACTCAACAACCAAATGCTGTAGCATGAACTGGATAGTCTTAAAATCGTGTGATTCATTGGAAATAATTTGGATGCAGTAGGAAGAAAGAGGTATAATGTGTATAAATCAAGGACTAGGGTTCTTCTCAGCTAAGTGGACTTCATAATCAAGGATTTAACATTGTATTGCAGAGTGTTTACATCAAAAAATCAGTTTATTGAACCTGACAGATTCACCCTCGTCTCCTCCCAACTTCTTTGACTAACCTTATCCGAACCGTTTTCCATTCCTTTATTCTTTGGTGTTTATCTAGATTTCCCTTCATGGCTGATCTCAATGTTACCTGAAATCCAGATTCCCACCAACCCCGTGTAACTTTCACAGGCAGAAGGCTTAGATTTCAGGCAATTGGCAAAATAATTTTAAGGCAGGAGGGCAACATATTTCAGGCAGTGATCTGTTCTAATGCGGAATGCACTGCCCAAAATAATGGTGGAATTAGATTCACTGGCTCTCTCAGAAGATAAATGAAGGAGGATGGGAAATGGCAAGGATCAAGGGGAAGAGCAGAAACACAGAACTAATTGGGTAGTTCATACCAAGAGTTGGCGTTGCCACATTGGACTGAATGGTTTCTTCAGAGATTCTGTCACCTTTCCCTGTTCCAACTTTCTTCCAAATGTTTCCTGAATGATCTGAGAATAGGCAGGTGGATTAGATCAAGATACTACCTATACGACTGATAAATGACAACATGGATTAAGGGTTCTGTATTCACACTGTAATTTCTATGCACAGCTCAATAGCAGAACAAATACATTTTGTTAATGATGTATTTTTAAATAATTTTAAACTTACAAAGCATGCTCTCCTTCCTCTATGTTTTTTTTTTACCCCAGAAGGAGGGAAAGGAATGACATAAAGTGAAATACTTTGAGATGTTATGCTCATTTTTGGGTAAAGATGATAGAGTCATTTAACATTGTATTGTAGTGGTGTGAAAGTAACACTCTGAATCTGACATGATGTAGAGATGCCAGAGTTGGACTGGGATGGACAAGGTTAAAAATCAAATGACACCAGGCTATAGTCCGAAAGGTTTATTTGAAATTGCAAGCTTTTGGAGCCTGATGAAGGAGCAGCACTCTGAAAGCTTATGATTTCAAATAAACGTGTTGGACTGTAACCTGGTGTCTTTTGATTTTTGACCTGAATCTGATAGCATACCTTTCCAACAGCACAGCTGTATGTGTTAGCACCCAGTAACCTAATATGTCTTGCTTTTAAAATGTAGAGATTGAAAAATTCCATTGTTGTCAGAAGCTGAAGTACGGCACCCAGGCTAAAGCTAGCCAAAGCCTATTGGCTAGCAAACACATTGGAAGCGATGTTCCATTTATAAGACCATAAGACATAGGGATGGAAGTTAGGCCATTTGGCCCACCGAGTTATATTTTTTCTTCTGCACAGACCTTCAAGTTCCATACATGTCAGCAACTTCCAAAATCAGATGTCAATGTTGGGAATAGCATTGGCACGCTGATTGGAGGGCACAAACGCTCGGAGCGGCTGTGTGGCATGCAGCTTAGAGAAAATGTTGATTGGGTGTTGCTCAGATTAGCAATAAGTTACACAGATCTAAAGGTCCTAAGTAACAATCACAATCCAATCTGATAGAGCCATGGTATAGGAGCTATACTTCTCCTTGCCCTCCATTGGACTTAAGCATAAATAGCATCAGTTCTTCATCCTTACCCCCAGTGATTGCCTTTGAGAAGCACAAGACTCAATATCAGCCCTGGGTTAGAGTGGTGCTGGAATAGCACAGCAGGTTAGGCAGCATCTGAGGAGTAGGAATGAAGGGCTTCTGCCCGAAACGTCGATTTTCCTGCTCCTCGGATGCTGCCTGACCTGCTGTGCTTTTCCAGCTCCATTCTAATCTAGAGTCGGATTTCCAGCATCTGCAGTCCTCACTTTTGCCTCAATTGCAGCCCTTTCTGGTTTAATAACTTACAAGCATTAACATTCTAGGCTCATACATGAACAATTGCTGCTCAAGTTTTCATGGAAATGTATCAGCAGCAAGTGACAGTTCCTTGAACAGATGGTAGGAGAAAATTGGGATATTTTCACTAGATTCCTTCTGTACCACCTTCAACTATTGGATGCTAATTTTAAGAATCAGTTTAGACAGTCAAGTCCAACAATGATTTCAAAGAGTTCAACCAGATACAATTATTTTATATCAGGATATTATTATATCATGCCATATTATAATTATGATCTTATTCTATTTCCACAGATGTTGTCAAATCTGCTGAGTTTCTCCAGCATTTTCTGCTTTTATTTATAAGTTATTATATTCGATTATTCTTGGGTATATTTGAAACGTTAGTCCATGGAACATAAGAAATAGGAGCAGAAGTAGTATACTTGGTATCTCATGCCTGTGTTGCCATTCAATAAATTCCATTTTCCTATCTTAACTCTTGACTTTCTTAAAGATCAACAGGCAGCTGCAATTAGAGTACTGTGCACAATTCTGATCTCCAAATTATAACAAAAAGATTGTGGACACTTTATTGCAAATGATACAAGATGAAACTCAAAGGCCATAGTTACTTGGGAATACAAGTTGGGCTTTTTTTCAAATACCGTCCATTACTGAACTAGAGATAATGCTTTCTATATTTACTGAACTATTTTTTGCCTCATTCTTCATTGCTTTCCTTTCCTCCACTCAGTTTCATTTGAGGTTAATGAAATTGGTTCTTCTTGACAACAAGAGATGCTGAATTTATATTTCATGGAATCCCTACAGTGTGGATGCAAGCCACTCAGCCCATCAAGTCCACACCAATTACTTGGCTAATGATTTTTCATCTGGCTTTATCTTGAGCTCTGAGCCACCACTGAGTTCTAATACTTTCTGATAAGGTCATTTTCCACCTTCAATATTGACAGACCGAATCGATAGAACTGTTCCCGTTCAATCCAGTTCCGGCAGATGAGTCCAGTATCAAAACTCTTTGAATCAAAGATGAACCATGAAAATAATCAATTGATTAGCATCTGTAGACCATACCAAAGTAAGGTAGTCACAGTGTGTAAGGTTACCACATTCCCCATAAAGAATTGTGAGTTTACTATTCACAAATTTCATTGCCTTTTTTTTATAAATATTCATAGGTGTGGCTAGACCAGCATTTGTCCCTAATATCAACCACATGTTGTTGAGGGTCTGGAGTCACATGTAGGCCAGCCCAGATCTCCTTTCCACAAGGACATTAGTGAACTAGTTTTTTTTTGTTATTGTCAACGTCGTTGCCATTAGGTTAGCTTTCTCATTCTAGATTCTTTTTCATGAATTCAAGTTTTATCATCAGCCAGAGTGGGATTTGAATCTATGTCCCCAGAACATAGCCTGATACTTTAATTCTTAGCCTACTAACATTGCCATTACATCACACCAATTGGTCTATGAACCTATCTTACCTATTTAGTTTTCAATGGTTAATTGGGGTGACCATGTAAGAACAGAATGATTGATTCAGAGATGCATATCCAATGAGCTATTCAATGAAAGCAGATTGTACAAGAATGCATTCCAGAAGAACATGGCTCTCATCAACTCTTGTCTAAAATTGTGCTGGCAAGCTTTTGTTTCATCCCATTCTTTCAGTGATTGTGATCATTGCCAGTCCATTTCCTTCCAAAGAATAATATCATCATCCTCCTAAGAACAGTCATGCAGTGTAAATGGTGAAAAGATAGTGGCCCTAGTTCTGGAAAGATTAAACAATATAAAATATGTACGCGTTTTATGACATTATTTCTGTATATTTTAGGATAAGGATATTTTAGAATAAAAGCCAGCTATGTATTTCTTAGTGCGATTGTCTAAAAGATTAAACAAACCTCACGCTACAATACAAGGGAAATGCAATGGCTTAATGATATTATCATTAGACTATTAATCCAGAGACACAAGGAATGTTCTCGGGACTCAGGGTTAAATCCTGCCATGGTGGATGATAAAGTTTGAATCCAATAAAAAGTAAAATCTGAAATTAAGAGTCTAATGATAACCATGAAAGCATTGCTGAGTGTCTGGGAAAAATTCATTTGGGTCACTAATTACCATTTAGGAAGGTAATTGCTTTCCTTATCTGTTTTGACTCCAGACCCACAGCAATGCAAATGACTCTTAACTGGACAAATAGGCATTGGCAATAATTGCTGGCCTGGTCAATTACACCCACCTTCTGTAAATGAATTTAAAAACTGCAGGAAATGTGCTGCAGGGAGTGTAGAGGGGCAAGGGTGCATTCTCTGGTTTGTCTCAGTCAGATAGGACTTGTGTTACTTTGTTGATGCTATGTTATTTTGGCATGTTTAGCCTCACTCAGTATTACACTTCTGGAGCCCGGACAATGTGCAATGGTTGGCTTCAAAGACACACACGCACAGAGAGAGAGAAAAAAAAAATCTTTGATTCCATCTCACGAGCCAGGACTGTAATGTGAGCAACAGCAGCCTGTGAAATAGACTGGGCTCAAGCTCTCTCGCAGCAACCAATGGGATCTGGTAGCTGCAACTCAACACCGCCAACAAGTTGACAATTCAGATTCCCTTATGTGGTGTCAAACAGACATCAATGTGAATCTGTACTCTGTCCAAAAGGGTCTCCATGAATCAATACTGCAGTCACAATTTGACACCTGTGGACCAGATCTTAGTACTGACAATAACTAATGACTGACTATTTGTGCCAAGTGAAAGCAAACTAAAAGGGATCAGTGAAGATTAAGCAAGTTTCTTTCTATTACTGTACCCTGTCAACACCAAAGGTTTTGGATTAGATGCTAAACTTAGACCATAACTAGCCTCTCAAATTTATTATTGATTGATTTTTAAAATATATTTAAAAGATCCCATGATACCGTTTTGAAGAAGTGGAGTTCTTCTTGAAGTTCTGGCCAATGTTTACTCTTCAACCAACATTACCAAATCAGATTACCTGGTAATTTTGAAATTGCCATTTTTGAAAGTTTCCTCAAATTGCTTGCTGCACTTTCCGAAGTACAATAGTGAACCTATTTCAAAATTACTTCATCGACTGATAAATGCTTTGCAACACACAGTGGTCATGAACATGCAGTGCCTTATAAATACAAGTCTTTCCTTCTTGTTTTGATGTGAAGGTGCCGGTGTTGGACTGGGGTGGACAAAGTTAAAAATCACAGCAGGTTATAGTCCAACAGGTTTATTTGTAAGTACTTGCTTTCAGAGCACTGTTCCTTTATCAGATAACTAGCGGGGCAGGACCATAAGGCACAGAATTTATAGCAAAAGATCACAGTGTCATGCAATTAAAACTATATATTTCCTTCTTTTTTTTGGTTATATCACAGGTTTAGCAGATGCTGTCAAAACATCTTTTGTAATGTGCTTCAGTGTATCTAAAGTAAACATTCTAGACATGTTGCAATCACCATACACTGTTGGCGGAAGGAGTGACTGTTGGCGGAGGGAGTGAATATACAAGGTGGTAGATAAGATCAAAAACGTTGCTTCATTCTGGATGATGTTGAACTTCTTGAGGGTTTTTGGAGCTGCAGTCAACCAGGTAAATACAGAGTTTTTCATCAGACTTCCAAGTTGGCATGGGGAGTCAGGATGTGAGTTACTTGGCTCTTTAGCCACAATATTTATACATTAATACACGAACAAAGAGCAGGAGTAGGCCATTCAACCTCTCAAGCTTGGTTTCCCTTAATAAGATCATGGCTGATATGACTGTATCTTCAACCAATTCCTACCTATTCCTGATAATCTTTCATCCTCTTGCTTACCAAGACCTTGAAGAAGGGCTTATGCCCGAAACATCGATTCTCCTGCTCCTCGGATGCTGCCTGGCCTGCTGTGTTTTTCCAGCACCACATTTTTCAACCCTGGTCTCCAGCATCTGCAGTCCTCACTTTCTCCTCCTTACCAAGACCCTATCTACCTCTGGCTTAAAATATTCAACTTTTCAGGAAGAGAGTTCCAAAAACACCTCGCCTTCAGTATGAGCCATTTTTGCTTATCTTTGGTTTAAATGGTTGACCACTTATTTTTAATATTTGTGATCTCTTATTCTAAATTCTCCTATAACCAGAAACATCCTCTCCACACCCACGTGGTCCCTTCATTTAGGGTCATAGAATCATAGCACAGAAACAAACCCTTCGGTCCAACTTGTCCACGCCAACCAAACATCCTAACCTAAGCTGCTTCTTTAGTCATTCTTCAGTTTGATTTATATTCCACCCTATCTTCTGATGTACAATCTGTCTTTGTAAAATTTTATGCTTTTTCTTTCTTTCTAGTTAATGGCTAGTTAGTTGGTGGTTCTCGCCTTTACTCATTGGAATGTATGTTTTCTGTGCATTCTGACACATCACCTTGAACTGCATTGTTCTCCTTAACCTAGCTTGCTAATGCACCTTAGCCAAAATAAACGTCAAGGACCTTCCCTTGTCCTGTTTTCAAACTCTAGTCTCTGCTGAGGTAGCTATCATACCATGGTAAGGATAATGGACTCATCGTCACTTACTCATCAGTTAAGTCCATGGGCTTATTTATTTAAAATGGTAAAATACATTATAAGTTATAAAGCAGACATTACAGCAAATTAATGTCTGGGTCTATGGCTGGATTCTCCTGCTCCTCAGATGCTGCCTGACCTGCTGTGCTTTTCCAGCACCACTCTAATCTAGACTCTAGTTTCCAGCATGTGCAACCTTTGTTATTACCTTGTAAATCACTAGCAGATTCACTGCAGACAGAATCACAACATTGTATACGTTTTGCAAATGAAACCTTTCAATGGTGTAAATAAAGGCAAGGTATTGAATAGGCTAGATATAGGTAACACATAAAACTTTACAGCATTTGGTCTATTATGTCAAGAGAAGTTCGTTGAAAGCGCTATTAATTAGTTTGACTTTCAAACCTTCTTCTCATAGTCCTGCAGATGTTTTCCTTTTTTTTCCATTCATTCACAGGATGAGGGCATCACTGGTTAGCCCAGCATTTATTGACCATCCCTGATTGCCCAGAAGGCAATTAAGAGTTAACCATATTGCTGTGGGACTGGAGTCACATGTAGGCTAGACTGGGTAAGGATGGCAGATATCCTTCCCTAAAGGGCGTCAGTGAACCAGATGGGTTTTTCTAACAATCAACAATAGTTTTATGGTCATCATTCAGATGCTTAATTCCAGATTTTCTTAAAATTCAAATTCTACCATTTGCTGTGGTGGGATTCAAAACTGGATCCCGAGAGCATTATACACACACACACACACAAAAACAAAAATTGCTGAAAAGACTCAGCAGGTCTGGCAGCATCTATGGAGAGAAATCAGAGTTAATGTTGCAGGTTCAGTGACCCGTCCTCAGAACTAATGGTAGCTAGGTGGCTACTAAACTGATGGATTCTAGCTACCATCAGTTCGGAGGAAGGGACACTTGATCTGAAACATTAGCTTTGGTTTTTCTCCAGCAATTTCTGTTTTTGCTTCTGATTTCCAGCATCTGCAGTTCTTGTGGTTTTCCCAGAACATTACTGGGTTTCCTGGATTCATGGTCCAATGTTAAAACCGCTAGGCCATCACCTCCCCTTTCTGAGTACACCCGTCCATGTTGCAGCACCACAAATGGTCTCCAGTCACTCCCAAAATTGCCTTGCCATTTTCTGATAAGAAAATACCATTTTTCCTATTTTGACAGCCTGAAGTGAATTTATGTGAAGTGAGAGTTCACTACTGAATCATATAAAGAATTGACGTGAGCTCCACCCTTCTTTACTTTTTACCTGACATCTTTCATCGAGCTGGGCTGAAAAGTAAATGAAACAGATTATTACAGATAAACTTAAAAGGACCCCAGCTGTACTACAAATGAACTCTTCGATGAAGGTTCTGCGTTGTTTAGGAATTTGTAACATGTAAGCCACAATTTCCTGTTTATTAAAACAAAGTTGCTTTGCGATGACATGATTTCCGACATAACATGCCATGTGGAAATTTAAAATATTAGGGAGCCAATCAAATATCATATCGTAAAAATTGTTCCAACTGGAGAGACAACACAAGTGAGAGTGAGAGCTATGGATCATGAGAAAAGTGTGTACTACATATCACATTGAAGATCATCTAAGTTAAATTTTATGTAAATTTTATGCATTGCTATAGCTTTAAAAGAGGAATTCTTATCATCAGCATTCATTTGAAACAGAGATAGTTAGGTCTCATATTTGTGTGATGGTGGTGTTGAGTTGGCAGTAAATCTAAATCTTTCTTGATCCTTATTTCCAATAAATTTCATACACACTGTACACTGTCCCATGAAGGCTCACATTCAGGGCATTTTCAAAGATGCAGTTTTGCTGTCAGCATCTCTTTTAGAGAGTTTTAATGAATCCATAATAATGTGTTATTTTAGCTTAAATATTCTGTTTATTCCTATCTGTTTTGATTATTTGGAGCACACTTTTAATTTTCATGGTTAGTACCAATGCCATCTTTCATGGACAAGACAATATATTGCGGACAACAGTTTTAGCGAGCTAACCAAATATTAGCAGATGCAAGCATGGATTGAGGGTACCTTCACCTCAGTTGTAACAATAACTGGAATCTCACATATCACCTAGCTCAGTAATTTCTTCCAAACTGTTCTTCAGATGTCATCATCAACACTACTCACCAATCCAACAATAGATGAAAATCAATAAGACTTACAGAAACAAAATATGATGATCACTACTACTCCTGGATCTTGTTGGGACAGAACTATCACTAAAGACAAAAAAAAAAGAACTGTGGATGCTGGACATCAGAAATAAAAACAGAAATTGCTGGAAAAAACTCAGCAGGTCTGACAGCTTCTGTGGAGAAAAAGTGGAATTAACATTTCTGGCCCAGCGACCCTTCTTCAGAACTAAGTCTCTTATCAGCTCTACAGTTCTGAAGAAGACTCACTGAACCCAAAATGTTAACGCTGCTTTCTCTCCACAGATGCTGCCAGATCTGCTGAGCTTTTCCATCAATTTATGTTTTTGTTTCTGAAATATCACTCCATGCTTTTCTTCTCTACCATTCACCATCTCCTTAAAATCCACCACCCTGCCCCATCACCTCTAACAACTGCGAGCAGTTAATGAACTTCCTAGTCATACAAATACCACACTTTCAACTCCTTGATTGTATCCCTCTAGTCTCCATGTTTATCAAAACAAATCCACAATTTGTCAAATCACCTTATTGGGATTGCATTATAGACCCCCGAATAGACAGAGGGAAATTGAGAAACGAACTTGTCAGGAGATCTCAGCTATCTGTAAGAATAATATTTATATCATCGATAGTCACAGGTGAAGTGCCGGAAGACTGGAGGTTGGAAAACATGGTGCCACTGTTTAAGAAAGTCGGTAAGGACAAGCCGGGGAACTATAGACCGGTGAGCCTGACCTCGGTGGTGGGCAAGTTGTTGGAGGAAATCCTGAGGGACAGGATGTACATGTATTTGGAAAGGCAAGGACTGATTCTGGATAGTCAACATGGCTTTGTGCATGGGAAATCATGTCTCACAAACTTGATTGAGTTTTTTGAAGAAATAACAAAGAAGATTGATGAGGGCAGTGCAGTAGAATGTGATCTATATGGACTTCAGTAAGGCGTTCGACAAGGTTCCCCATTGTAAACTGATTAGCAAGCTTAGATCGCATGGAATACAGGGAGAACTAGCCATTTGGAAACAGAACTGGCTCAAAGGTAGAAGACAGAGGGTGGTGGTGGAAAGTTGTTTTTCAGACTGGAGGCCTGTGACCAGTGGAGTGCCACAAGGATTGGTGCTGGGCCCTCTACTTTTTGTCATTTACATAAGTGATTTGGATGGGAGCATAAGAGGTACTGTTAGTAAGTTTGCAGATGACACCAAAATTGGAGGTGTAGTGGACAGCGAAGAGGGTTACCTCAGATTACAACAGGATCTGGACCAGATGGGCCAATGGGCTGAGAAATAGCAGATGGAGTTTAATTCAGATAAATGCGAGGTGCTGCATTTTGGGAAAGCAAATCTTAACAGGACTTATACACTTAATGGTAAGGTCCAAGGGAGTGTTGCTGAACAAAGAGACCTTGGAGTGCAGGTTCATAGCTCCTTGAAAAGTGGAGTCGTAGGTAGATAGGATAGTGAAGAAGGCGTTTGGTATGCTTTCCTTTATTGGTCAGAGTATTGAGTACAGGAGTTTGGAGGTCATGTTGCAGCTGTACAGGACATTGGTTAGACCATTGTTGGAATATTACATGCAATTCTGCTCCCCTTCCTATCGGAAAGATGTTGTGAAACTTGAAAGGGTTCAGAAAAGGTTTACAAGGATGTTGCCAGGGTTGGAGAATCTGAGCTACAGGGAGAGGCTGAACAGGCTGGGGCTGTTATCCCTCGAGCGTCAGAGGCTGAGGGGTGACCTTATAGAGGTTTACAAAATTATGAGGGGCATGGATAGGATAAATAGGCAAAGTCTTTTCCCTGGGGTCGGGGAGTCCAGAACTAGAGGGTATAGGTTTAGGGTGAGAGGGGAAAGATATAAAAGAGACCTAAGGGGCAACTTTTTCACACAGAGGGTGGTACATGTACAGAATGAGCTGCCAGAGGATGTGGTGGAGGCTGGTACACTTGCAATATTTAAGAGGCATTTGGATGGGTATATGAATAGGAAGGGTTTGGAAGGATATGTGCCGAGTGCTGGCAGGTGGGACTAGACTGGGTTGGGATATCTGGTCGGCATGGATGGGTTGGACCGAAGGGTCTGTTTCCATGCTGTACATCTCTGTGACTCTATGACTCTGTATACCTTAGCAATACATGCTGACCAGGACATTGAGAATAGTTTCCTTGTTCTTCCTTCAAACAATACCATGATGTTTTGTATATACCTATGAGGTTCCATAGACTCTCTGTTTCATGACTCATCATAAAAGTGACAATTCTGATGATGCAGCATGCCTTCAGTATTGCAGTGGAGTGTGGGCTGAGAATTTTGTGCTCAACGTATGAATACATGAATTATAAGCAATAACACTCCATTTGGCTCCTTTAATCTGGTCCACCATTCAATAAGATCCTAGCTGATCTCTGACCTTAACTGCATATTCCTCTCTATCCTTGTGTAACCATTGACTCCCTTGTTAGTCAAGAAAAGCTGTCTTTTGAAACATCTCTGACAGGAGCAATTCCAACATGAAATTAATTCGCTACACCTAGGCTTCTGAACCTATTCCTTCTAGCTTAGAGGCAAGAGTATGACTCAATTAGTCATGGGTGATAATATCATGTCTACTTACACAAAACAGAAATTGCTGCAGAAACTCAGCAAGTCTGGCAGTTTTGGTGTGAGAAAGCAGAGTTAATATTTGGGTCCAGTGATCATTCTTCAGAGTTCTGAAGAAGTATCATTGGACTCCAAACATTAACTCTGCTTTCTCTCCACAGTTGCTGCCAGACCTGCTGATTTTCTCCAGCAATTTCTGATTCAGTTTTCCAGCATCTGCAGCTACATGCTTTATTTCACATCTCCTTTCCTGTTAGCTCTGAAGTCTATTTACTAGTTTTTTTGGAAGAATTATTCCCACCCTGCAAATGAGAAATTTCCAAAATAATCCAATCCTTTGTTAATTTTGTTGTTTGTTTTTAATCAGAACAGGAAACTTTCTACCAACATTACTTCTTTAAGACATGTTGCATGATTTCAACAGCTTCTTCAAATACTAGATTCAATTTTTCCATTTCAATGAGATATTATCCTATCAGATTTTGATTCAGATTCTCTACAGTATGGAAACAGGTCCTTCGGCCCAACATGTCCATACCAACCCTCTGAAGAGTAATCCACCCAGACCCAGTCCCCTACCCTATATGTGCCCCTGACGAATGCACCAAACGCTCTGGGAAATTTAGCATTGCCAATTCACCTGACCTGCACATCTTTGGATTGTGGGAGAAAACCCACGCAGACATGGGGAGAATGTGCAAACTCCACACAGACAGTCGCCCAAGGCAGGAATTGAACCTGGGACCCCTCACTGCGCTGTGAGGCAGCAGTGCTAACTACTGAGCCACCGTGCCGCTCTTTATTCCAAAATTCTCCACATTTCATCTCCTTTAATTGCCAATGATACCTTTTTTAATAAACAAAAATGAGCAAGGGCAATAAAAACTGTCACAGATAGTTTTAAAATACTAATCTGCATGAATTGTGCAAAAATGGACACATATAAGTAATCATTTCAAGATTCAGCAGTAGGCTGACATATTTGAAGGTCAAATCTGATAGGCTAACAGGTTAACGTCGATTCCACCATGTGCCATTCATTCAGTCATTTAGTGTTCAATCCGATTGGAATGATTTCACTACCTCAATTCCTTTACATTTCTGACATTACTTTTTATTTTTTGTGGATGAGCCTGACAGAGTTCTTTAAAACTTCATCTTCCATCATTAGTTGCCCTGGAGGTTTAGGTCATGTGTCAGTGGTACCAATGAATTCCATTTGATGAAGGTATTTTCACAACACTGTTAGGTTGGGTGTTTCAGAAACCTCAACACACTATAACCATAGTCCTCTGATAATTATGGAGAGTAGATTTTAAAGCTGGTGAATGGACTGCCAGTTAAGATTAGCTACTTCCCTGAATGGTGTTTAATTTCTTGAATGTCATTGCAAATGTACCCATCCAGGTAAGAGGAGAGCATTCCATCACCCTCCTGACTTGTATCTTGTAGATCGTAGAGAGGATACAGGGAGTCAGGAGTTAAGTTACTCATCATAAAATGCTCAGTCTCTTGCTTGCTCCAGTAAACATGGCATTTATTATTTACATGTTTTAATTAATGCTTGTGATGAGAGCATCACAAGCAAGGACACCATTTATTATCCATTCCTCACTGCTCTCGAGAAGCCATGTTACCTTCTGAAACCCCTGCAGTCCATATGGTGACGAACAGTTCTGATGGGTCAAGCATTTTTGTATGTTGCTCTGAAACTGGCATATACCCAGAGTTCCTGTTTGAGAATTGTCAGAGAGAAAGAAAGAACTTATATTTCCATTGTGCCATTATGGAACTTATATTTCCAATATATCACTGGAGTCCCCAAATTTGTTTCCAAGCCAATGAATTACTTCTGCTTTTTGGAAGCATATTAATTATAGGATTGGGGGCAACAGCTTGCAAAATTAAGGTTGTCACCTTCAGCAGGTGAGATTGTTCCAGTAAATTTCAATAGCTCTGGGATAGGGAGGTGACAATCAACCATGGCACTCTATTCTTGGTTGTTATCTATTGACTTAAACTGGGAAGTGTGTATAACCATGTTTCAGCGAAGAGAGAGGGCCAGAAAGTCGGAATAGCCACTATACCCTTGGTGGTGACATTGCAGACTGGCACTCACTGTCGATATTAAAACATGAGGAATGTTACCTTGAAGGCCAACCAAAAGGCCAACCTCAGAATTATACTCCAGAATGCATATAAAAAAATTGCTGCTAGAATAGTAAGGAGAAAAACAGGAGTGCAAGAAAAAGTGAGAAATGCAAAACAGATAGTAAGAGTTCCTTCACAAATTTTGAAAAAAGAGGAGTGACAGTCCCATAAAAAGTGAATCTGTGGCATTAACAAAGGAAAGCAAGGAGTTGTCAGCTAAATTGACCAGGTATGTTCATTCAGTCTTTGCTGTGGAAAATATAAGTAACATCCCAGAAATAGCTATGAATCAGAACATGAAAGAGAGGAAGGAACTCGAGAATATTACAATCACACAGGGATGTGGTGCTCAGAACGTTGTTGGAGCTGCAAGCTGAGAAGAGAGGACTGAATGCAGGAAACTAGCAGTTAGTTAGCTTTAGATCTGTCATAGGAAAGGTGCCAGGAGGTATTGTTAAAACATTATTACAGAGCAGTTAAAATACTCAAAGTAATCATGCGGAGTAAAAATGTTTTTGAGAAAGAGAAATAATGTTTAACCAACTTTTCTTGATGAGACAGCAACAGGTCTTATGTGTAAAGAGGTCCCAGAGCATGTCCTATGTTTAGATTTTTAGAAGGCATTTGATGTGGCTACTGCAAAAAATATAAACTTACGGCGTAGGGGGAAGCTTATTGGCATAGATAGGAAATTGGCTAGCTAACAGGAAGCAGAGAGTACACATAAGTAGGTCACTTTTTGGTTGACAAGACATAATAAGAGGTGGGCCATAGGGATCATTGCTGGGTCCTCAACCTTTTACAAATTACAAGAATAATACAATTTTAGATTTTAAAAATAAATGACTTGGATGAAGGAACTGAAGGTATAATCGCTAAATTTGCTGATGACAAAAAGATAAGCAGGAAAGTACATTGTGACAAGGACAAACCAAGGCTGCACAGGGGTATAGAGCAGTCAGATGAGGAGGCAGAGATCTGGCAAATGGATTATAATGTGGGAAACTGTGAAATTGACCATTTTGGCAGGAATAATAAAAATGCATATTATCTAAATAATGAGAGATTGCATAGCTCAGAGCTGCAGGGGAACCTGACTATGCAGACAAACCAAGTAATTAGGAAATCTAATAGAATGTTATTGTTTATCATGAGTGGAATTAAATACAAAAATAAGGATGTAATGCTTCTGAGAAACAGGGCATTGATGAGACCATAGCTGGGGTACTGCATCCAATATCAGTCACCTTAATGCGCTGGACCCAGTTCATAGAAGGTAAACTAATACCTGGATTGTCTAATGAAGAAGGTTGAGCTGGTGAGGTTTGTATCTGCTGCAATCCAGAAGAGTAAGAGACAACTTAATTGAAACATATACAAGATCCTGAGATTTCTTGACAGACGTACATGGAAAGGATATTTCCCTCTTGAGAGAGAATCTCCAACTAGGGGATCACAATTTAAAAATGAGTGACTTGTAATGTTTGACTTGTGGCTTTTTTTTCTAACTAATATTAAGAATTAGAGTGATGTTTAACTTCTAACTTTGTTCTTTCTTTCTACCTTGTTCTTATGATTCTGTACCGATGCACTTGTACCTAAGAAGGTGCCTTGTGTGGCAACATTATACACTTTTCACTGTACTCCTGCACATTGGTAACTGAGTACACATGACAATAAAATCTAAATCTAAATCTAAAAGAAATGGGGGGGGGGGGGGGGGGGGGGGGGGGGTCACTCACTTAAAACAGAGAGTGTGCTGAGGGAGGATATTCCTGGAAATACATCCAGGGAAGTTATTTGGGTGGAACTGAGAAATAAGAAAGGGATGATCACCTTATTGGGATTGCATTATAGACCCCCGAATAGTCAGAGGGAAATTGAGAAACGAACTTGTCAGGAGATCTCAGCTATCTGTAAGAATAATAGGGTAGTTATGGTAGGGGATTTTAACTTTCCAAACATCAACTAGGACTGCCATAGTCTTAAAGGTTTAGATGGAGAGGAAGTTCTTAAGTGTGTACAAGACAATTTTCTGATTCAGTATGTGGATGTACCTACGATAAAAGGTGCAAAACTTGACCTACTCTTGGGAAATAAGGCAGGGCAGGTGACTGAGATATCAGTGGGGGAGCACTTTGGGGCCAGCGACCATAATTCTATTCGTTTTAAAATAGTGATGGAAAAGGATAGACCAGATCTAAAAGTTGAAGTTCTAAATTGGAGAAAGGCCAATTTTGATGGTATTAGGCAAGAACTTTTGAAAGCTAATTAGAGGCAGATGTTCGCAGGTAAAGTGACAGCTAGAAAATGGGAAGCCTTGAAAAATGAGATAGCAAGAATCCAGAGAAAGTATTTTCCTGTCAGGCTGAAAGGGAAGGCTGGTAGGTATAGAGAATGCTGGATGACTAAAGAAATTGAGGGTTTGGTTAAGAAAAAGAAGGAAGCATATGTCAGGTATAGACAGGATAGATCGAGTGAATCCTTAGAAGAGTATAAAGAAAGTAGGAGTACTCATAAGAGGGAAATCAGGAGGGCAAAACGGGAACATGAGATAGCTTTGGCAAATAGAATTAAGGAGAATCCAAAGGGTTTTTACAAATATATTAAGGACAAAAGGGTAACTAGGGAGAGAGTAGGGCCCCTCAAAGATCAGCAAGGACGCCTTTGTGTGGAGCCACAGAAAATGGGGGAGAAATAAATGAATATTTTGCATCAGTATTTACGGTGGAACAGGATATGGAAGATATAGACTGTGGGGAAATAAATGATGACATCTTGCAAAATGTCCAGATTACAGAAGAGCAAGTTGAAATAGTTAAAAGTGGATAAATGCCCAGGACCTGATCAGGTGTACCCGAGAACTCTGTGGGAAGCTAGAGAAGTGATTGCTGGGCCTCTTGCTGAGATATTTATATCATCGATAGTCACAGGTGAAGTGCCGGAAGACTGGAGGTTGGCAAACGTGGTGCCACTGTTTAAGAAAGGCAGTAAGGACAAGCCAGGGAACTATAGACCGGTGAGCCTGACCTCGGTGGTAGGCAAGTTGTTGGAGGGAATCCTGAGGGACAGGATGTACATGTATTTGGAAAGGCAAGGACTGATTCTGGATAGTCAACATGGCTTTGTGCATGGGAAATCATGCCTCACAAACTTGATTGAGTTTTTTGAAGAAATAACAAAGAAGATTGATGAGGACAGTGCAGTAGAATGTGATCTATATGGACTTCAGCAAGGCGTTCGACAAGGTTCCCCATTGTAGACTGATTAGCAAGCTTAGATCGCATGGAATACAGGGAGAACTAGCCATTTGGAAACAGAACTGGCTCAAAGGTAGAAGACAGAGGGTGATGGTGGAGGGTTGTTTTTCAGACTGGAGGCCTATGACCAGTGGAGTGCCAAAGGATCGGTGCTGGGCCCGCTACTTATTATTTACATAAATGATTCGGATGCGAGCATAAGAGATACAGTTAGTAAGTTTGCAGATGACACCAAAATTGGAGGTGTAGTGGACAGTGAAGAGGGTTACCTCAGATTACAACAGGATCTGGACCAGATGGGCCAATGGGCTGAGAAATAGCAGATGGAGTTTAATTCAGATAAATGCGAGGTGCTGCATTTTGGGAAAGCAAATCTTAGCAGGACTTATACACTTAATGGTAAGGTCCTAGGCTGAACAATGAGACCTTGGAGTGCAGGTTCATAGCTCCTTGAAAGTTGAGTCACAGGTAGATAGGATAGTGAAGAAGGCGTTTGGTATGCTTTCCTTTATTGGTCAGAGTATTGAGTACAAGAGTTGGGAGATCACGTTGCATCTGTACAGGACATTGCTTAGGCCACTGTTAGAATATTGCGTGCAATTCTGGTCTCCTTCCTATTGGAAAGATGTTGTGAAACTTGAAAGGGTTCAGAAACGATTTACAAGGATGTTGCCAGGGTTGGAGGATCTGAGCTACCGGGAGAGGCTGACCAGGCTGGGGCTGTTCTCCCTCTAGCGTCGGAGGCTGAGAGGTGACCTTATAGAGGTTTACAAAATTATGAGGGGCATGGATAGGATAAATAGGCAACCCCAGTCTTTTCCCTGGGGTTGGGGAGTCCAGAACTAGAGGGTATAGGTTCAGGGTGAGAGAGGAAAGATATAAAAGAGACCTAAGGGGCAACGTTTTCACGCAGAGGGTGGTACGTGTATGGAATGAGCTGCCAGAGGATGTGGTGGAGGCTGGTACAATTGCAACATTTAAGAGGCATTTGGATGGGTATATGAATAGGAAGGGTTTGGAGGGATATGGGCTGAGTGCTGGCAGGTGGGACTAGACTGGGTTGGGATATCTGGTCGGCATGGACAGGTTGGACCGAAGGGTCTGTTTCCATGCTATACATCTCTATGACTCTATGACTCTACGACTCTATGAGATGGATGAAGATTTTATCACAGAGAGTCTTGAGCCTTTCAAACTAGTTTCCTTGAAACAGTAGAAGCAGAGTCTTTTAATATTTAGATAGATTCTTGATGTACAATGGGGTGAAAAGGTTATTGCAGTAGGTGATGTGAAGTAATCAGTTTAATTTTAATTTTATGGAACAGCAGAACAAACTCGAAGGGGCTAGAGGTCTAATTCTGCTCTAAATTAATGTTTGCATCTTCCTAAAGGTTTATGTTGATTGACTTTAAGTAAACATTTGTGAAAACTAACATCTTGCTAATGTCATCCAAAATCTTATTCAATGTGTTTTTTATCGTCAATGTTCTTAGGGCAGCAAATAATTTTCTTTCCGTCCTGATTTTGCATCTCCCATGACCAGTAATATAAGCAAATAATCTATTTCAATCTGCTGTTAATATTTCCCTGGGTCAGGCAGGAAGGAGTATCAGCGCAACTATTGCCTGCACTCACCAACTTCCTTTATACCAGGATGAAGATCAGGAAGGCAATACAGTATGCAATGTTGAATTTGATTTCTTCTAGTATACAAAGTGTATTATGACTTGTGATTTGCACTGAGTATGTAAGCAAAGCCAGGTTTAATGCCCTTTCCTTGCAACATACCAATTTGTACATAGACTGGTAACACAAACTGCAATGAGATAGCGGTCCAAATGATTTTTTTGGCAATGTTGTTTTAGATATGTTATTATCCATAACAACAGGAAGATATCCCCTAATTTCTTTCAAATCATTGGCCTCTGATCTTTGACATCTATCTGAAAGGGCAGACAAAGCTTCAGTTTAATATCTCATGTGAAAAACAGCAGCAGTCCCTTAGCAGTGTACTGAAGAATCAGCTGAGCTTAACTGCTCATACCTCTGCAGTTGAGACTCTAACCCAAAATCATCTGACTCAAAGGTGAAAGTGCTACCACCGAGCAAATACTGACGCCCACTCAGAGTATTAAGATTGAAAGGTTTGATGTGACAAGGTGTTATTATATCAGCAGACTTAGCTACATGCAATCCCCTTATCAATGTCATAAGTGCTGTGATTACCACAGGGCTAGAACTGACCATTATTGGCCTCCTAACCAAGTCAGATAATTATCATTTACAACCATCTTTGCTTCTCTACAGTAAGAAGCATTTTCAATCCTTCCTGCAGCGTCTCTCTAATCCCTTGAGCCCTTGCTTTAGCTGCAAGGCTTTTGCGAGAGACCTTGTCAAAAGGTTGTGGAAGGAAAGATATCAAATATACCTTATCCACTAACTTCATTACACCCTGAAATATTTCCAATAAATGTGTTAGGCTCGACTTCCTTTTCATGAACCAATGTTGGCTTTTGTTTATTACTTTTGATCTTGATAAATGTTCCTGAATTGAATCCATTATAATAGACCACTGTATTTCTTTCTCTCTATTGATGTCAAGATAACTAGCCAATAATACCCAGGGTCATGCCTCTGTACTTTCTGGAGGATTGGAATTGCATTAGCTGTTTTCAAGTCTTCTGGTATTACTGATGTTTCCAAAGTACTCTGCAAGATTTATAATTTCCCCAGGTCACCTACATTTACTGCTTTACTCTTTACATTCTGTGTGCCAACTAGAGCAGCTACAATCATAATTAACCAGCTAACAAAAACTAAGTTGTTCAATTCATCAAAAAAAGATTTCTTACCGAAATACTTCAAACCCCTTTTGATTGAACAACAGCTTGAATTCACACCATTAAGGAAAGAGCTTTTTTTCTCCTATATACTGTGACTGCCACTGGCAGGGCCAGCTTTTGTTGCCCATTCCCTAGTCCCTTGAACCAAATCAGCTCTCTACAACATTTCAGTGATGAGAGTCAATCACATTGCTGTCGTCCTGGAGTCACAGGTAGGCCAGACCAGGCAAGAATGGCAGGTTTTATTCTCTGTAGGACATCAGTGAACCACTTGCTCTTTTTAATTACATTAGTCTAAATTGAGATTTGCTTTTAATTCCATATTTTTTGCCTTGAGCTCAAATTTTAATCAAATGCCACGGACTTTTAACCTATACCTCCAGAATATTAGCCTGGGGCCTTAGCATTATAAGCCCTTTGGGCTTTACATTACACCGTTCAAGATATTTTGCGGGAATGCTAACAATCAAAATTTGACACTGATTCATATTAAGGAAAGGTTTGTATAAACAAATGCATATTTGATCAAAGATTGCAAAAATAAATGATTTTAAGGATTGTCTCAAAAAGGAGGAAGGAGAGTTAGTGAGGCTGAGAAGTTTATTAGATTAGATTACATACAGTATGGAAACAGGTCCTTCAGCCCAACTAGTCCACACCAACCCTCCGAAGAGTAACCCACCCAGACCCATTTCCCTCTGACTAATGCAACCTAATTAGCATGGCCAATTCACCTGACTTGCACATCTTTGGACTGTGGGAGGAAACCAGAGCACCCGGAGGAAACCCACGCAGACATGGGGAGAATGTGTAAACTCCACACAGATAGTCGCCCAAGGCTAGAATCAAACCTGGGTGCCTGGTGCTGTGAGGCAGCAGTGCTAACCACTGAGTCACCGTGCCAGCCCAGCAAAATCCCAAAGCTAAGGGTTTAGGCAGCTGAAGGCACACTCACCAATGGACACAGCAATTAAAATCAGGGAAGTGCAAAACACTAAAATTGGAGGACTGCAGATATCTCAGAGGGCATACCCAAATCCTTAAAAATTTCATTCAGATTTGTTGATCACGTTTTAGTTTTCTCCATCTTGTGTGCACTTTATAAAATCAGATAAGTTTCAACAGGAGAAAGGAATTCCTACCTAATAGGATTGTAACTATTTGGAAACTGGCTGGCAAGAACTTTTCATTCTTCAGTCACTACCCTCTTGTACCTGATTTTGCTTATCCTTCATGAACTTGGCCAGAAGAAGGCAGGCATGAATGAAGCATGCATCCCACCCAGCGCCTGTACCCCTCCTGTGCTGTCCTCCATTAGTTTCCAACGTGCTCCTCATCTGGATTGAGTCAGCAAGTGACTGCCAGCTTGTGTGCCTCTGCATGAGTCAGCACCTTCAAAGGAGAGAGAGAAGGAACGGGGACACATTAGGGTATGGAAATGCAGAAAATCACTGAAATGTATACACAGACTCTCATTCTCCAATCCTTCTTCCTGTACAGAACATGTGCGATTGGGTTAACATAACAGAGTGAGGACCAGTGCAAAGCCAACATAGCTCATCAAAGCCCAACACAAAATACATTCCAGTTTTTATAGCTTTTGATGGCACCGATTAGTTTCATTGTTTTTAAATGAGACTACAAATAACCTTACAGTCAAACCAAATTGTTGCACAACTGGAATGTGTCTAAAAAGTTAAATTCTTATTTCAACTTCTTGATGTGTTACATGTGCACACAAGATGTACATAAAGTGTTTCAAATTGATCTAGGTTTGGATAGCAGTCTCGCCACAACAATCTCCACAGAACAATAGTTTCTAGTACACCCTCAGTTTTCCGATTGAGACGGGCAGGGAGTATTTTGATCGGATAACTGATTAATCGGGTAACTGATTTGATCGTAAACCAGCGTTAAATTATGACTGCCGGTTATCTGAACCTGCCTCAGTTATCCGGCAATACACGCCATAATGCCATTTAATTGATAACTGAATGCCGAGTTGCCTGATGCCGTTTTTACAGGACCTTGAGATCTTGTTTGGATAATTGATGTTCGGATAATCAAGGTTGTACTGTATTTGGAAGGATCACCTGCAATATTGGCATTATTTGTTAATATCTGTAGTTAAGTGGACAATCTAGGTGACACGAAGATGAAAGATTGAAAATCCTAACAACCACACTATAGCAAATGAGTTCAGTTATTGCAGAGACTGGAAGTTAAGGCAGTTCTTGTCAATGATGGTCTCACTACTGATGTGAATCTTAATGTCAGGCTGCATTCCCTCCCAAACCAGCTCATTGAATGTTGTTACCATCTGTCGTCATTCTTATTAAAACCAAAATTCAAGAAGAAGTGTAAGCAACCAGTAGGGAAAGTAACAAAAATCCTGTAAATATTAATGACAACACTTTCAAATTACAAGACCAGGAGAGGAGACATTAGCACATTTAAGATGATATTAAAATCTCCTGCTAGCGTGGTTCATTTTATTGGTAAGGAAGCATGCAATTAATAGAGACTTGAAGCAAAAAAAAAATCAGTGCAACGATATTGTGTTCAGTTACAATCCAAATTAAAAGGCCTCCAATTCTGGAAGGCGTTAGACATTAGTTATGAGATTCTCAATCTCTGGACAGGGAGATGGCAAAACATTCTTTATCCTTCTGTTCTTCATTATCTTGTCTAGTGTCCGTCCCTGGTGTAGCTATATTTCTGCATATCTCTCCACAACAGTCATAACTTGGAATTTATTTACCACTGTTTGCACTGAGGACACATTACAATGTTCAAAAGCTCTCTAAAGTCGTTAAGATTTTTTGCAGTGTGTGCGGAAGTAGCGAAGCATTCAGCGTCTCTGTCCCCTCAGAGATCGTTTGCTCGTTGCAGAGGGAACATTTCTCAGCATTTACTTCGACGAGTCTTTTTTTTCTAATTAGCTGAGACATGTCGTTCTGCTGGTCTTCAGTGTAGGTGGGATGTTTAAATTCACAGACGGTGGAATTAACTAACCCTCCTCCCCACATTCCCACGATGGGTCTCCAAACATAAAGCTAAAACCTGGGCAGGAAATGTCCTCAGTTACTCTTGGTTTGAGGGCAATAGAGGGGTCTCCGCTTATTCAGCTCTGGAGCAGGCCCTAGGATATTCTTGAACCCCACGCTCCCTCCTCCCCCACCCCATATCCAACTGACACCAATTCCTTGTCTTGGCTGTTGGGTGAATTCTGAGTCATAAAACACCAGCTTCCATCCCTGGCTTTTCAAACGGAGCTCACGACTTCTGGGAAGTCCTATCACCTTACAATTAACAACTAAATGAGATCTTCCACAGTTGAATAGCTTATCTCGACCAAAGGTAAAATGACCAGAGTCCCACTCTCGTGTGGGAGACAGAGAGAGAGAGAAAGGCAGCTGCTAGTGGTTTAACCTCAGGGTCACCGTGCTGCAGGTGAGGCGAGAGTTTCACAAGGAGAACCCTTCATGGTAACTTCAGCTAACACAGGAATTGAACCGATACTGTTGGCATAAGTCTGCTTTGTAAACCAATGCTATTTCGTCGATGAAGCTCACCAACCCCTAATGCAAATGAAAATGACACTTGCGTTTGTTAAAGAATGGCTGTGGGGATCGGGGCTACCTGGAAGCTTCGAGAGAGAAAGCACAGTAAACTCACTTTTTTTAATTAATTCACTCAACGTGGGCTTGACGAGCTGAACATTATCCCGCCCTAAATGCCTTATAAGGAGGTAGCCATGGACGACCTTCTTGACCTGCTGCAGTCCTTGATGAGTAGAGGCACCCACAGAACAAGTTCCAAACTTTTAACCCTATAGCGAAGGAACAGAAATGTATTTTCATATCAGGACAGTGTGTTACTTGGAGGGGAACTTGCAGGTGTGGTGTCCCCATGCATCTCCTGTCCTAAAATTCCCAGTGAATAGAGATTATGCATTTGCAAGGTGCTGGTGGTTCTGCTGCACTGCATGTTGTAGATGGTATACACTGCTGCTACTGTGTGTCAGTGAGGAAGGGACTGAATGTGGAAGGTCAGGATTGGGGTGTCAATAAAGTGGGCTATAGGATGGTATTGAGCTTCTAAAGTGTTTTTGGAGCTGTACTCTTCCAGGTAGCTGGGGAGTATTCCATTGCTTCCTGAAATGTTAAATGGTGGGCAATTTTAACTACACAATTGCTTTGTAACAATATCCTTAATTTCACTTTCAGAATACAGGCATCAGGTAAAAAGAAAATGAGCCTGCGCACTGTTGGTGCAAGAACATAGGATTTTCTCTTTGCAAAACCCCCAGTCTACGTCTGGCCAGAAATGGGACACAATTCCACAGCAAAATTAGAGGATAGGAAGAAAGAATGTTAATTTATAGAGCATCTTTAATCCACCTTTGGGGATCTCAAGGTGTTCCCAAACAGCCAGTGAAGTACTTCTGAAATCCAATGACATTTGTAGGAAATATGGCAGCTGATTTATAGACAGCAAGATTCCACAAATAGCAACCTGGTAGCAGTTCAGACAATCTATCTTTTTTTTAAAATAGATGTTAGCCTAGACACCAGAGGGAATTGTATGGCTCTTCTTCAAATAGTGGCATGGGATGGTTTAATACAACCAGAAGGGCTGATGAGGCCCGAAGTTAACACTTCACTTGAAACATGAAGCTTCCAAACCTCCTGCCATCCTTCAGTACTGTACTCTCGTATTGGCTTAGATTTTCATAAATGTACTCGAGTGTCTGCAGGGGAACTTAAACCCAACATCTTCTATCTTGAAGTGCTTGCAAGGCAATTTCAGATCACTGAGAATAGTCATGTCTCATATCCACATCAGTCCCGGGCAGGTTAGCTTTGCTGTCTCAAGCATGCATGCCTGGGAACATCAAGTTGCAACCCACAATAACCTTACAAGTTCCACGGTAACCTGTAGCTTGGCTGCACCTGTCAAAGTGTGCATACAAGACACCCACATTTGATGCAAAGGAAACTATGGTGTCAGCGGCTATTTGCTAACATAACCCTGACAGTGCAAATGAGCTGGTGCACTTAGTTTCATAAGAGCTGTCACAATTATACATGCAGTAGAACAAATTGACCTTCAACGAAGGCACAAATTTTAAATCTTCAATCTCCCCACTGCCATTGCATTGGGGTTGTAGTGTGTACCATCTACAAGATGCATTGATAGTAACTCTCCAACGACTTCTTCAGCATCACTTCCTGTTTGGGACTGCCCACCCACTTAAAGGACAAGGCTAGCAGGTGCTTGAGAATAACCACCACCTGCTAGCTTCCCTCCAAGTCACACATTATCCTGACTCAAGTATATCACTAATACCCTCCCCCTCAACCAACACCCTGACCCCTTGACCGAACTCTTGGTAAACCTGCACCACAAAACTTCAGCTGTTCAAGAAGGCAACTGACCACCACTTTTCTCAAGGGGAGTTAAGGATGGGCAGTCAATGCTGAACTTACCAGCACTGCCCATGAATGAAGAAAGGAAAAGAGATCAAGGGATAATAAATTGGTTGATCCTTTTACATCATGCTTGAAATCAAGGGATATGATAATCAAGCCTGGTGTAAAGTAGGCTGCCAAATCGCTATTATATTACTTGAAGATCACTTTCACACTATGGTCGATGATTCTGTCTCTGACAGAGGAAGGGTACAACATGCTCTCCATACTGAATCGTTGATTTATTGCATTTTCCTACTGATTTAGCAGTGAGACACAGTGCCTTTGAAAAATAGACTTCACCAAGAACTTGGTCATTTTTAATTCAGGCAAGTTTAGTTTAAATGGAAGAAAATAAAAGAAAATTTAGGAAAGTACATTTATTCAATGGACATGACTCAAAGGAAATTGAGAATATATGTAAATGTTATCAAAGATGAGCTGTGCTTAAAGCTGAGTGAGTGGTAATGGTTTTAGTGCAGAAACTGTGAGAGGGATGCGGCAGAAAATAGTGCATGTTTGATAAATGAGTGGACCTGGGCTTTTTTGATCAATGTTATTTGACAACAACCACTTGCATTTATATAGTACCTTTAATCACAGTAAAATCCGAGTTTCTTCACAGGAATATATCCAAACAAAATTTGATGCAAAGCCAGTTGAAGAAATATTAAGACAGATGATCAAAGCTTTTTCAGAGTGGCAGGTTTTAAGTAGTGATGTTAAAAAAAAGAAAAGAGAGCTAGAAAGGCTTAAGGACTGATATTTTAGATCTTTGGATCTAAGCAGATGAAGGTGTGGCTGCCAAAGATACTGACTGCTTCATCATGTGTTTGCAACATTTTATGTTCTTGTAATATATAAAATACATCTCTTGAATTATCATACACAAGACAGAAATAAATGCAAAATAAATTCTAACACAATCTAGTTAATGAATGCATACACTAAATAGTTGTGTACAATTTAACAAGATGGACAGTAAACAAGAGTAAACTTTTAAAAAGATGCCTACTAAGACTCAGAACTGACAGGGACATGTTTAAAACCCATTGTATGAAAATGCAAGTTATCCTATTAACTGTATTTTCTTTGCTTTTGGGAGTTTAATGTGTCCAAAATTGGTCCCTTTTTCGAAATGCGGTGACTGCACTTCAAAACAAATTAATTGGTTGTGGCCATAAATTAGTTATAGAAATGCAATTTCTTTTCATTAATAAAGTAATGTTATTTATCCAAACTGCAGCAAACAAAAAGGTATGTAATTAGCAATACAACATGCAAGACGATAAAGATAAAGAAAAGCAATGCAAAGAAAATGAAAGCCATGTATTGAGTCAAATAAATAGAGTATTTTTTTGCCTGCTATGTGAAATGATAAATATCTTCACACGTACCACAACCATAATTCACCCACAGAAGCATCGTTTGTGAATTTCATGGCCAGCCTCGCATGTGAATACATTCATCATGTGTCGCAAGTGGCCAGCACATATCCTCTATTTATAATTTTTTTTTAAAAGAATATTTTTCAAAAGATATATATATTTGCTGTGCTTGGTGTAAGAAACATCATCATACATATATATTATTTTGAGCCCAGTCTGTACGGACACCACCAGGACATTGACTTCAGATTCACAATGAAAATCCAAATGTTTTAGTGGAGCAAAGCTCAAAAAAGAGCTTAATGAAGGACAATAGAAATGTAACAATTAAATCTGATTGCTCGCTGAGGAAATATCATGTTAGGCAGGATCATAACTGAAGCTCTAAGCCAGAAAATTGATATTCCTTCTGTTACTGTATGTTGCAATTTAGCAATGATGGAAAATACAGTTCCAATTACACATTCCCTTCAAAGGCAGTAGAAAGGCAAAGTAGAGGGAGTCTTATTCTGCACCTGACTGTGCTACTCCTGTACTGCAAATGATTAATGTTGGTACTGAGTACTTGCAAAGTTGTTCTTTTGTCCAATACCAACCTGCAGCACCCTTCACTCTGATGGATCACTTAACTGTTAAATTTTGGGGTTGAGTCAGTGGCCGTCAATGGCTTGACCTTCATTCCAACAAATGAGGTTGGGATCCAAATCCCTGAATACAACTCTGGTTTATAACCGACTAATGTTCAAAGGGAAAAAAAACAACCATTCATTACACTCAATGCAGAAATGTCAAAACAACAGAACCCTATTCCACTTGTTCCTTTACACTGACCCAATTTGTATCACTGATCTCAGAGTTTCTCAGGTTTTCCACTAATGTGTTAAAGTACTCCTGCCTAATTTCTTTTAGGGCCCACATGGAAAGGATACTTTGTCCTCAACCTAACTTTACCTATTATAACCACAATCACCTGATGAAGGAGCGGCGCTCCGAAAGCTAGTGTTTCCAAATAAACCTGTTGGACAATTACCTGGTGTTGTGTGATTTTTAACTTTGTACACTCCAGTCCAACACCAGCGTCTCCAAAACATTTCTAAATCAACCATGACAAATCATTAAAATAGGCACAAAAATGTAGCATTAATGAATTGCTGATCATGCCACTCCTTCACTGACTTGATATCCTAGTTACCAGCATGTACAGAGCAGGAAGTGAACCATTATTTAATTTTTAAAATTGATTTAATGTTCCTTTGATGTTCCATAAGCGAGAGGCAAGAATTGCTTCTAAACATATAAGACAAATGCACAGAGTGGCAAACTTCAGTGATAACTTCAAGTGAGCTACAATTTATGTGCGACACTAAGAGCCTTAAAACAGCTACGGTGAAGAGTTGAAAGGCACATTGTGTGGGCTGCAATCTTAATTATTTTTTATATAAAAGGGGCATTGTCTCATTAACATCACACATCACAGCGGCTTCCAAACTCACCACTGTTGGTCTGGCCCTTTGGCGGATTCTGGCCAATCGCAAGACAGATGAAGGAACCTGGCTGTTGATAAAGCGGTAACATCAAACAGACCCGTGCTTGCACAGGCAGGATGAGATTTACTGTCTGAAACGCTGTGTGTACAGCTCTGAGCCCACATCAGATCAAACCCTCCTGCCTTCAGAAAACAATCAGAAACAATACACTCCCAGCTTCGCTCTCGGAGATCACAGTAACGAGTTGGATGGCTCAACGATTAAATCTTACTAAACTTGCTATCTTCAAACAAATAGAAGAAAGAAACGAAACTGGGGCACAAAGATCATAGTATGCAGAAAGAAAGAGAAATGGCAACAGTTAAACCGGTTTCGAAATTATTTGTATAGTTAAATTAACTCATATGGTCACAAAGTCTAGCCACAAGATGGCTGTAGGATATCCCTTTATATGTGACATCCACTCGGCTGTTTTCGAAATGCATGTCATGTTTTCATATCATCCAAAACATCTGTTAGTAATTTTGCCCTCCAAATGATTTTAATACTGGATGTTCTGAGGAGTCAAAAGCAATGCAGCAAAGCACTGACTAATTTGTCATTACCAACCTTTCCCAAATGAAGTCAGAGACAGTCTGTAGCCTTGTACATCGATCAATAAAACATTATCCCAGTCCTCACAGGGTTCAAGTGCTGTTGAACTCAAAAGTGTAAGTCAGTACTTGTATTTCCTTATTGATGAGCCGGCGGCAGACAAAGTGTGTACACGCTGGTGGACTGAGCCAGGGAGTGACATCAAGCGGTGGACTTAACAGCGGTAGTAATTTGCATTTACATAACATCTTAAACATCCCAAAGCACTTCACCTGAATACAATCAACTATTCAAAATAACCGGCCAACACTAGGACAAGTGATCAAACGGTTTGGTCAAGATGTCGCCATGCTTGAAGTGAGTGGGTTTTCTTATGAGGTAGGTTTGGACAGACAAGCCTTGTTTTCAGAGGCATTTCACAGGGTGGTCTGGTGGTTCAGTAGTTAGCCCTACTGCCTCACAGTGCCAGGGGCTTAGGGTCAATTCTATCCTTGGGTACCTGTGTGGTGCTTGTACATTCTACCTGTGTGGGTTTCCACCAGAGTGCTGTAGCTTTCTCCCACTGTCCAAAGATGTGCACGTTAGGTGGATTGGCAATACCAAACGTGGGGACAGTGGACTGGGTCTCAATGGGATGATTAGTGTGGGCTTGATGTACTGTGATGTACTCTTTCAGCACTGTATACAATTCTCCTAAAAGTTTTGGAAAAGTGAGGGGTGATTTGATTCAAGTTTACAAGGCCATGAATGGCCTTGACAAGGTGAATGTGGAAAGGATACTTCCCTTTGTGAGTGAGACCGTACATTATTTAAAATTAAGGGACAACCATTCAGGACAGAAATTAGGGGATTTTTTTTCTTGCAAAGGGTTGTGTGACTCTTTGCCTGCACAGGGGAGGCAGATTCCCTGAATATTTTTAAGATGGGGTGTGGATATGTTCGGCAAGAGAATCAAGGGCCAATGTGAGTGGATGAGACTAAGGAATTCAGAACACAATAGATTAGCTGTGAGCTTATAGAATGGTGTAGCAGACTTGAAGGGCCATAAGACTACTACTGCTCCTAATTTGTTTGTTCCCAAGCAGAAGAGCTCTGGGGTTGGAGTTACAGAACTTAAACAGTGGATAGTTGAAGGCACAGCTGCCAATGGCACACCTGAGTGTTTTTTGAAAAGAAAATTGACCTGTGTGATGTAGGGTTGTTCTCAGGCCAGTATTTATTGCCACTGGAGTGTCTGAAGTCACATGTAGGTCAGATCGGGTATGGATGGCATTAAGAGCGTTTGTGAATGGGATACATTTTGACAACAATTGACAACAGTTACAAATAGTCTAGCTCTTAACTGAATTCAAGTTTTACCAACTGCTAATGAGCTAAGTTGGGGGTGTGGAGTGTTGGTTAGCTGGCTTGTGATGCAGAGTGATGCTAACAACATGGGTTCAATTCCCACTCCAACTGAGGTTACCATAAAGAACTCTTCTTCTCAACCTCTCCCCCTGCCTGAGGTGTGGTGACACTCAGGTTAAACCACCACCATTCATCTCTTTCTAATGAGAGAGCAGCCCTATGGTCCAGTGAGAATATGGCTACTTTTAATTTGAAAATGATTGGAATTGAAAATGAACACAAGACATTCCAAAACCTGTAGCAACTTTGCAGAGAAATATTAGAATTTTATAATTGAACTTTGAAACTGGGCAGTATAGTACCATCTATTTGGAAACATAAAAGTACATCAACCTTGATATGTTTCTGTTGCAATGCCATGTGCACCACGGGGGCTCAAATGCTGTTCATTCACATCTGGAATATAGGTTGGAATCCGTACATATTGACAGGATTAAATAAATTTCTCTCTCTTATGGTAGTTTGCATCCCATTAGTTCAGCCAAGGTTCACACTCTGTTGTCAAACCAGTGCATTGTGGTTGCTTAAGATGGGAGTGGGATGTTTAAGGTGCTGCCAGGGCTAAGTATAAACTAAGTGGGTGTGAGCTGTATATATACAGCAAGTATACAAAATATGAAAGTCCAGTAGCACACTCAATTGATACTTGGTAAAACAATATTGGTGAAAAACAATATTGCATTCATTGTAAATTTCCTCATGGCTTGTTTAAAGTTGCTGTGATTCTCATGATCCAGGACTGTGGAATATTCAAAAATGCACTGTAAGTTACTGCAAGCACCTTCTGAATTGCTGCTTTCAAGGAAGGTATATTATCAAAAATATTGGTTGTAGTTTACTGGGCACCTCCATCCTTGTAACCTGCATAAATCCAGAAGTGATGTAAACAAAAACAACAGCAATTTCCAAACCCTAACAAAGTATCTTCATTCGTAAACAATAAAATTTAAAGGAGCATTGTCTCTGAAGACTTCTACATTAGGCTCACTGTTGGGTCTAAGACATTTGCCAGTCTGTTGGAATCCCAAATTTAGTCAGGGAACCGAATGGTACATCAAGGTTTATTTTTTTCCTCAATACTCAGTGTTGAGAAATCTTTATTGGATTTAGTTCATTCGATTTGAAACGCTGAAGTCTTTTTTGCAGATGTTACGTTGGGAGAGGAAAAGAGAAACATATTTTGGAAAACTAAAAAGCTGTTCCAGTACTTCACTACCTCACACAGACTTTTATTTTGTTCTTTGTTCTTGAACGCTGCCAATTTTCTTCACTCATCCATCTCTCAGCATGTTGATTTCTTGTTGAAATAGTGTCCCCTGGGTCCCATTTTTTATCCAAGCAGCTCTTCTTCCTGTGTTAGCCAAGACAATGTGGAAGGAAGATAATTTGACTGCAGGGACTATCTCTGTTGTGTTTGATGTAGTCCTGACCTGACCACATCCATTAGACTCTATTGGATCATAAGCAAGAGCACGAAACCTTTTCCCTTTGTACATCCAGTTACCTCTGAGGCCTAATATTACCAACCTGGATGAGGAAAGCCAAATAAGGACTGACCCATATTGAACCCAAAACATAACCTAATATTAATGGTTAGCTCTCACTGTCTCAACCAGCAGAGCTATTCAGTAACTACCAAAGGCAGCTTTTCAATTATAGATCTATTGAATTAATAACAAATTTATACCTCATTGGTACTATACATTACTGTGGATGAATAGTTATTAGCAGCAACTATGTTACTTGACCTATGTGATGTAAGAAGACACATGCATTAGAGAGGAATATAGCTCCACCCATCAAATAATCCCAGTCTGGCTGCAGATGACAGATGACGGGTCAGGTTGGGAGTACATGAACTAGCATTTGGAGCTTTGAGAAGTCCATTCTTACCCATCTTTGGCTTCAGTGTTATCACAAGGCCAGAAAGTCATGGGGTCAAACCACATCCAACTCATAGTCTTAGGCACGTGATCCATACAGGTATTTTGAGGGCATTGCTAGACAAATGCAGGAACCATCTACCCTCGGAGTTGCATGTAGAAGACCAGATGAAGAGCAGCAGGTATACTTTCCTGATATCTTGAGGCAACATTAAACTTCCAGAAAGAGTGTTGCTAAAACAAATAAATTAGAGTTCATTAATCACGTTGTTGTACAGTAGTGGATAATCATTTTTTTAAAAATCCTTATTTGGTCGTAAAGCACTTGGTACATCCAAAGGGTGTGAAAGATGTTATGCAAATACAAATGCAAGTTCTTTGTTTGCAACTTATTCAAGAGCAGTCTAAAAGCAGTCTTATAAAGTGCTTCGCTGAATAGTTTCCATAGAATTCCAGCTTAGAAACAGGTCTGACACAGGGGAATGGGGAAAGAAACAACACTTGCAAAGGAGGGATTACGTAAATGAATAACATTGATTTGTCAAGTTTAATTGATTACAATTATAAATCCTAGAAATGAAAGCAATATTTTAATTGAGAAATGGGTTATATTATCCACAGTAGTGTTCTTATCTCCTTACACCTAGGCATATTTCATCAAGGAAAGCTTATTCTAATTGTCATAAAGGGAGGAAACCTGCCTGCAGGAATCCTGCAACTAGTTTCCCAGTTTGACTTTTGTTTTCCTTCATAGTTTCTCCGATGTTAGCAGTTTAGTCACTCAAGATTAGAGTGGTGCTGGAAAAGCACCGCAGGTCAGACAGAATCCGAGGAGCAGGAAAATCAATGTTTCGGGCAAATGCCCTTCATCAGCCACTCTACCCAACTTTATTTGTCAACTGAAACAAATTCCATATTCCATAATATCTTTCTGTACCTAAGTGTTCCAATTTAAATAGAACCCGAACTGATTGACGCACTTCATAGAGGCTCTCAAGTTAAGTTGTGTAACAATGGCTGTTTCTTTTCTCCTAACATCGATTATTCCCCTGTTTTTAATTCTTGGACTATATTCTGTGAGCAGCGACCCTTTCTGTTTTGTGTGAATGTCTAGTCTGCTAGCCAGGTCCCTGTCTTGTGGCAATTCAAGCCTTTGATCAAAATTGAATGCATATCTCAAGTTAAGAACCAAAGCAGAAACACACTTATATTTCAGTTTGAATTAGGTCTTTGCTGCTTTAGAAGACATAATTATGTGGTATTGTATGACTTAATTACACATGTTCATAGAGATGCGATTGACGTACATTTCATAACAAGGGTTACAGGGAGAAAGCAGGAGAATGGGGTTCGGACAGCTATCAGCCATGATCGAATGGCAAAGCAGACTCAATGGGCTAAATAGCCTAATTTTGCTCCTATATCTATGGTCAAGGCGCTGTGATTGGCTGGAACCTTGCAAAGCATTTTTGCCCTTTCTTAGGCTAGTGAGAGTCTTCTAATTTCCGCTTTGGATATCTAGGAGTATTAGTTCCTTTTATTCTGGATGTGCCTATAACAGACAGCAGCTGTGACTCAGTGCATAGCTTCCTCATTGAAGAAAGATGCAGCTAGCTGCCAATGTATGATGGGATTGGAAGGTGCAATGGATGGATGGCATGTGTGACTTCCAAATTCAAACTCACATCCCATTATTCTGGTCACTTTGATCCAATTCTTGAAGAAATTACATAGACGTGTTTACTACACAGTGACAATGTGTGGCCTAAGACTTCAACTACAGGAGATTATGGGGATAGGGGGAAAGGTGAAGGGTATTTAGAAAGGAAATAGGGCTAGTGCAGGCCCAACATATTTAGGGTGAAAAGTCGGAGCAACCAGTCCTGAGAACCCTCGATATCTAGGAATATTCAAAACTGAATAAGAGATGCTTTTAGCATGTGCAAAGAGAAGTAGAGAAAATGCAGGGAGATATTTAGGAATGCAATTGGAAGAACAAAGAGGGTAATGGAAAACACTGCTGGGTAAGGTTAGGGAGATTCCCAAGATATTCTAGATATTTTCTGTTCTATCTATTTCAGAAATGGTTGTGTAGCTTTGGTTAAACAGACCTGATGGACTGAATGGTGTCTTCTGTGCTGTATGATTCTATGATTCTAAGTATATCAAGGTTAAGACAAGGATCCATTAAGGACCAAGTGGGAAATCTGTGCATGGAGCAAGAGAATATTGGTAAGGTTCTATCAACAAACACATCGAGTTAGACCCCAACTACCACCCTCTGAGAAAAGGAACAGGAAGTGATTTCACCACAGGAAATAACATCATCACAGGAAATGACATCACCAACCCAAAAAAACCCAAACACATAAATAGAAAGCAGGAATTTTCAGCAGTGCTTCACCTGAGGCCCACTGAAGACGTTATCAAGTAGTGTGATGAAATGTATCGAAATGAACCTTCCGGCTCAGTGAGCAAACCTACATCCAAACGTCAACCTAAGCTACAAATCTTCTCAAAATTGGTAAGATGTTAAACAAATATTTCTCATCTGTCTTCACTCAGAATAAGGAGGATGTCGGTACACAATTTGGGGAGAAGGACTGTGAAGTTCCTGAGCAGATTGACATAGAGAGTAAGAAGTTTTGATAGACTTAACAGTGGACAAATCTTCAAGTCTGGATTTGTGTCCCAGGCAACTGTGGCAATGGAGAAAATTAAAGTGGCTCTGACCTAAATTTTTAATCTGTATCTGGCCACAGGGGAGGTGCTAGAAGACTGGAATTCCACTTGTCAAAAAATGATAGTAGGGATAGACCAGAGAACTGCAGAGCTGTGAGTCTCACACCAGTGGTAAGGATGCAATGGGAGAAAATTCTGAAGGAGAGAATTCATCTTCACTTGGAGAGGTATGGTTTGGTCAAGGAAAGTCACATGGCTTTATCAGAGGGAGGTCATGTCTAACAAATTTGATTGAATCTTTTTGAGAAAGTGATCAGGTTTACAGATGAGGGTAGTGCAGCTGATGTCATTTACATGTATTTCAACAAAGCCTTTGACAAGTTCCCACATGGGAGATGGATAAAAATAATGAAAGCAAATGGGATCCAGGTTAACTTGGCAAATGGACCCAAAATTGGCTTAGTGGTAGGAGACAGAGGATGTCGATAGTAGGCTTCTTGCGTGACTATAGGCCAGTGCTCAGTGGCCTACCAGTTAGGTCCCTTATTGTTTATGATGTGTATAAACAAAACAGTTGAGAATGTGGGTGCATCTATGGATGATAAGTAAGTTTGTGAATGACACGAGGATTAGTCAGTCGGTTAATAGTATGCAAGAAGATCTTAGGTTGCAGAAAGATACAGACAGGTTGCTCAGATGGGCAGATCAGTGGCAGATGGAATTTAACCCTGAAAAGTTTGAGGTGATGCATTTTCGAAAAGGTAACAAGATAAGGGAGTACGCAATGAATGGCTGGACACTAGGAAGCTGTGAGGAGCTTTAACTGTACAATACACTATAGAAAGATTTTGATTTCACAGAAGGGAGTGCAGAAGGGCTTCACCAGGATATTAGCTGGGTTGGAGCATTTTAGCGATGAAGAGAGGTTGTTTGGGCTTGGATCATTTTCTTTATTTCTGATGAAGGTCTTATGCTGGAAACATCAATTCTATGGCTCTTCAGATGCTGCTGGCCTGCTGTGCTTTTCCAACACCACTTTCTTCCAACACCACAATCATTTTCTTTAGACAGAGGAGGTTGAGGGCGGAGCTGATGAGGTGTATAAGATTATGAAGGGCATGGACACCAGAGTGGCTAGGAAGTGGCTGATCCCCTTAGATGAGTGGTCAATTAAAGGGTCATTAATAACTGTAAGGTGAAAGGCAGGAAGTTTGGTGGGGAATTGAGGAAAATCTTTCTTACCCTGAGGATGGTGGGAATCTGGAATGCACTGCCTGCATAGGTAGCTGAGGTGGGAAAAAGTGAGGACTGCCGATGCTGGAGATTGGAGTTGAGAGCATAGTGCTGGAAAAGCACAGCAGGTCAGGCAGCATCCATAGAACAGGGGAATCGATGTTTCTGGCATGAGCCCTTCATTCCACTAAGGTGGGAAACCTCACAACCTTTAAAAAGTACTTAAATGTGCACTTGAAATGTTATAACATTCAAGATTACTGGCCAAGTGCTGGAAAATGGGATGGGTAGATAGGTCAGCATAGAGGTGATAGGCCAAAGGGTCTCTTCTTTACATGATTTACATGTCTGACTTTGGTTTTTGAAATAAGATGTCAATGTTAAAATTGTGTCATGCAGTATTGGAAGTATTACTTTCAATTACACATACTGTACAGAATGTCTAAAGAAGGGGTTAACACTTTTATTACAAATCTTGCACTCTGCAATTTCAAACCCTCGGGGATTACCACACACACACACATCACAGATTGCGGGGTTGGACGGGGGTGGAGTGGGGAGTGGGTTATCATTATTGGTACACCAGGTCAATTACAGTTAAGTGACTAATCAATAAAGTACTATTTCTGTTAGCAATAGAAACTGAAAGACCCAAATCCATTTTCTATCTACACTCATCAACTAAATCACTTTAGCTGTGAATTAAGTTTATTTGAAAAAAACATCCATTTTTAAGCAGTTTTTATAATAGCTTACATGGACTGAAAAGCATTCCATTTTTCTAAAATTTATTAAAGCATATAATGCAACATAAAATTAGGAAGTCCTTCTATGCAGTTAAAAATATCTATATATAGAGCACAATTTACAAATATTTGACAGCGCCTGTAAACAGAGCAGATCACTGTGGCAAACTGGTTATTCTTTATACAGTCAAAGCTGTGTTACCAATGTTGCAGAGTTCTGCACTGCTCAGACTGAAGGTAGTATTGTACTTGTTTGTTGTAGTGATGAATACTTAAAGCAACTTTTGCATGTGCTGCCCATTAACTGGAGAGCCTGTGGTGAACTGCCACTAGTTAACAATTGTGCTGTAAAAAGCTGAACATACATTTCGAGATGCAGAGAGGTTCTGGAGTAGAGGAGCTGAAATAGACACAGGAACTGGAGGAAATGAGCTGTAGGGCTTGTTACTCTCCCACAGAGCAATAAAAACATAAGAAACTGGTAGACACTCAGCTGGTAAGGCAGCATCTGTTGGGGGAGAAACAGACTGAACGGACTGAATCTTGATAGTCAGGCCTACATGCTGTGAGGGAGCCTGCGGCTTGGCACACTCCTGGTATTTTTGCAACATATTTTCCAGTAGCTTTTTAACTCAGCCATGCTTTTTTTTGCTGGTTTCCTGATGAGTTCCAGTAAGTTGATAAGATTGCTTCCACTATAGTCTGTTTCATCTCAGTATTATAAATAGGTACCTGGTGGAGCTGTAATTGAAGGTTTGTCAACTTGGCACATGAGAGCCAGGAGAATTCACAGATAAAGTCTGAACGTGGAATGTGAAAGCCACACTTCTTGGACCCTGGGCACCATGCTGCAAGCTATTTGGAAATTTTGATCCCTGACACACAAATGGAAGAAGCCAGCTGGATGGCTGGATGTGGCTAAAGAGCTCAGCGATGGGAGTGTAATGCTTCACTCCTAGGCTCAGTGCAACAAGACCTGATGACCTGATCTGAGCAAGCCACATTCAAATACAAAAGGAAAACCCTCAGAAGGCCTTCCCAAGCATTCTGTCAGACTAGCATACCTTGTGAACGCATACTATTGCCATGGAACCAAGGCATGGATGGTCACTGGCAACAGAGAGATGAGGACGTCTTTGCTACTTGGTGATGGATATGAATATAACCAGCCACACAGCACACAACACTCACTCCTGCTGATGATGTTAGCAGCCACCGATATAAGCAACAATAATGCAGAAGCCTTTCACCTTGTGATTTCTAATTCAAGTTTTTCATTTGCCACAGGTCCTGCTAGCATCTTTACCAAGGCAGTGTTGGAGGAAGATGGGGCTTTCAAAGAGGAAGCCTCACACCCTTGGGAGGCATCTTCCCATGATTTATGTACCCCGCTGACAGCTCAGACGCTGGCATACGGGTGGGAGTGTCAGAAGAGGGAGCTGAGTTGTCAGATGATGAAGCATGCAGCATTAATGAGCAAAGGCAAATGGGTGTGACAGGGACAGCAAGTGAAGAATTCACACCAAACAGTGCAGAATGCTCTGTGCTTTGCTCAACTGTACAGACTTGTTCAGCTTCCAAGTGCCATTGAGGGACAGAATTCTGGAGCAGCAGAAAACGGTCTAAGATTTTGTCAGCATTTCCATCAGTATCACTCAGATTTGGAGGAATATGCCTCTCAGATAATTGCCACAACATCTCAGATCTCCTTGCTGATGTGGAAAGTGTGACCATCTACATAGAGCATCAGTCACAACAGGCAAGCAAGTATTAGTTGGCTGTCAGTAATGGTGGCCCAGCTCAAACAAGAGGAAGGAAAGTCTCATGCAGTGCCACAGTAAAATTCAGTAGAGTGTTCCCCAGCTCTTGGATAGCAGGCAATTGCAGCTTGGCCAGGGGATGGAAGGTCAGGCCTCTGTTCAAAGCAGTGACCCTCCTGACCATTTCTCCCCCACCATCCCAATCCACCTCATTCATTCCATGTCCTACTTGCTACCTTCTGTCCAAATTGCCATTTCACAGGTATAGATCAACTATTGGCAGTAGCCCAAGACTCCAAACCTAGAAGATGCCAGCCAAGAGAATTTGGGCAGTCAGGACATGTCTTTAGCTCTGCTACAGGGGCACTACCACATTGGAGTATGAGAAAACCAAAAGGAAAGTATTTGTAGTTGTACAAGGGGTTTCACTTGAGATTTTAAAGCTGTGGTACATTGTTTCCACTCTGTTTAAAATAAAGTTTATGGTTGAAAAATACAAAAGCTCCATTGTCCTGTCCTCCCTATTTTTGCTTCTAGCTAGAAACTGATCACAGTCTTGTGAAGGACAGTGAGACAAGAGTTAACAACCAGCAATGGAACTCTGTGAGAGGGATGAATAGTTGATTGTAGGACTGCTTTGTGCTGGCATAGGGAGGTTGAACAATGGGTTTCCAATATTTCCTGTGTTCAGCATTAATCTCTATGACTAGACTAGGCTTTTTTGTAGCTACGTTGACAATGAACAATTCACTTAATGTCCTCCTGGATGTAACTTCCCCTCGGGCAAAGCCATTAAAATTTCCAGCATGTTGACCTCAATTGTTCTGAGTTTGATTATAAGACCTTGTTTACTGTCGATGTTCACTGTGCTTGATGAGTTAAGACTGGGTGTGGACTCAGGGAACAGTAAACAAATTGGAAAAAGAGCGTAATTCAGAAATGAAGCATGGATTAGACATTTTAAAGCACTGTAAATAAAACCTATTAAGCAGGATGTTTTGGAAATTATCCCAGTTCCAGACCTTCAAAGAATCAGACTGAAAGAATAGCCAGTGGCAAGATATTTCAGTCCACAAAAGGGTTAATGCAGTCAAAGCTCTCGTCTGTAAATAAGCTTCTCTGCCAGGAAATGAAGATGCCGGTAATTCTGTGTCAGAGGACATGTTTGCATGTGCGTTTACACATCAATTACATTCACAAAGTGGACTCCCAAACAAACCACAGTCGCATTCTGACTGCATGCCACTCTCGGCTAATACAGATCAAAGCTCACACAGAGACCACTTCGGACAGAGCTGCCCTGGTTGAAGTGAGCAAACTGAACACTCTGTCCAGTGGGAGGCTGACCCAGTATTCAATACCACCAGCCCACACCCACCAGCATTTCACAGCCTCATCTTTTACAATGCAAATCTGGGTTTCCACTGAATGCATGCTCTCTGATGCTGAGAATTTGCAGTTCATGTACAAAGGATTGGTCTGTCTCTGCCCTACAATAGCTTCTTGTACTTTCTCAATGTAAATATTATTATTAGATTGGATTAAGCGGATTGACTAACCCATGGTCACTGATACTATTAGTGTTCTGGAATTTAACAGCATATTTAAATGAGGGACTATCACATGTTCTAAAGGTAGGGATTACCCATCCTTTGACACAGGTTTCCCATCATTTAAAATCATGTGTGATTCTAGGGTGGTGAGTACAAAAGGGTCAAAGTAAAGAGAGAAGTTGTTAATGTCTCTGTTTTTCTGGCTTTGAGACAAGAATGTTAATTAGTTGTTTAACTCAGTTGGTTCCCTGTAATTAAATAAGTTACCTTTCAGCCCCCAGGTTTCAAAAATTGAGGAATGGGACACAGAAAAGTGGGAATTATTCCATGAAAGACAGACAAGGATCATCTAGCTCACCTTCTTGTATCCTGGTTGTTGTGTAATCCAGTGATAATGGAGTTATTGACTAATCAGGGCAGTCATTCTATATCAATTAGTCTAGAAGACAGCCAGACATGACGTGAGGAAAATCCCAATGGTGGAGTTTGGGAACAAAAGGTCTAATGTCAATCTTTTCCTTCCAAGCCTGCTACACTCACCACATAGCATGTAGAACAAATAACTTCACAGAAATGTAGCTATCAGAAGTTGATCTCTTTGGAATATCTCCAAATTGCTGACTGTCTAGAGAATGCTATCCAGTTCTGCTGATGATAAGTGCTGATCGGCATACTTGAGCCAGCAACTCATGCCTGACCTCCAGGTATTGGAAACAAATTGTCTGTTAGTGAGTTTCAGGGGGAACCAGCAATCAACCTATGGATCTATGATTTGAATCAACTCCCTCGACTCATCCATAAAACGAAGTCAAAGGTCCTAAAGTATTTCGCAGCTGCATGACCAAACCAAAACTGGCATCAAGCTACATAAGGAACTATTTGAACAGGTGACCATGTGCTTATTGAAAAACATATGTTTAATATGTTGTCTTGAAGGATGAGAATGAGAAGAGGTCTGGGAAGAGGAATGCCTAGGTAGCTGACAACATGGCTGACAATGATGGGTTGAGCAGCCAGAGTTGGGAGAGCACAGAGGACACTGAAGGTTGTAGGGACGTAGGAGGTTACGGAGATTCTCAACATCTGTATAAAAACTGGAAAAGATGCAGCTGTAGGAAATCAGAAGGTGCTGGAAAAGCTCAGCAGGTCTGGCAGCATCCTGTGGAGAGAATTGGAGTTAACATTTCAGGTCCAGTGATCCTTCCTCAGATCTGACGGTAGATGGAAAAGGTTGGTTTTTATGCAGAAGGTGGGGGGGGGGGGTAAGGAGTAAGCGATAGGTGGAGATAGAACCCAAAGAGAGTGGAGCAGAGATTGTAGCTATTCATCCTCCCAGGGTGATCATTATCCACTCCTCTGTCTATCCATCTGTTCTTCTCCCTCTTTGGGCGCTATCTCCACCTAGCATTTACTCCTTAACCCCTGTCCCCTCCCTATCTTCTGCATAAAGCTTTTCCTAGCTACCATCAGGTCTGAGGAAGGATCACCAGCTCCGAAATGCCAACTCTGATTTCTCTTGCTAGATGCTGCCAAACCCGCTGAGCTTCTTCACAATTTCTGCTTTTGCACTCAGCTTCTGTGTTCCATTGGAAAATTCTTCTCGTTTTCAGATGTCGACTTAACTGCTGCATAGGTCCTGCATTCTCAGCAGTAAAGTTAAATTGATAATGAGCTTATATCAAAACAGACAACTGCTCATTGTCAGTGACCTTTAAATTGACCTGTCTATTAAATTTCCCTATGCTGAATGGCTGTTATGAACCCTTTTACAGTAAAGAGTGATTAATGTATGAGTATCATTACAGTGGGAACTCTCTTCCATTATTAACACAAACAAATTTATGCAGACTAAAATATTTAAATGATGACTCACCATATCAATTTTGAATTGCTTTCTCTAACCAGCCGTAAAGTGCCTCTTTTACTCTGTCAAAGGTTTAAATGCCTCACAGTTTCTCCCTCCCAGCACTTTACTTCCCATGACCAAAACGATGGCATGGAAAGCCTAACCTTAAGGCGAATATCCCTGAGTTGGCTTTCTCACTTTGCACTGTTCTACACTGTGCCAGTGTTACAAGACTGGCACATTCCAAAATCCAGGCCTATGTGCTGAGGGACGCACTAGAGCCTGGTGCAGCTGTCACCCAAAGTGCAGTGGGGAAAGACCACCATCTGAAATCTTTCTGCTTAAGAATAAGGAGGGTCTGCTCAATTGTCAGACCCTCACTTGCCTCAGTATGAATGTAAGTAGTGCCCTGCATAAGTAAAACATGCCTTTGCAACAATGTGAAATGTCAGTTCCAAAGTTTGTTTTCCTTGAAATGCAAAGTCTGTGCAGAACTGCTTTAGTACCTGTATATGCACTTTAACATTTTTTATGATCAAAGTGTGTTTTTGCAATAAAAGCAAACTAAAGCACTCACCTATACCAATGAGGGCAGGCACTCAACCTCCACATTGAAATTAAAACTAACACTGCACTTTCAGAGGGATAAATTGCAGATTTAAGTTTCAAGTCTTCTGTGCATGCAATCCAAAGGTTGCATCTGAAATTTCACTCATTTTGCCTCTGTCAAATATTACAGAAAACATAAAGAGGCACCTGTGAAAGCACAAGGATTATACACAGAACTGAAAGGGTGCACCATCATGAAGTACTGAACAGCACTTTTCACTGGCAAAAAGACGGCAGGGGTAGCTGATGGTGGTATTTAAGATTATGAACGGATTTGGTTGTCTAGACTAGGGGAATATTGTCCTGTTCTTGAACCCCATTTGGGCCAGGCGGAGAGCTGGGCAGGCATTAGAAATAGCAACACCCGCAAATGCACTAGTTCTTAACTTCAATCTACCAGCAAAGCGCATTGGAGGAAATGGTGGCAAGGTCCAGCAGATGTGTAAATCAGACTCCTAGGCTTATGCTCCCAGGCCATGGGTTCAAATCCCACTATGGCAGCTGGGGAGGATTTTAAATTCAAATAGTAAATTTGGAATTGAAAGTTGGTTTCTTTTATGGCAATTATGAAACAATCAGTGACTGTGATAAAGACACATATGGTTTGTGAATGCCCTTTAGGGAAAGAACTCTGTTGCCATTGTATGGCCTGGTCTACAAGTGACTCCAGGTTCACAGCAATGTGGTTGCCTCTGAAATGGCCACAAATCATTCAGTTCAAAGCGTTGACAGTGATATTCACATCCCATTACGGTAAAGAAAAAATAAATTGTGGAGACAGATGGGGAGGGCAGCTGATAAAGTTTGCAGAGACTGAGATCCACTTAAAGCCAACTAAAAAGAGGGTGGCTCGGAACGTTGAGTCAGTGGGATCACATTTAGCTGTCTGGAGGGCATCTTCTGGCATCAATTTGGTAGACTAGTGCTCCAGGCTTAGAAACAGGCTGGGAAATTTGGCTGTCTGGATACAGAATTGGCTGCCCAAAAGAAGACAGGGAGTGATAGTGGATGGAAAGTATTCCGCCTGATTGTCGGTGACCAGTGGTGTCCCACAGGGATCTGTTCTTGGGCCTCTGCTCTTCGTAGTTTTTATAAATGACATGGATGAAAAAAAGGAAAGGATGAGTTAGTAAGTTTGCCAAAGACATGAAGATTAGTGGTGTTGTAGATTGTGTTGAGAGTTGTTGCAGGCTACAAGACATTGACGGGTTGCAGAGGGGGCTGAGAAGTGGCAGATGGAGTTCAACCTCCAAAAATGTGAAGTGATTCATTTTGGCAGGTCGAATTTGAGTGCTGAACACAGGGTTAAATACAGGATTCTTGGCAGTGTGGAGAAACAGCGGGATCTTGGGGTCCACATACATAGATCCCTGAAAGTTGCCCCCCAAGTTGATTGGGTTGTTAAGAGGGTGTATGGTGTTTTGGCTTTCATTAACAGGAGGATTGAGTTTATGAGCCATGAAGCTTTGCTGCAGCTCCAGAAAAGCCTGGTTAGACCCACTTGGAATATTGTGTCCAGTTCTGGTCCCCTCGTTGTAGAAAGGATGTAGATGCTTTAGACAGGATGCAGAGGAGATTTACCAGGATGCTGCCTGGATTGGAGGGCATGTCTTAAGAGACATTGAGTGAGCTAGGACTTTCCACACTGGAGACAAGAAGAAAGAGAGGCGACCTGGGAGGTATACAAAGTAATAAGAGGCAGAGACAGACTAGATTGCCAGAGACTTTTCCCCAGGGCGGAAATGGCTGTCACAAGGGTTCATAATTTTAAGGTGATTGGAGGAAGGAAGAGGGGTGATGTCAGAGGTAGGTTCTGTATACAGAGAGTGGTGGATGCATGGACTGCAATGCCTGCGGTGGTAGTAGAGTCAAAGACATTAGGGACATTTAAGTGACTGTAAAAGCACAGCAGGTCAGGAGCATCCGAGGAGCAGGAAAATCAACGTTTTGAGCAAAGGCTCTTCATCAGGAAGGGCTTTTGCCCAAAACATCGATTTTCCTGCTCCTCGGATGCTGTCTGACCTGCTGTGCTTTTCCAGCACCACTCTAATCTTGACTCTGATCTCCAGCATCTGCAGTCCTCACTTTCACCACATTTAAATGACTGCTGGACAAGCACATGGATGGCAGTAAATTGAGGGGTGTGTAGGTTAGGTTGATCTTAGATTAAGATAAGTGCTTGGCACAACATCGTGGGCCAAAGAGCATGTAGTGTGCTGTACTGTTCTTTGTTCTATGTTCCAAACACCCTCACACGCCAATTGTACCCCTGACACTTACCTGAAGCAATAGACATAGACTGCCTTATAGAGGATTATCCTCCCTTCCAACTACAGCTTAGCTCAGCTACAAAGAAGTATTATGTGAAGAGTTAAACTTTAGAAAAGAAGGTGCCTCCAGATTTAAACATCATCTCTATGACCTTACATTCCATTGCAATAATTTGCTACTCTTTCCACTCTAGAAGGCCACCTATTGTCCTTTAATATACAGTGAACTCAATGTCTGATCATTAAGTGCCCACTTCAGGGAAAATCACATTGAGTGCCTGTACCCTCAACAGTCTGATCCCAATGTGGACTGGCTGGCAGGGTTCAAGAGAGTGTGGTCAAACTTTTGCCCAGTGTTGCTAATTCTAAGGCCATAGGGACTTTGAATATAAGGAAGTTCGACCAATTAAATAAAGAATTCAGGAGAGCCTTCATTAACCAGACAATAGTTGAAATGTGGAACTCAGCACCGCATAGAATAGTTGAGGTTAGTAGTTTGGATATGCTTAGGGAGGAGCTGGAGAGGCACACATATGAAATATAAAAGGAAACAGTGTTTACAGGCTGAAATGAAATAGGGGTGAGCTGGGGCTCACATGGGTCATAAATACTTACATAGGCACATTGGACCGAATAGCTATTTCTGTGCTTTACATTTTATATAACTCTATATACCGATGCAATCTTACGAGAATATGTCTAATTTCAATCAATATCTGATATCTTCACAGAGATGTAGAGTTGGCAGATTGTTGGGTTTAAGAGTTGGGGAGGGTAGGGTGACTGATCAGCTTCACAGGTGGAGATTTATTTAAACAGAGGGGCTCATCGGCAAGAATAAAAGATCAAGGATATTTGGGAATGTTGCTAATGCATGCGCAGCTCAATCATATGAAGTACCCCAAGTCCTTAAGATACGTAATTGGATTACATACCCACTGTGATACATTATGGCAACTCTAAGCCTAGCTTTGCAGCAGCTCCTCCTCTCAATTACAGTAATTCTTAGGTAGTGCACAAAATCTTGTGCCAAGCAGAATGTATTGACTTTGCCACTTCAGTAAATGGGACAGCGAATCATAGAATCCCTACACTGTGGAAGCAGGCCATTCAGCCCACATTGACCATCTGAAGAGCATCTCACCCTGTAATCCTGCAATCCCCATGGTAAATTCATCTAGCCTGCACATCTATGGGCAAGTTAGCTTGGCCAATCCACCTAACCTACACATCTTTAGATTCTGAGAGGAAACCAGAGCACCTGGAGAAACCCATGTAGACACAGGGAGAATATGCAAACTCCATACAGATAGTCACCCGAGGCTGGAATCGAACCCAGGTCTCTGGTGCTGTGAGGCAGCAATGTTAAACACTGAGCCACCTATGCACAGTGCTGCTTTGTAACAAGTAGACAGTCGAATACAGTTGGTAACTTCTGAAACTGCCCTGGAATGAAGATTAATATCCAGGACCAATGCTGCAAATGACCTTGGAGGCGAAAGAACAACATAAAGGCACTAAGCATATTCACATGGGAGAAGAGAATGGGCTTTGTTCAGACAGTCAAGATTGAAACAACTGGAGAACAAAAGTAGCATGTTCCAACTGGTTGCAGGAAGACTTTGGCAATTGGAGAGAGGTCCAGTGACAGGAAAGTTGGTGGCATGAGTTTCTAGTAGATATCACCAGAAATTTTCTAGAAAAAACCTGCCAAGAGTTTGCAACTCTCCCCTTGACAGCTCGTATAAACCATTCATAATGATTGTCCACTCAGGGTCAAGAGGTTCTGCTGTGTCTCTTTATGGTACTGAACAAGCCAATTCTTGATGCACAGATCTTTGAGTAAAAAGGGCAGGGCATCCCATGTTGCAATGGGATCAGAGTGCAGGATTTGCTTCCTTTTCTTTCCTTCTCTGCTGCACCCTGCCTCATCCTTAAGTGACTCAAAACATGGTGTAGCTGGATGGACAAGTTGTCATCATTTTGTATCAAGCTCTTCCCAGTCATTCACTTTGCCCTCCCCTGGAACATTAGCTTGTATTCATGAAGCCAGCTCTTCAGACAAAACTCCTACAAAATCAACTTCACAGGATATGGTGGCTGGATAGCCAAAAATCATTTTCCCTGCCAGGTCCTGTTTCCTAAGCACTTAGAAAGCTATTTTATAGACACATAAGGAGAATGAGTAGGACATTTTGTCCCTTGAGCCTGCTGTGCCATTTACTGAGATCAGAACTAATCTTCCAGATCAACTCCACTTTCCTGCCTTTTTTCTATTTCACTTGATTCCCTTGGTGTGTAAGCATGTATTGATCACAGTCTTGGGAACAGTGAATGGCTGAACATTCATGAGCAGAGAGTCTCAAAGCTTCTCAACCCTCCGTCCAAAACGGCCAATCCCATAACTGAAACAATGACTTCTAGCTCAACCACATTCAGCCAGAGGAAACAAGCTCTATATCCATCTTAGAGTTTTACAACTCTTTGTGGAATCATCTCTGATTCTTCTAAACTCCAGAGAATAGAGGAACCATCCCAGTGAGTCTCTCCTGACAGGACAGCCATCTTACATCAGGAATTAATCCTGTGATTTTTTTTACTGCACTATCTGTAAGGCATCTTTACTCTTCTTGGGCAAGGAGACTAAACTCTGTACGCAGTACACCAAGTGTGGTCATAAAGTCACAGTCATGCAGAATGGAAACAGACCCTCCGGTCCAACCAGTCCATGGGGAACATAATCCCAAACTAAACTAGTCCCACCTGGCTGCTCCTGGTCCATATCCCTCCAGACCTATTCATGTATTCACCTAAATGTCTTTTAAACATTATGATTGTACCCCCTTCCACCACTTCCATATGCAAACCACCCTCTGTGTAAAATATTTGCCTCTTTGTGTCTTTTTTAAATCTCTCTCCTCTCACCTTAAAAATGTACCATTTTAAAAATAGACTACACCTCTTCCCACCCTACCTCCTGTAAAAATGCCATCCCTTATTCCCAATTCCTCCGCTTCTGCTGCATCTGTTTCCAGGATGACCAAATCTATCTCAAAAAGTCCCAGATGGCTTCCGTCTTCCACAATCGCAACTTTCCTTCCCATATGGTTGACGATGCCCTCCAGCTCATCTCCTCCACTTCACACACCGTCGGCCTTGAACCCCACCCCTCCCAATGCAACAGGAACAGAACCGCACCCCGGTCCTCACCTTCCACCTCACCAACCTCCGCATACATTGCATCATCCTCCGTCACTTCCACCACCTCCATTGGGACCCCACCACCAAAGATATATTTCCCTCACTACCTCTATCAGTGCTCCGGAGAGACCATTCCCTGCGCAACTCCCTCGTCAGGTCCACGCTGCCCCTCCACCAGCTGACACCCCACTCCTGGCACTTTTCCCTGCCACCGCAGGAAGTGCAAAACCTGGACCCACACCACTCCCATCACTTCTGTCCAAGGCCCCAAGGGATCCTTCTACATCCGTCAGAAATTTACCTGTACCTCTACCAATGTCACCTACTACATCCGTTGCACCCAGTGTGGTCTCCTCTACATCGGAGAGACAAGACGCCTTCTTGTAGATCGTTTCAGAGAACATCTCTGGGATACCCACACCCACCAACCCCATGGCTGAACACTTCAACTGTCCCTCCCACTCCATCAAGGACATGCAGGTCCTGGGCTTCATCCACCACCAAACCGTTACCACCCGATGCCTGAAGGAAGAATGCCTCATATTCCGCCTTGGGACCCTGCAACCACACGGGATTAACATGGATTTCACTAGCTTCCTCATTTCCCCTCCTCCTACATTATCCCAGTCCCAATCCTCCAACTCAGCACCGCCCTCCAGACTTGTCCTTCACTCCCCCCTCTGACTTATCACCTTCTCCCTCACCTTCATCCACCTATCGCTTTCTCAACTACCTTCCCCTCAACCCCAGCCCCCAGCCCCCCTTCTACTCCCATTTATTTCTCAGCCCCGGCCCACAAGCCTAATTCCTGATGAAGGGATTATGCCCAAAACGTCGATTCTCCTACTCCTTGGATGCTGCCTGACCTGCTGTGCTTTCCCAGCAACACATTCTCGACTCTGATCTCCAGCATCTGCAATCTTCACTTTCTCATCCTTAAAAATGTACCCCCTAGTCTACAAATTCCTCGTCCTAGGAAAAAGATAACTATCCTTAAATCCAATCTATACCTCTCATTATTTTATTAACTTCTATCAGATCGCCTCTCAACCTCCTATGCTCCAATGAAAAAAGTCCCAGCCAACCAGCCTTTCTTTATAACTCAGACCTTCCATACCCAGCAATATCCTGGTAAATCTCTTCTGAACCCTCTCCAGCTTGAGAATATCTCTCCTACAACTGGGTGACCAGAACTGGACACAGTATTCCAGTAGAGGCCTCATCAATGTCCTGAACAACAGTTTGTGTCAGGAAACCTTCCTGCACAAATTGGAGAAAAACTGACCCATCGGAAGTACTCAAACTATAGCATTTCCAGTCAATATTTGGAAAGTTAAAAAACCCCATAACAATTACCCTGTTACTTTTGCTGAGAATCATCTTTGCAATCCTTTCCTCTACATTTCTAGAATTTTTTTGGAGGCCTATAGAAAACCCTCACAGGGCGATCTCTTATTTCCTGTTTCTAACCTCAGCCCATACTACTTCAGTAGACGTGTCCTCATCAAACATCCTTTCCAAACCGTAATACTGTCCTTGACTAACAATGCCACACCTCCCCCTCCTTTACCACCTTCACTGTTCTGACTGAAACATCTAAACCCCGGAACCTGCAACACCATTCCTGTCCCTGCTCTATCCATGTCTCGAAAATGGGCCACAATATTGAAGTCCCAGGTACCAGCCCAGGCTGCAAGTTCACACACCTTATTACAGATGCTCTTGTAGATACACTTCAAACCACCTTCCTGCCTGCCGGGACACCCCTGTGACCTTGAAATCTTATTTATGACCTCATTACTTTCAACCTCCTGTACACTGGAGCCAGGTTCCCATCCCCCAACTGAATTAGTTTAAACCCTCCCGAAGAGCTTTAGCAAATTTCTCCCCCCCTCAGGATATTGGTACCCATCTGGTTCAGTGTACACTATCCCATTTGTAGAGGTCCCACCTACCCCAGAATGAACACCAATTATCCAGGTATCTGAATCTAGCTGAATTGGCTACAAGAAGACAGAGGGTGGTGGTTGATGGGAAATGTTCATCATGGAGTTTGGTTACTAGTGGTGTACCACAAGGATCTGTTTTGGGGCCACTGCTGTTTGTCATTTTTATAAATGACCTGGATGAAGGCAGAGAAGGTTGAGTTAGTAAATTTGCGGATGACATTAAAGTCAGTGGAATTCTGGACAGTGCGGAAGGATGTTTCAAGTTACAGAGGGACATAGAAAAGCTCCAGAGCTGGGCTGAGTGGTAGCAAATAGAGTTTAATGAGGAAAAGTGTGAGGTGATTCACTTTGAAAGGAGTAACAGGAATACAGAGTACTGGGCTAAAGGTAAGATTCTTGGTAGTGTGGATGTGCAGAGCGATCTTGGTGTCCATGTACATAGATCCCTGGCCACCCAGGTTGATAGGGCTGTTAAGAAGGCATGTTGGCTTTTCTTGGTAGGGATTGAGAATTGGAGCCATGAGGTCATGTTGCAGCTGCTTAAAACTCCGGTGCAGCCGTACTTGAAATATTGTGTGCAGTTCTGGTTGCAGCATTATAGGAAGGATGTGGAAGCGTTGGAAAGGGTGAAGAGGAGATTTACCAGGATGTGCCTTGGTATAGAGGGAAGGTCTTATGATGAAAGGCTGAGGGACTTGAGGCTGTTTTCATTAGAGATAAGAAGATTAAGAGGTGACTAAATAGAGACATAAAAGATGATCAGAGGATTAGATAGGGTGCACAGTGAGAGCTTTATTCCTCAGATGGTGATAGCTAGCATGAGGGGACATAGCTTTAAATTGAGGGGAGATAGATATAGAACAGATGTCAGAGGTAGTTCCTTTACTCAGAGAGTAGTAAGGGCGTAGAACACCCTGCTGGCAACAGTAGTAGACTCACCAACTTTAAGGGCATTTAAATGGTTTTTGGATAGACATAGATGACAATGGAATAATATAGGTTAGATGAGCTTCAGATTTACACAGGTTGGCGCAATATTGAGGGCCAAAAGGCCTGTACTGCGCTATAATGTTCTGTGTTCAACCTCAACACGACTGCCCAATTCCTAAAATCAAAAGGCTGACGCAAACTTCAAAGAATTATGTACCCATACCCCTTGGTCCCTCTGTTCTACAACACTACCCAAGGCCCTATCATTAATTGTATAAGCCCTGCCATTGTTGGTTGTACCGAAATGCATCACCTCACACTTATCTAGATTAAACTTCATCTGCTATTTTTCAGCCCATTGACACATTTGATCAAGACCCCTTTGTAAGCTTAGAAAGTCCTCTTCACTGTCTACATTGCCACCAATTTTGCAAACTTACTAACCATGCCTTCTATATTCTCATTCAAATCATTTCTATAAATGTCAAACAAAAGAGGACCCAGAATCGATCCCTGTGGAACACCGCTGGTCACAGGTCCCCAATCCGATAAACAACCCTCTACCATTACTCGCTGTCTCCTGTCATTAAGCCAATTATCTATTCAATTGACAAGCTCACCTGCGACTGACCTGTACGAATTAGTCTACCATGCACAATCTTGTCAAAGGCTTTACTAAAATCTAAATAAACAATGTCTACTGCTCTGCCATCATCAAAGCTTTTGGTAACTTCCCCAAAAAACTCAATCAAGTTTGTGGGACATGACTTTCCTTGCACAAAACCATGCTGACTATCCTTAACCAACTTTTGCTTCTCTAAGTGTCCATAAATCCGATCTTTTATAATCACCTCCAATGATTTGCCCACAACCGAAGTCAGACTCACATGTCTTTGGTTCCACAATTTCTCTTTACAACCTTTCTTAAACAAAGGTACCACATTAGCCACCACACTTCTGCAAGGGGTCTCGTAATTTCCTCTCTTAATCTCCACAACATTTTGGGATACATTAAATGTATCCACCTTTACATGCTCTAAGACCTCCCAAAGCTTCTCTTATGTAATGTGAACTGTTTTTAGAACATCAAAGCTTATTTCTCTGCATTCTCTAGACTCCATTTCTTTCTCCACAGTAAAACATTGATGCAAAATATTAATTTAGAATCTCTCCCATCTCCTGGGGCTCAACACAAAGATAGCCTCCTTGATCTTTAAGAGATCCCACCCTCTCTCTAGTGACCCTCTTGCTCTTAATGTATTTGTAGAATCTCTTTGGATTATCCTTAATCTTATCTACCAATGCTCTTTCACATCCCTCTTTGCCTTCCTGATTTCTCTCTTAAGAGTGTCCCTAAGCTCTTTATTATCGAGTAAGAGATTCATTTGAACCAATTATTTATATCTAAAATAAGATTATTTTACTCTTGACTAGAACCTCAGTATCTTTATTCATCCATCGTTCCTTATTCTTAACAGCATTCAGTCCAATAGGAGCATAATGCCTCTGAACTCTCATCCTCGCACTCTTGAACACCTCCCATTTGTCAGGCGTCCTTTTACCTGGGAGCAGTCTACTCCAGTCAACTTTTGAAAGTTCTTGTCTCATACCATTAAAATTTGTCTTACTCCAATTAAAAACTTTAACTTTTATGGAAGGCTTATCCTTTTCCACAACTATTTTGAAATTAATAGAATTATGTTTGCTGGACCCTAAGTGTTCTCCCACTTTTACTTCATTCACCTGCCCTGCCTTACTGCCCCAAAAGAAGGTCTAATTTTGCTCCTTTTCTTGTCGGAGTATATATATATTGATGAAGAAAATTTTCTTGAACACATTTGGCAAATTCTTCACCATCCAAACCTTGAACACTGTGGTAGTCCCTGTCAATGTTTGGAAAATTAAAATCCCCCATTATTACAACCTTATTATGATAACATATGTCTTGAGATCTCCCTACATATTTGTTTCTCAATTTCTCTCTTACTATTGGGGGGTCTATAGTACAATCCTATTAAAGTGATCTTTCCTTTCATATTTGGAATTTCCACACATATATTTTTACTGGACGATTTTTTTAGAATATCGTCCCTCATTACAGCAGTAATGTGTTCTTTAATCAAAAATGCCATCCTCCCCGGCCGCCTTTTCTATCCATCCTATAGCATCTAATACTCAGAACAGTAAGCTGCCAGTCTTGTCCATCTCTCAGCCAGGTTTCTGAAATAGCTATGACACCTCAATCCCATGTCCTTAAACAGTTCATCAGCCTTACCCGTAAAACCCCCTTGCATTGAAATAAATGCAATTCAGTCCTTCAGAGTTACTAAATACTCTGACTTTCTCTTGTCTTTCTTTTCTAATTGATGTGCTCTCCTCATATTCAGAACCATCCCCGTCGATGTTCATGTTAACACTGCTATTTTCACACCCCTCCCTATCAGTGTAAAGTCTCCTTTAACGGAATGAGCAAATCTCCTTGCTAAGATATTGGGGTCTCACCCAAGACAATAAAAGATAGTGCTATCAGCCACACACATAACTGAAATGTAACACCTTTGCAAATTTCCTGTATAGTTAAAGATCTTCCTATGTCTGAATAAATATGGCCAGGTTATCCACAGCATAGTGATTGTTTTGCAGCAGTCAGTATTAGCTAAAGTACACCTTTCCAGACTGCATTCAGAACTGGCTTTGATCAGACATTGTTTATCTTGCAGTGACCAAGGTTGACACCATACCAGATTTACTGTCAATCAGTTTTGGGTGTTTCATGACTAACTGGTGGCAAATGGGCTGCACAAGATGTCGGCAGGAGGCGGTTCATTTGCATTTTAGTCATCAGATCCGGGGGAAGTTTGTCGACATTTATCTCAGATTCTGAAAGCTTGATCAGCAAAGGGTGTTAAAATTCACTGACAGTAAATCGCTAATTTTGTTTCCGTTGTGTTGACAAATCACGAAAAATGGTTTTCTGAACTGACTAAGGCTGAGAAATGACAGACCTTTAGGCCATGAGGTGAACTCTGTAGTCCTATGCACGGTCCAAAGGAACAAAGGGACTTGAGAATGATGATAATGACTCAATGTCGCGCCTAAAATACTGCCTAACATATATACAAATTATTATTATCTGGTTCCATCAACCAGAGTCAAACTTGGCAAGAAATTAACTTACATTATTACTTCAACTTCAGAATGAAAAGCTTGTGAAAACAAAAAAAAATCACTGTTGGACATTTTTTGACTTCACAGCCTATGGGCTACTTCTCTGCAGAATTCCTAATATACATCATTTATTGAAAACTAAGAACTAGACTGAGCAATTGAAAGGCTGTTTTCACCATTTACTCCTTGAGATGTTTGCTCCTAAGGTCTTTTATCTTGCCCAAGCCGTCCGGGCTGAGAGCAGATACAAACGCTTCAACCATCGCAACTTCAGAGCCAAATCTAGCCTAATTCCTACCAATGCTCCAGGAACATGCTTTTCCGATAGGAATGAGGAAGAAAAGTTTGCATTTCTATGGCTCATTTCATGACTACGGGATCTCCTGAAGCACTTCACAGACAATGAATGGCCACCACCAAATTCTCCAGGGCAATTAGCAATGGGCAACGAATGCTGACTTAGCCAACAATGCCCTGAATGACATTAAGAATGTTCTGTACTCCCAGTACCAATATGGATGATTGTCTCCTTTCATCCCTAATGTCAATGGCTTTTAATCAGAGTTTGAGTGAGGGAAACAGAAAGACAGCAATCTCTGCTAACTTTAACTGTCCAAGAGAAATAATCTAAGACAACTCGTCACTTCATTGATTACAAGATTTGTATTTTTTTTGCTATTAATGATCAGGGACATTTAAACTTACTTATTTTTGCTGGAACAGCATGAATGAACCCCTCTCAAGTCAGAACTGTCAGACATTCTGAAGATGTTTGCAAGAGCCATTCAAGACAGAAAGATGAACTAGAACCATTGGGAACCACTCCAGGAAACTGGCAAATTTCTACTTCTCAAATTCAGACAGAACTGGGACACAGGCTCATATTTAGGGAATGAAATCTTAGCACACCATATTACACCCACCTGATTTATTACACCCTAGCACAATGGTCTCAGTCCAGCGATATCTGGATGCTGGACCCAACACACTAGCGGTGGACTACTCTGCTCGCTTTGCTTTTTCTCTGTGATGCTCCTGTTTGCATCCATTTGCAAATGGTAATCCAATGTTGGCATCTCAGTGGCAAACAGCATTCACAAGTACACTCTCTGAAGAAAACATAGGAGGAAGAATTAAACAGTTATTAAAGTTGCAAGACATCAGGGTTTCCAAATGCTGTGTTTCTGTCCAACGCCACCACCAGGTGGAGTAAGGCGTAATCATGCATTAAGTTGGAATATTGCTTTGGTTTGATGCACAAATAATGACAATTCTTTCCACAAGGAAAGGGAATCCAGCCAACAGGAATGATTGTTATTTCACGATCGGTCTGTTCAGTATCAGCTGCAGTGGCTATTAATGAATAACCAGGACATCCAACAAGTGTTAAAAACACTGACATCTGAAATGCAGCCGCCAAATGAACTTGGGAATCAGAAGCAACATATAATTGACCATTTATTCATCTCCTTGGTGGTATTCATTATCAAATATATTTTACATTTTCACAAGATACCTGTCATAGCCTGCTTCCTGATCCTGTACTTATTGTCATGACTACATAGCAGGTGCATTCAGAGATTCATACAGCACAGAAAAGGCTCTTCAGCCCATCAAGTAGCCACACTCTTAATTACCACTAAAAGCGTGCTCATCCCAATTTCCTGCACTTGTTCCATATACTTGAACGTCATGTTATTTGAAGTGCTCATCCAAACTTTTTTTTAAGTTTCCAACCTCCATTACCGTCCCAGGCAGTGCATTCCAGATTCACCCCCACCACCCTCTGAATCTTCTGCCCCTTACCCTATTACGGTGACCTCTCATGATAGACCCTTCAACCAAGGGAAACAGCTGCTTTCTCTTCACCCTGCCCATGCCCCTCAGTCATGGCCCCCTTGGAGATTGTTAGTTTAGTTGGCTGGTTTGTCATGCAGAGCAATGCCAAGAGCATGGGTTCAATTCTGGCACCATCTGACTTTACACTGAAGGTCCCACCTTCCCAACCTCACCTTTCACCTGCAGCATGGTGACCCTCAAGTTAAACTCACTTAAAGTCATCTCTCTGGGTCTATGGGGACTTGACATGAATGGATGGATCATGGTGCCCACTTTAAATGGTGATGTTCTGTCTCAGCATTGATAATGTTTACTCCATCCCAAAACACCATATTTAGACTGGGCTAACATTACTCTTGAGGCAAGGGAAGGATTCTGTGGGAAAAAATCTCTTTCTTTAATGTATTCTGACTTAAACCAATCCTTTACATGTCCATTGTTTCTGGAGAGCCCTAAATGCAGCTTAAAGCAGCATCACTGATATTTGCCTTAAAATGTCTTTGAGGAATCAATGATAGTTTCACAGCACCCATTACTCTGATTAGCTTTCAATTCTGTATCTATGAACTGAATTTAAATTCCACCAGGAGACTTGAACCATTACCATCAGACCATGAGATTACTAGTTGAGTGATATTGCCACAGCATCACCATATCTCCAATTTTGAGACAAGTTCCCAAAACTTGAGCAACGTTGTGAAAGGAGGAAGAGTTTAGGGAGGGAATTCTGGTGCTGTTGAGGCTCGACCATTGGAGGCATTACTGCCAAAGGAGGGAAAAAAGAATCAGAGGAAAACACGAGGTTGGAATTGGAGGAGAGCAGGGATCTTAAGGATTGCAAAGCTGTTAGATACCAGAGCCAAGGTGGGGCATGAACATGGAGGATTTGGAGCTCTAGGATGTAAATGTCCATGTTGATAGGTGAGCAGGACATAGTTGTGAGTAAGGATACAAGCAGCAGAGCTTTGGATAAAATTAGAAGCTGTCTCACATGAAACAGGCTGCTATGTGAGAGATACATCTGGGCCAGTGACATGTGTTGTCCATGGCAGATATCCCAATCTGCTCAAATGTAAGTGTCGCCACAGTGGCATGTAACCCTGACTACACTCTTCCTCTTCAGGAAAATTGCTTGGAAATGTCACTGAGTGTGACCTTTCAACAGAGTGGTGTTTGTCAATGTGTCCCTCAGCAGTGAGCAACACTGTTCTGAGAATGTTGAATTTGTTCTCTGCCTCTAGTTGCCTCAAATTTAAACTGAAGAGATTACCAGGACGTCTTCAGAGTCCATCATAGTCATGTAAATGTGGGCCTTGAATAACAAGGAAGCGACTACCTATGCCTGAAAATCTGCATGTCCTTGGCTTTTTTTCTCTGAAAATCAACAACCTTGTGGTCTCTTTTACTGAGACAAGCTTTTCGTTTCTAGTTTTATTTAAAAATGAATTTAAATTGACAAACTTCTCATGCTGGGATTTGAACTCACATCGATCAGGATTACTTGCCTATAAACCTGACAATGACATCAGCGTATCCCCACTATTTAGAACAAATTTTATTATTTCGTGGTTCCAGTGCAAGGCAGCTTTTGCCCATTTGTAATTGCCCCGAAAAAGATGAGAGTGAGATTTGAACTGCTGACCTCCACGTGGTGTGGGTACATCCACAGTGCAGGCAAGCAAGTAGATCAAGGGTGTTGAAGGAATGGTGATACAGATCCAAGTCGGGATGATGTGTGACCTTCTTGGGAACGTCTACGTGGTGGTATTCCCATGTCGCTGTTGCCCTTGCCCTTCTAGGTAAAAGTTTACTGATTGGAAGGTGCTATTGAAGAGGCTTGGCAGGTTGTTGCAATGCATCTTGTATGTGGTGCACACTACGTTCACGATATGCATATAGTAGAGTCATTGCTGCATTGGGCAGCACGGTGGCTCAGTGGTTAACACTGCTGCCTCACAGCACCATAAACCCAGGCTTGATTCCAATCTCAGGTGACTGCCAGTGTGGAGTTTTCATTCTTCCAGAGTCTGCGTGGGTTTCCTCTGGGTGTTCCGGTTTCCTCCCACAGTCCAAAGATGTGCAGGTTAGCCATGCTAAATTACCCACAATGTCCAGGGATGTGCAGACTAGGTGGGCTTGCCTAGGGGAATGCAGGATTACAGGGATAGAGTATTGGGGGTAAGTCTGGGTGGGATGCTTTTCGGAGGGAATGGTGTGGACTCAATCAGGTTGTCAACCACCTGATGAAGGAGCAGCGCTCTGAAAGCTAGTGCTTCCAAATAAACCTGTTGAACTATAACCTGGTGTTGTGTGATTTTTAACTTTGTACACCCCAGTCCAATACCGGCATCTCCAAATCATGACTATTGGACTATAACCTGGTGTTGTGTGATTTTTAACATTGAATATCAAGGAGATGGTTAGAATCATTCTTGTTGAAGATAGTTATTGCCTAGCAGTTGAGTAGTGTGCATGTTATTTAAATAATATGATTGTTTTTACATTGGCTGCCTGGGAAGACCATGCTGATGGAAATGACTGTTCATAGCCTGTGAAAACAAACAGCAAGTGATGGAAATTCAATTTAAGTTCAAAACAGATGGCATCTCAGGCCGGTTATATGTTCTCTTCCATGAAAGTTAATAGAACTGACTAACAGATGGGGTACCTAAATATCAGTAGCCAATGCAATACTGCCTGATTTCATTTACTGTTTCAGTCAAATGTATTTTCTTTGCACATCTTTAGACCATCCAAAGACAGGGTGTATCACAGCTCAGCTTGATCCTGGCAGCTTTTAGCTAGAGTTACTGGAAGGTGATCAAGAATGGAAATGCTGGTTAGCTTTTTTACCCCCTTCCAGTCTCTTACTGTAGTTTTTTTTGGGGCTTATCTTCTGCCACATTCTCATAACCATTTGGCACAGGTCAGATGCTGAGTTTGAGGCTTCCCAGCCAAATGTCTGTGGGCCATATGGTGAGTTGATCAATAGGACATTTAGGGGATTAATAAGAAATTGAGATTTTATTACCAACATGGCAACAACGTGAAAAATTGACGAGAAAACTGATATATGCTCCCTGCTGGAAAGTTAGTAGTTAACTAAAGGTCAAGTCTCAGCTAACAGTGTAAATATTTCCACGTGAAACTGAATTGATAATTCATATGTCACAATTGTGCCTGGATCATGGTTAACCTCACAAATGGAGATACTTATAATCACACTGCTGGCCGTAACATTCTATTTATAGCACTTGAAAACCAAAGAAATGGATTAGTTTTAATGTGTATTTTTAGCTGAAAAAAATCAATTTGATGCTATTCCATCACTCTGAAGTCCTGCCAGTGGAAATTTTATTTTTGTTTCAGCCGATATCTTTCCACATGAAAGTTATAATGTGGAATTATATTATGCAGTTTCTACAACATTGGCCCCTGTAGTCATCCATATTGTGGTTCATAATAGTTCATGTCAGGTCAGTGAAAAAGCCACATCACATCATTAGTTCCTAATCAGCTTCATGTGAATCAAATGCGTTTCAGCAGAAACATTAGAAAGTGTATTTAAAAAAAAAACTCAACATAGAAAATGGGATTTCTTACCAAGCCTGTCTGGCTGACAAAGGACACTTTTACAAAGTGTCAATAGTTGGAAGAAAGCTTGTCCTTATTTGTGAGAACATTCTCAATTTTTAAGCATTCCTTGAGATGAGACGTGTAAGCAGTTTCCTCAGGTATTAAGGTCATTAGTCCATGACTTGTTACATGGACCCAAAACCATATTGGAGATATTTATTATTCAGATGTTTCATTACACACTTTGGAGTAGATGATACTTGAACCCAGGCTTCCTGGCTCAGACATAGGGACATTACCACTGCAGCAGAAGACCCCTGCCAAACTACATTGAAAACAAAGGAACAGCACAGGAGGCTGTGGAGTCCAGGTCTTTGAGTATACTGAAAACAGAGATAAATAAGTTTTTGATTGCCAAGGGGCTCAAAGGTTACAGTGAGAAAGCAGGAAAATGGGATTGAAAAACCTATCAGCCGTGATTGAATGGTGGAGCAGATTCGATGGTCCGAATGACCTAATTTTTGCCCCAAGTCTTATGGATTTATGGTCTTATAGCAATAAATACTCACACACTCTCCAATCTGTTCCACCATTCAGTTAGACTATGGTTGGTCTATCTCGTGAATCGATTTACTACACCTCCCCCCTCCCCCCACCCCCCGGGCCCCAGGTTTGTCTGTGTCCAGTGAAATGCTGAACCAATAAAAAGCCATCTGTTTCAGTCCTGAAAAATACATTTTACGCCAACCTCCACAATCTTCCATAAAGATGCAGTTTCTAACACAATCAGTGTGAAAATGTGCTTTCTGATTTCACACAGAAACAGAAAATGTTGGAAATATTCACCAGGTCAGGCAGAACCCATAGAGAGAAACAAAGTTAACGGGTTGGATTTTTGCAGAGTCAGGGAAACTCCATGAAGCTTTACAAATGGCAATTAGGACCCAATTTCAGGATTCCTGCAATTTCCATGGAATTACGCCAAACTTTCAAGGAGCTGAAGTTCATGACACACCTCCCCACCCCAAAGTGTCATGCATCATAGTCTGAATGAGGGATCCCTTTGAAATGTGATGCACCTAGCAGCCTCTACCCATCCCCATGGTCCCTCATGCTGTCCATGTTACTCTATGGCACTTACACACTCCGTTCAGGAGCAATGAACCCTACAGTCTCAAAGAGAAAAGGCTTTTTCATTCATTCATGACTTTCCTTAAAAATACTGCTTTTCCTGCTATAAAAATGTCAATCAGCTATTTTTAAAAGCACCAATAGCAAAAACTGCAATCACTTGACACCATATTATTTTACATAAACAAACATTGAGCAATTGAGCAACAGATCTAAGAGAAAAAGTTGACAATCAAGCAATGCTTTTCCTTGGTTGTGGGCTATTTCAACAGATTAATAAAGATCTGAGCTGTCAGCTAAGCCTTCTGTTAGTGTCCACACACCACCCCCACCTGATGCCGGAATGTAAAGCTGAGTGGCCAAACCAGGAAATGTCCCAACTCCCGCAACACATCTGTGGGTTGAAAATCCATGTCAATGCTTCAGATTATTGGCATTCCTGATATGCCAAGCTCTAATATTAAGGGCCTCCTTCACTGCCGCTCCCTCACCACCAGACGCCTGGAGGAAGAACGCCTCATCTTCCGCCTCGGAACACTTCAACCCCAGGGCATCAATGTGGACTTCAACAGCTTCCTCATTTCCCCTTCCCCCACCTCACCTTAGTTTCAAACTTCCAGCTCAGCACTGTCTCCTTGACTTGTCCGGACTTGTCGAACCTGCCTATCTCCTTTTCCACCTATCTACTCCACCCTCTCCTCCTTGACCTATCACCTTCATCTCCTCCCCCAGTCACCCATTGTACTCTATGCTACTCTCTCCCCACCCCTACCCTCCTCTAGCTTATCTCTCCATGCTTCAGGCTCACTGCCTTTATTCCTGATGAAGGGCTTTTGCCCGAAACATCGATTTCGCTGTTCGTTGGATGCTGCCTGAACTGCTGTGCTCTTCCAGCACCACTAATCTAGTATCTAATATTAAGATCTTGCACTCTTCTTCCAGGAATACCAATCCTAGGAACTAAACTTTCTGGATCCATTCCATCAATAAAGCAACTGTATTTGTTCTTGATTGCCAAGCGGCTCAAATGTTAAGGGGGGGGCACAGTTATTTGAGGCTGACAATTGAGATATTAAGTTGTAAGTTATGAGTTTTGCTGAGGCTTTTGCCTGGGTTGGAGGATTTGAGCTAAAGGGAGAGGCCCAATAGGCTGGAGCTATTTATCCAGGAGCATCGGAAGCTGAGGGGTGACCTTACAGAAGTTTATAAAATCATGAGGTTCATGGATAGGCTAGATAACCAAGATCTTTTTTTCCAAGGGTGGGGGAATCTGAAACGAGAGGGCATAGGTTTGAGGTGAGAGGGGAAAGGTTTAAAACGGACCTAAGGAGCAGCTTCATCACACAAGAGGGCGGAATCTGTATGGAACAAGCTGCCAAAGGAGGTGGTGGAGGCTGTTACAAATACAGCATTTAACAGGTGTCTGGATAGGTACATGAATGGGAAGGGTTTAGAGGGATGTGGGCTAAATGCTGGAAAATGGGACTAGATTAATTTAGGATATCTCGTTGGCATGGATGAGTTGAACCGAAGGGTCTGTTTCCATGCTGTACAGCTCTATGACTCTATGACTCGAGATGACTATACAGAGTGACAACAATGAAACAGCACTGCTGGCCTCATTAGTGGTCTGAAAGCTCAGCACCCATACCAAAAGCAAAACTGTGACATGACGCATTTCTAGCTGCTCTTGTTGCCAATCTAGTTATGCCATCAGAGGCAGACAAACTTCAACAGCACCATTGTCACATAAATTCAGCGTGCATCCAGTACACTGCAACCTCGACTCGTCATCATCTATCCCCAATGGGTGGATTTAAAATATTACCAATGCAATCAATACAAAGATTATTCCACTTCTTTATAGCGAAATAAATCAATGATAATGTGCTAAATTCAAAGAACAAAGAAACGAACAAAGAAAACTACAGCACAGGAACAGGCCCTTTGGCCCTCCAAGCCTCCACTGATCCAGATTCTCTTCCTAAACCTGTCCCCTATTTTTTAAGGATCTGTACAAAACCCAGAAGTAGCAATATCCCTAAGTCTGAGCCTGAAGGCTTGGATTGAAGTCCCACCTACTTCAGAGATGCTCTGAACAGGTTGATGAGAAAACATCTATTTGTTAATTTTAATGAATAAGTGTACATTTCTTCGAAAGCTCTTACTTACTTGTAGTAGCTACTATATGTATTTGTTATCTCTGCATCCACGAGTGATCCTAATGTTTTATTTGCAGGAAAACAGCTTCTGTAAGTCTCAGTTCATGGTGGCAGACCACTGCCCACAGATGTTAGCACTACTTGCTTGATTGTCAGCTGGACTTCCCCACTTGCTATATCTGATGTGCCCTTGTAACAGGCCACGCCTCCTTCGAGCTCATTGCTGCCCTGTATGTGGTGCTATAGCAGGTCTTGAGACATAGGAGGCAGATAAAACTTCGGTTGGTTTTTGTTTGTTTGTCTTTCCGGAGCACATTATCAGTCTGAAGTCAAAGACTATGGCATTAGGAGTAGCACTCCATATCAACATGGCTGACGAGAAGTCTCTCCCACATTTGCTTCCTGTTGGAAAGACTTGCAGGTTGACAATCAACTAGTTTATGAATGCAACTTCTGTGACCAACAAGTCTGGGAATGTATCTCAATCCTGGATCTTCAGTTCAGAGAAAAGTACGCTACCAACAAAACCTCTAAGCATGCCTCCTGGCTCCAAGCGTATAGTCCCTTTATGGTCCCTATCAACTTTTTTCCCAGTCTGATTATTTATATGCATATTGAAAACTTCTGGATTTCATTGATGTTAACTGTCAGGCTCTTCTCATTGTCTCCTTTTGCTTTTATCTGATTTCATTTTACAACTTGCCTCTGAAACTTCAATGTTCAGCCTGATTCTCAATGGTATCATCCACCTAACATCTGTCAAGTTCATTCTCTTTCTGCTTCATATTACTTACTGTTTCTTTCATCATGCAAGAAACTCTGGATTTGTTTTCCCTTCCTTTCCCCATCATGGAAACATACCTGGATTACACTTGAACTATTGTGTCTGAAGCCACTTCTAGGATCAAGTCAGCCACCAAAGCGTAGTGCTGAATTGTAGGCACTTAATGCCTTCATTTTGCAAGTTATTCCACGAGTCTGTGGTGTAGTTTAAGATCTAAGGAACAATTAGTCATTGGCGTCAACGTTCCTCTGAGGTCCATACTCCTGCTGTTTTGTACCTTCGGGGGAGTGGTTCTAAACTTTGAACATTTGGCCTTGTACCAAAGATGACTTAACCCTGCAGGAGCAGCAACAGACTGAAATACGCTCCAGTCCTGATTTAAGTATCACAAAGTGCATATCAATTCCATTCTTACATAACTTTATAAAATTGTTTGTTCATTCATTATAGGCAAACAATACGGTCACATACCAGCACTGCACTCAAATGCGGATGTTTAAACCTATGTTTTGGGGAGGGGTTTATTAAAACACATTTAGCAGTTGACATCATCTTTTTGTTTTGTGGTCACTTCGTGGGTAACACTTTCCTCTGAATCAGAAGGCTCTGGGTCAAGTGTCACTGCAAGGACATGACCAACGCATATAGATACCAGTCCAAGTCTGTGACAGAGGCACAGCTATCATCTATTGGATAAGGTATTGAAACAGGGCCCTCTCTACACTTTCTAATGGGTGGAAAAAAACCTTTCACTGTTTCTAACAACATTTAAAAAGTTACTTTTCACGCTTCCGCCAATATTTATCCCTCAAGGTATGTCTAAAATTAATTATTTGCCTATTATCTCACGTTTGTTGTGTGCAGATTTGCTTTTTTATATTCATTCTTAGCAAGTAACATTCACACCACACAAATGCCAGGCAATAACAGTTGTCACTGAGAGACAATCTAACCACTGCTCTTTCACATTCAATGGTGTTACTATCACTGAATTCCGCATGTCAACATCTTGAGGGGTAACATTGACCATAAACTGAACTGGACTAACCTTATAAACACAATTACTACTACAGCAGATCAGAGGTTAAGAGTATTGTAGTGAGTAACCCATCTCCTGAGTCCCCAAAGCCTTTCCACCATCTATAATGCACAAGTCAGGAGAATGATGGAATACTCTTCACTTGCCTGGATCAGTGTAGCTCCAACAACTCTCAAGAAGCTTGACAGCATGCAAGACAAAGCTTTCAGTTTGATTGGGCCACATCTACAAATATTCAGTTCCTCCACACCAATGGTAAGTAGCAGCAGTGTGTGATGTCTGCAAATGCACTGCAAAAATTTACCAAAGATCCTTCAACAATACCTTCCAATCCCACAACTACTACCATCTAAAGTGCAAGGACATTATATATATATGGGAACACCACCACCTGCCAGTTCTCCTCCAAGCCATTCACTGTCCTGGTTTGGAAATGTATTGCCATTTCTTCATTGTCACTGGGTCAAAATGCTGGAAACCCTTCCCTCATGGCATTGTGGGTCTACCTACACCAAATAGACTGCAGTAATTCAAGAAGGAAGCTCACCACCACCTTCACAAGGGCAAGTGGGATGGGCACCATGTCCTGACCCAACTAGCAATGTCCACATCCTATGAATTAAACAAAACATAAAAAAAAAAGAAAAATCTCACAATAATTCTGTGAATGGGATGTAACTGAAAGGGCAAACTAACTCCAGGAAAGTTGAACAGAAAGAAAAAAAACACTTTCCTGGCAAGTTGATATCTCAAAGCACTTTATAACCAATTGAGTACTTTTTGAGTTGTCGTCTCCATTATAATGTAAGAGACATGACCCTCCGTTCATGTACACCAAACCTCCACAAACAGCAAAGTTTCAGTGGGCAGGTAATCTATCTTATACTGATGCTATTGAAAGATAAATATTGGCCAGTACATCAAGGTTAACTCTCATGCTCTTCTTCAAAGTAAGACCCTGGGATCTTTTACATGCTCCAGAAAAGGGCAGACCAAGTCTTGGTTTAGCATTGTGTCTAAAACACAGCACCTCTGACAATGCTGCATAGCCTCAGTAATGCATTGAAGTATCAATCTTGATTCCCACACTCGAGACTTTGAGGGGAATTTTGTCCATGACACAGTAAATAGAAACACCAGTCTTCAACACACTGAAACCTCCTAAACTGCTTCAAAAAATTGACATAAAAACCACATAAAGAGCTATTAGGACAGCTCTTGACTGCAGAGGTAGGTTTCACAGGATGTCTTTAAGGGAGGCAGCGAGGCAGTGAGCCTTAGTGAAGGAAAGCCAGCACATAGGGCTTGGTCAGCTGAAGGTATAACTCGTGATGTGGAAGTGATGAAAATAAGGGATTCATAACAAGAGACTGGAATTAGATGTAAGTACTTAGAAGGATGGGGACAACACAGAACAAAGTTATGCATTCATTAATTACTTATTTATAAATATGGCCTAAGAGCTGGCAGAGAACTGCCAAGTCAAGACGTGTATAGACTTAGCAAACATCACTAAGGTTGACAGCTAGTGATCAGTTTGAAAAAAGGAACCCAGTGTAATTCCATTATGCCCACTACACTGTTCAGCTGTTTGAAGTAGATGATATACAAGATTCCACTGAAAAGCCGAGTGAATGAAAGGAGCTTGAAAAATAATTGATTAGTGAAAAGAATAATTACCTTGGATAGGGTTAAATAATTAAATTCCCAAGGCACTCACTGCAAGAGTTACCCACCCTTTAAGTGCTTCCTGTTCAGTGTTTTAGCGACAAGAGTTATCTTCTGCTTTCGATCCTTGTTATTTATAGAATTCACTGATATAATCACTTGCTGCATTAATGAATTTCCACTAGAAATGTTTAGAAATTAGAATTCAGTGGATTAACCGTAGGCATTTCTTGGTAATGTTTAATAAAAAGGAGCACTATTTCCCAACATTTTCAACAGTGATTACTTTTATTCATTGGCTGGAAAGTACTTTGGTGCATCCTCAGGATATAAGTGATAATTGCGTGTACTTCCTATCTTCAGTTTACTTTAAACTATGTTATTATATTCTCTGTCCTGTGGTTCCTTAAATGATATCCTGGTTGCAACAATCTAGAAATTACAAGGCTAACCCAACTCCAACAGAATCATCTCTGCAAGTTTATTCACACATTCCTGCAGGGGGGTTTTCAACCTTTAGTGATCCATCTTGTGATCAGTAAAGTTTGCCGAGATTGAAGTAGTAACTCCAAAGTTTAAGATCAAGTGTCCCAGAGGACTAAGAAGCCTTCCAGCTATCATAAGTCAGGATCTCTACTGCCCTTAGCTCTTCCTGCCTTTATCTCCACTAAACTCAGAATTACTCACCTCCCCATGCCAGACTTCAAATTGGCGATAGCCAGGAAAGGCTGTAAAGCTCATCCCATTCCTCATCCATCTGAAACCATTTCATATCAGCATCTAAATATGCCCCCGGTAGACAAATGCCAAAGGTGAACAATGGCATCATGAGGCCGTCAACTCTCCTGAACGTGACAAATATAGGCAAGGACTTTGGACTTGTTACTACAATGAAGGACCCATATAATTGCAGGTAAGTATTATTGATTATTTGTAAAGTGGACTGCTGGTCATGCCGATCAACATGTTGCCAATGATTGTGTTGGCACAGTATAAAGCTCCTTGTGCTCTTTCAGAGCTAGGATTCATTTCTCAGCAGTAAATTCAAGTTGTCTCCATCATTCAATCATAATTTCTTGAAATATTTTGAAGAGTGGCTTTAGTATTTTTCAATCTTGTCAAATTTGCTACTGGACCACATCTGTTCTGGGTGCCCAGTATTCACAGCATGCCACATATATGTGAGATTCCAATCACTGCACAAAAACAAGGTCGCCGTGCCAACAGAAACATACATTAATGTCATCCAGGAGGCATTTGGCTGGAACTCAAGTATGGATTTCTGCCAATACAGGGATTAACTCTTTGCAATCCATTATTACACATTCAGCTGAAAGCCCTGCAGTTAACAGTAACCATTTACAGACCACTTTAATTTGATTTAATAGAGATTACTATTCATGTCAAAATTCAGTGTGTTAGTACGTGAAAATATTCAAAGAAAAAACAGTAGTAGGTTATTAACTGATGAGATGATCCCTACTGAGTTGAATAATCGTGACCAGATAGGTTCTATGTGAATCTACATTTGCAATAAATGCTGGCTTAACCACTGATGGCTGCATCCTGTAAATGAATAAAACAAAAAATATCTGTGTATGCATGTGCACGTATACATGTTTGGTCAATGATGACCAGAACAAGTGACACAATCTTAAAATTAGAGTAAAACCATTCAGGAATACAGTCAGGAAACATTTATTTCACACATAGCAAAGTGGATATCTGGAATCCTTTCCCCAAAAGCCAGTGCTTGCCAAGGGTCAATTGGATCTCTCAAGACTGAGATCAATAGAACTTTTCTGTTAGGTAAAGGTATCAAGGGATATGGGTCAAAGATGGATAAATGAAGTTCAGGTACAGAACTGCCATGATCTAATTAAATGACAGAACAGACTTGAGCTTTCTCCTGTTGCTATGTTTCACCTCACAGAGTGCTAGGGGTGGGGGGAAGAGATGGAGAGGATAAGTGAGTGTATTTGGGCATTGATGGAGTTAAGATCATGTAAACTGTTATTGCTTCTGTCCACCCCCTGAATATAGCCACTGGAATGGCAATGGATTGTACTCTTATAGGTGTCCCAATTTTCTTAGCCCTTTGATTTGATTTCCATTTCCCAACTTTCGGAATTTAAGTGTGCTTTGCACCCAATCATGTTTACTTTAAAACTATGCTACTTCAATTGATATTTATTTTCAAATGGCTAATAAGTGAGAATGTGTATCTGTTAGCCTTCTCTGCTTTATTAGAATTTTTTGAGGACAGAATGAAGCCATCACAATCACCTGATGAATCTCTCCCACTGCAAAGGGTTGGGTGGGGGGAGCGCGAGGCAGTGAAAGATCTGTTCAGAAAATAGATTTGCCATTGAGGACCCTTTCAATAGAGAAAAAACACAATTGGGGAGAGTTGGGATTAACTCGGAAAGCTTTTGGATTAGCTTTAGTATCCTTTGGTTGTGTTTTTTTCTCTCCTGTTACTTTTGCTTTATTTTAAACATGGTTAAGTAGTGAATTGTGATAGCATCATTATGGTGAGGAAGATGAGTAACTGGGACTGGGGGCTTGGTGAAAGCTTCATTCAAACAGATAGTTGGATTGACGTAATTAGTGAAGCACTCCAGATTGAGGGCGACATCTCTATTTGTATTCATTCTGCTTCCCCCCACCAACCATACTGTCACAGACATTCATTCAAACCATTAATCCCTGTAATATCATCGACAATCAGTGCTGAAACAAAAATACAGGAAACAATAGGAACAATCTCCTCCATAGAAAGTTGAAGCCATTTGTTTTCGTAACCATGAAATGAATTCAAAAGAGTCCATGCGCCAGACACCTCTTTAAAGAGCTGATCAGAGTCATGTGATTCTTTGGCTGAAGTGAAACACTCACATTGCAATTCAATGTGTTCATGTGAAACTACTTCCTCAAAGGATTGGTTATCAAAGCATACAATTAGTACACTGCTTGGGCAAGGACTAACAATGGTCCTAATGTTAACACAGTGACAAGATGCTGGCATCATTCCTGATGTGACACTACTATCGTGACAAAGTGACAGTCTTGGTGGAGCACTTGCACACAAGCTGTAAACCGGTCATTACACTAGTCATTTAGTGAAAAAATATTGACTTCAGTCCTGGTCCTAGTATGAGTGTGTATGCTGAAAATAGCACTGGTGTACAAGTTGCAAATACCACAAGAGAAGCAGCAGTTGTAGTGGCCCAGACCTGCTGTATCACACCTGTGTAAGGTGAACAATTTGGAGTGTAGAACTTGCAATATGAGCAATAGTGGGAGAAGACTGGTGAATGAGTGACAGTGACATTGAACCAGTGTAAGAGTAACCTTCTACCATTAGATCGGTTAATGAAGGGCACTTGCTACTTAACTGCCTTTGCATTATTAGAATTGACTTTTACATGCAGGGGGATTTATAGATTTTGCTGAGGACAGATCATAAGGTGGCTCTTTGACACATCAAGGAAATCTTAATGAGCCCCCAGTAGCTGACAGCGTATCAATCAAAGTAGATCTCTCACCCCCAAATCAAAATCTGGTTGATGTCCTCTTTAGAACTCTTGCTGACCCATGTTTGTATTGCTTCTTGAGTGCCTCTCACACAACCTTGTCAGTTTACTCATGCTGCTGCTGCTGGATTCTGTTGGCAATGCTAAAGACTGATCTCACATTCAGGGCTGTGTGCTCATGAGTACAGCCTCCTGCTACAGGCTCCAGGAAGTTTTGCTCCTGTCTTTCTTCTTTGCCTCTGTACGGACCAGACCCCATATAAATTTAAGAACAAATCAAGAGGATTCAGTTTTTGAATGCAAAACATACCTATTGCAATTTGCAAAGAAATGCACAGAGCTGCTCACTCATATCTTGACCTCCCATTACTGATGCGTTTTTAAGACTCCAGGCTTGATTTCACTGAACTATTATCTTTTCATTTGCATTCTCTGAAAGTCTGAAGTAGGTTCAGTAGCAATATTCAAAAAGGAAGTTGGTTCTTGAACTGAAAGGAAGGGGTAAGGGGGAGAAACACATTGATAGAGTCAAACAGCACGGAAACAGACCCTTCAGTCCAAGCAGTGCAGGTCGACAAAGTTTCCTAAACTAAACTAGTTCCATTTGCCTGCACTTGGTCCATATCCCTCAAAATCTTCCTATTCATATAATTGTCCAAATGTCTTTTAATTTTGCAACTGTATCTGCAACCATCATTTCTTCTGACAGTTCATTCCACACACGAACCACCCTCTTTGTAAAAAATTGCCCATCAGGTCCTTTTACATCTTTACCCTCTCGTAAAGTAATGCTCACTAGTTTTGAACTCCCAACACTAGGGAAAAGAACGTTGTTATTCAATTTATCCATGCACCTTGTGGTTTTATAAACCTTTGTAAGGTCAACCCTCAACTGCTTAGTTTCCTGTGAAAAATGTCCCACCCTGTCCAGCCTCTCTCTACAACTCAAACCCTCAGTCAGTTCTTTCAAATAGCTATTACAGGCAGGATGAGCTGAATGGCCTCCGTGTGTGCTGCTTGATTTATAAACATCCATTTAAAGGGCTTCATTCAGTATTTCAGACGTTTGTTTTAAAGGATGAGCCTCATTAATAGACTTGATATCAAATTCTGTTGAACAGAGTGCATCAAGTGTTCCCTTTATAACAGGACTCATCTCTTAAAGATTAGCAGCACTGACCTTCCTATTAAAATTGAAAGCATCTATTTCCATTTCTTAATCTTTCCTTCTTTACAAATCCATTTGGTTTTTCTCTTTGCCATTGCTGAGATCATCAGGATTGCAACAGGGCAACAGTCCACTCCCACATCATGCGGGACCTCATCCGTCATTGTCTGTCCACCCAGAAGTGCCCTCACCATCATGTTTTAAACTCTGTGCTCACTTATTTCTGTTGGGTTTGCAAACTCTTCCAAATCTGATCTCACTGGGATGTCATCAGCACTCAATAAAAACAAAAATAGCCAAGAAATGGACAGAAATAGTTCATTGCAATTTTTGCGTACTCGAAAGTCAGTTCTAATGGTAAGAATTGTGGCTTGACGAGGCTGTTAAAGTGATGGTTACTCCACTTTACAAGCATCACAGTGAATGCTCGATAATTAACAAAATGTTTTGTGCTTACATTTTCCTTAAGAAGAATCAAGACAGCCAGAATCTTTGAAACAGAATCCAAAAATCTGTTTTCGGATTGGACATTGCCTCAAGGGCTGCACAATGGTTTGTACAATCTGTTGTTTCAATTTTATAGCCTCTCCCCAAACTGCTGAATCTCACTAGTGTACATATCCCACTCCTCACTGCACAATGAGTATCTCTGTTCATACAGCATTCTGACAAGGTGATGTACTCAGGTCTTGAAGTGAGGCTTGAAATTGTTGACCTTCTGACTTCAAGAGTGGGCACGGTCACAGATTATGTGACTGACAGCCAACAAGTAGGGGTGTGTGCTGAGGATCATACCAATTTCATGTAAGCCTGGATTGCATCTAGCCTCAGTACCACACAAACATCACTGAGAGGTTGAAAGACCTGCAATTATGTGGCACCTTCCTCAACCACAAGATGTCTCAACGTGTATTACAGTCAAAGGAGTACTTTTGAAATGTACTCACTCTTGTAACATAGGAAATGGCAAAACATTGCACACAGAAAGCTCCCAAAAGCAGCAAGGTAACATTGAACAGATTATGTATGTAGTGTGACCTTGGTTAACAAATAATAATTATCACAGTTCTTCTTAATGCCAAGGAATCTTATATATTTATCCAAGTGAGACAACAGGGCATCAATTTAATGTCCTGGCACGTGGGACTTGAACACACAATTGTGCATGCGCAAAGGTGACATAGACTGGTCTTCATTAATCCAGGGCTGATGGATTGAATGAGCAGGGAGGAAGCTCCACATTTAAATTTCAGCAGAATCACAGACTTTCCTTAGCTCTTGCAATCTGTGTCCGGCAACTCTGCACAGGAGACTGTGTGCACAATGAAGGTTTAGCAACTTGGGAGCCCCTCAAGCCCCAGGGTATTATGTAAACACTCCTTCAATGAAGTGCCTAATCTATGTGTGCTGTGTACACATTCAGCATTCTCTCTGAATTCACTGGTCAGAAAATGTTCGCTGTTTATTTTCTCTGAAAGAGAGAGAGCTCCAAGCGAGGATTTTGTAGACAGTTAAAAATGAAAACAATAAGATCGAGGAAGAGGGATGGGGAGAATGGGACACAAGTGGAACTTCATTATGGTTTTTGTTTTCTCTCCTTTTGCAAGTGGCTCCAAAATTTGAGGCATTGAGGCTCTGTGAGGACTAGATAAACCAGAATTAAAGCACATTGAAATTTAACTTAAAGACCACCTGCAGGTATCATGTAGGGACTCAGGCTGAAGCTATATATTACATCAACAGTGAAAGCAGAAGCAGGTTTGATATTGCTGTAGCTCTATACCTGCCAAAGGGAGGGAAAACAGAGAGGCTGGTGTAATTAGGTGGGTGACCGTATCAGACTACATCGTTCTTAACCCTTTGAGAAGATGCACAAAGAAAACAAATAGTAACCCTGCCCCCTTTCCACGCGTAGACTGAAATCTGCTCCCCCCAGGGCAGCATTAACCTACAGAATAGGAAGTCAGTTATCTCAACATCAAATCCCTCTTCGATTACCCGAATGAGATAATGTGCTTTTACCTCCTCTTCAGTCCTGAAAGTGACATTGTAATACAGGTACATGCAGACTACTTAGACACTCGTACAGTCAAGGGGAAGTGAGTGGACATGATTTCCTCACGAGTGCTGTGTGACAGTTGGAAAGAACTGATTATACAAACACAACCATGGTTTCTCTGATAGCTAAGTGCACTTAGTGATAATCTCTTCAGTCATATTGGAGGGCTATTGAGCCGGAGCTACAGAGACAGTTACCTTCCCACCTCCATGTCTGACCAGTCAAGACTAAAGTTGCATGGTTAGGAATTTTTAAAAATTGCAGTCACCAATACCCCACTCTCTCATAAGAGAGCGAGAGAGAGATGACTGGTGGGGGTTTAACCTGGGTCACCATGCCTTAGGTGAGGGGTGAGCTTGAGAAGGAGAGTCCTTCATGGTAATCTCAGTCAGTGCAGGAATTGAACCCACATCACAGCATCACAGACCAGGCAACTGTGCTAACTGACCCCTGAAAAGGGCGTTAGCAACAACTCATTTTTTTAAAACCCCGCTTTGTCACCTTACATGCCACAATGTTGCAAATAATGGTCTCTTTAAGAATGACCCAGCATTTTTTTTTATATACACATCACCAAATCTTCCAAATGTTCAAGGGCGGCACGGTGGCACAGTGGTTAGCACTGCTGCCTCACAGCACCAGAAACCTGGGTTCAATTCCCTCCTCAGGCGACTGACTGTGTGGAGTTTGCACATTCTCCCCGTGTCTGCGTGGGTTTCCTCCGGGTGCTCCGGTTTCCTCCCACAGTCCAAAGATGTGCAGGCCAGGTGAATTGTCCATGCTAAGTTGTCCGTAGTGTTAGGTAAGGGGTAAATGTAGGGGTATGGGTGGGTTGCGCTTCAGCGGGGCGGTGTGGACTTGTTGGGCCGAAGGGCCTGTTTCCACACTGTAAGTAATCTAATCTAATCTAATCTAAAGCAAACAACTAATTGCAAGTGCTGGCCACTGGCGACAATACAAGAAAATGAAGGAAGGGAAGAGAAAGATGAAACAGTTTAATCAGAATGGTTTTGGAAGGGAAAATAATTCACCCTAGCCCCTGTGGTGCCCATGTCTCTTGAAAGCCTCGAGGGTGCTAGTGAACAAGGACATCTTCTCATATAAATCTCCATCAAGTTACTCATGTCACCAATGAAACAAGTAAGAAACTACAAGCACTACATTCTAAGGATAGTGCAACAACAACAGAATATGGGACGGTGGGCAGAGAAGAAGAGAACTAAATTCCAATATAGTTGGAGAGGGAAATAATGCACTCTAGTCCATGTGGTGCTTTTCACTCTCTAAAGGTTTTGAGGGTATTGGTAGAAAGTACATGGTCCCTCTCTAAGAACATCATGGTGGGATGTAGCTGTAGAAGAGGAACAGGCAGTCAAAAACTATGAACTCCTTCATAGCCCACTGCCTTGTCCTGTTGATGGCAATTTCTGGCTAGGCCCAGGAGCAGACCTACAAAGGAGGCCACCTGATTTCTCTGCCCTTCTCTGCTTTTCTCACCACCAAATTACTGTACTTCCAATTAAGTTAATTTACCTGCAAATCCTGTTAAGAGTAGTGCATTGACACCAAAGGTGAGTGAGCATGAGTATGAACCAGGATAATTGATTTAATCAACCTGCTCAGGTATATTGTGATCTAGCAGGATAGATATTTTCCAATCAACCTGTTCTGAGATGTAATCACACACCTCTGGAGAAGGTGGAACTTGAACCTTTGCCTCCTGGCTCAGAGGTAGTGACCTCTGCTCCACAAGAGCCCTTGATGGACCAGGATACTCTCCAGAAATAATAGAGTACAGCTCTTGCTCATTGGACCATATATTCAAAGGCTGGTTTTTAGTCTTAATGGGCTTTGAATGTAAATTTATCAATTGGACAATATGGGTGATTTACTGGTAGTGGTCAATAGATTAAAAAAAGGGTGATATGGTGATGGAGGGAGAAAGTTCATTCAGGTTTAAGAACACTCCTGGATACAAGAAAAAGGTTGGTTTTCAGTGTCCTTGGAGACGGAGCACGTGGTGCTCAGAACTTTCAGAGAAAGGTGGGCACCACAGAGGCTGGAGTGCATTATTTCCCCCTTCAACTCCATTTTAATCTGGTTCCTTCCTTCTGTCACTGCCCTCTCCTATATTTGTTCTTGTTCCACTCCACCTGGTGAGTAGTGCTTGTTAATTATTTATTTAATTAGTTACATAGGAGATTTGGTAATGGTTTATAAAGAAAATGGCTGCCTTTCCTCAGCAGAGGAAATTGGTTAGGACTGGAGAGAGCAGACTGGAGTTTGAATTGAACAATGAAAAGAAAATAGACAGTTATGGAAGACAGAAAGACTTCCATTTCATTATTTGATGACTGACAATATAATACATGTGGAGACCAACATTCCCTATCACGGAAAAACCCAGGCATGGCTGTAGCTTCTGGACACAGAGATGGTTCATTAACTTTCCAATGGATGTGCATGGAGTATACCACATTTCCCAGAAGGGAAAGACCAGTAAAACTTACAACTGAGGCATGCTGGTCCAACCCATCCTGTACACCTCAACATGTAGCTACAGTACAACTGATGCACACATTTCCAAGTATAACTGTCTCTAATCATTATTCCTCTGCCACTAAGCTTTGTCTTTTGGTTTGTCGCATTCTGGGCTGCAGACATCCTACAAACCATTTGGTAGGGTCAAACCAGAGCAGGACTTACACAGTCAATGGTAGGGCCCTGGGGACTGTTATAGAACAAAGAGATCTAGGTTTATATCTCCTTGAAAATGTAGAGGCAGATAGACAGGGTGGTGAAGAAAACTTTCAGCATACAAGTTTTCATTGGTCAGAGCACTGAATATAGGAGTTGAGATTTTTTTTGCAGCTGTACAAGACATTGGTAAGGCTACATTTAGAATACTGTGAGCAGTCCTGGTCTCCCTACTATAGAAAGGATATTAGTAAACTAGAAAGAGTGCAGAAGCAATTTACTAGGATGCTACATGGATTGGTAGATTTCAGTTAGAAGGAGATACTAGATAGGCTGGGACTTTTTTCCCTGGAGCATGTGAGAGCAAAGGGTGACCTTATAGATGTCTATAAGATCATGAGAGGCATAGATAAGGAAGATAGCCAACAACGTTTACCCATGATAGTGGAGTCTAAAACTAGAGGACACAGGTTTAAGGTGAGAGGGGACAAATACAAAAGGGTCCTGGGGGCAGTTTTTTCACACAAAGGATGGTGAGTGTCTGAATTGGACTGCCAGAGGTAGTGGTGAAGGCAAGTACAATTTTGTGATTTAAGGAACATTTGCACAGGTGCATGGATGGGGTAGGTATGGAGTGATACGAGTCGAGACTGTGGTGCCAGAAAAGCACAGCAGCAGGACAGTCAACGTTTTGGGCATAAGCCCTTCATCAGGAATGAGAATGTGAGCCGAGGGGGCTGAGAGATAAATGGGAGGGGGGTGAGACTGGGGGGAAGATAGCTGAGAATGCGATAGGTAGATGAAGGTGGGAGAGAAGGTGATAGGTCAGAGAGGAGAGTAGAGCGGATAGGTTGGAAGGAAGGTGGACAGTAGGACAGGTCAAGAGGGCGGTGCCGAAATGGAAAGTTGGATCTGGGATAAGGTGAGGGGAGGGGAAAAGAGGCAACTGGTGAAATCTACATTGATTCTGTGTGATTGGGTCCCAAGGCGGAAGATGAGGTGTTCTTTCTCCAGGCGCAGGAAAATGGGACTATTTTAAATTGTGAAAACTGGGCGGCATGGACAAGTTGGGCTGAAGGGCCTGTTTCCATGCTGTAAAAATTATGCCTCTACGACATTATGCCATTTTTTACAGCCAAATCAGAATGCTATGGTCTGTTCTGAAAATGGGGCAGTGGAATCCTAGAAACTCAGTCAAATGCATACTATTAGGATACTATTAGGATACAAGTTAGCCACCCATAACACTTTAGGCAGTGAGTTCCCAATATCCCACACCAAGTTGACTAGAATATCATGATTAAACTTTTCCTCCACTCCGAGCAAATCACTTGCTTTCTCCACCAGCCATGTAATGTTATGGAATAACCATAACTAAAAGAGAAAAAATTCCAAAGTCAATAAACAGAAGGTATTCAGAAAAATTTTGTTCAGACAAAATGAAAGAGAAACCAAATGATCTTTTTATTTCCTCTATCCCCTTTCACAGCCTTAGTGACATTAGAAAAGACCTAAAATTACTGATCTGAAGAGTCTCTCAACAAAGTCTTGTGCAAAATTTATAGGAAAATCAATAGTCTGCATGTAACGCAAAATGCTGGTCTCTGGTGTCCAAGATTGAGGTCTGGAAGAACAACTGGTGAGCTGAAGTCCCCACATTCACATTCATGTTGGGAGTTCTCACTGTCTCCCTCCTGGGTGAGAGAATGGGGAAACTGTATAAAGATGAAGCAAAATGACATAATAAGGAGAATGTTAATTTCATGGAGAATGTGAGGACTGCAGATGCTGGAGATCAAAGCTGAAAATGTTTTGCTGGAAAAGCGCAGCAGGTCAGGCAGCATCCAAGGAGCAGGAGAATCGACGTTTCAGGCTTGAGCTCTTCTTCAGGAATGGGGAGAGTGTGCCCAGCAGGCTAAGATAAAAGGTAGGGAGGAGGGACTTGGGGGAGGGGCATTGGAAATGTGATAGGTAGAAGGAGGTGAAGGTGAGGGTGATAGGCCGGAGTGGGGGTGGGGGTGGAGAGGTCAGGAAGAAGATTGCAGGTTAGGAAGGTGGTGCTGAGTTCGAGGGTTGGGACTGAGACAAGGTGGGGGGAGGGGAAATGAGGAAACTGGAGAAATCTGAGTTCATCCCTTGTGGTTGGAGGGTTCCTAGGCGGAAGATGAGGCACTCTTCCTCCAGCCGTCGTGTTGCTATGGTCTGGTGATGGAGGAGTCCAAGAACCTGCATGTCCTTGGTGGAGTGGGAGGGGGAGTTGAAGTGTTGAGCCACGGGGTGGTTGGATTGGTTGGTCCGGGTGTCCCAGAGGTGTTCTCTGAAACATTCCACAAGTAGGTGGCCTGTCTCCCCAATATAGAGGAGGCACATCGGGTGCAGCGGATGCAGTAAATGATGTGTGTGGAGGTGCAGGTGAATTTGTGGTGGATATGGAAGGATCCCTTGGAGGGAAGTAAGGGGGGAGGTGTGGGCGCAAGTTTTTCATTTCTTGCGGTTGCAGGGGAAGGTGCCAGGAGTGGAGGTTGGGTTGGTGGGCGGTGTGGACCTGACAAGGGATTAATCTTGTTGGAATGCTGATAGGGGAGGGGAGGGAAATATATCCCTGGTGGTGGGGTCCGTTTGGAGGTGGCGGAAATGACGATGGATGATACAATGTATATGGAGGTTGGTGGGGTGGTAGGTGAGGACCAGTGGGGTTCTGTCCTGGTGGCGATTGGAGGAGCGGGAAGTGGAGGAGATGCAGTGGAGAGCATCATCGATCACGTCTGGGGGGAAATTGCGGTCTTTGAAGAAGGAGGCCATCTGGGTTGTACGGTATTGGAACTGGTCCTCCTGGGAGCAGATGTGGCGGAGGCGAAGGAATTGGGAATATGGGATGGCGTTTTTACAAGGGGGCAGGGTGGGAGGAGGTGTAGTCTAGGTAGCTGTGGGAGTCGGTCGGTTTATTGTAAATGTCTGTGTTGATTCGGTCGCCCGAGATAGAAATGGAGAGGTCTAGGAAGGGGAGGGAGGAGTCTGAGACGGTCCAGGAAATTTGAGGTCAGGGTGGAAGGTGTTGGTAAAGTAGATGAACTGTTCAACCTCCTTGTGGGAGCACGAAGCAGCGCCGATACAGTCATCGATGTAGCGGAGGAAAAGGTGGGGATTGGTGCCAGTGTAGCTGCGGAAGATGGACTGTTCCACATATCCGATGAAGAGGCAGGCATTGCTAGGGCCCATGCAGGTACCATTCATAACCTCGTCACCTCAGGGGATCTCCCATCCACTGCCTCCAACCTCATAGTCCCACAACCCCGCAACGCCCGTTTCTACCTCCTGCCCAAAATCCACAAACCTGACTGCCCCGGCCGACCCATTGTCTCAGCTTGCTCCTGCCCCACCGAACTCATCTCTGCATACCTCGACACGGTCCTGTCCCCTAGTCCAAGAACTCCCCACCTACGTTCGGGACACCACCCACGCCCTCCACCTCCTCCATGATTTTCACTTCCCCGGTCTCCAACGCCTTTTCTTCACCATGGACATCCAGTCCCTGTACACCTCCATCCCCCATCACGAAGGACTCAAAGCCCTCCGCTTCTTCCTTTCCCGCCGTACCAACCAGTACCCTTCCACTGACACCCTCCTTCGACTAACTGAACTGGTCCTCACTCTGAACAATTTCTCTTTCCAATCTTCCCACTTCCTCCAAACCAAAGGGGTAGCCATGGGCACCCGCATGGGCCCCAGCTATGCCTGCCTCTTCGTAGGATATGTGGAACAGTCCATCTTCTGCAGCTACACTGGCACCAACCCCCACCTTTTCCTCTGCTACATCGATGACTGTATCGGTGCTGCCTCGTGCTCCCACGAGGAGGTTGAACAGTTCATCCACTTTACCAACACCTTCCACCCTGACCTCAAATTTACCTGGACCGTCTCAGACTCCTCCCTCCCCTTCCTAGACCTCTCCATTTCTATCTCGAATGACCGAATCAACACGGACATTTACTATAAACCGACCGACTCCCACACCTCCTCCCACCCTGCCCCCTGTAAAAACGCCATCCCATATTCCCAATTCATTCGTCTCCGCCGCATCTGCTCCCAGGAGGACCAGTTCCAATACCAAACAACCCAGATGGCCTCCTTCTTCAAAGACCGCAATTTCCCCTCAGATGTGGTTGATGATGCTCTCCACCGCATCTCCTCCACTTCCCGCTCCTCTGCCCTTGAGCCCCGCCCCTCCAATCGCCACCAGGACAGAACCCCACTGGTCCTCACCTACCACCCCACCAACCTCCATATACATCATATCATCCGTCGTCATTTCCGCCACCTCCAAACAGACCCCACCACCAATAATATATTTCCTTCCCCTCCCCTATCAGCGTTCTGAAAAGACCACTCCCTCGTCAGGTCCACACCCCCCACCAACCCAACCTCCACTCCTGGCACCTTCCCCTGCAACCGCAAGAAATGAAAAACTTGCGCCCACACCTCCCCCCTTACTTTCCTCCAAGGCCCCAAGGGATCCTTCCATATCCACCACAAATTCACCTGTACCTCCACACACATCATTTACTGCGTCCGCTGCACCCAATGTGGCCTCCTCTATATTGGGGAGACAGGCCACCTACTTGCAGAATGTTTCAGAGAACACCTCTGGGACACCCGGACCAACCAACCCAACCACCCCGTGGCTCAACACTTCAACTCCACCTCCCACTCCACCAAGGACATGCAGGTCCTTGGACTCCTCCATCGCCAGACCATAGCAACACGACGGCTGGAGGAAAAGCGCCTCATCTTCCGCCTAGGAACCCTCCAACCACAAGGGATGAACTCAGATTTCTCCAGTTTCCTCATTTCCCCTCCCCCCACCTTGTCTCAGTCCCAACCCTCGAACTCAGCACCACCTTCCTAACCTGCAATCTTCTTCCTGACCTCTCCGCCCCCATCCCCACTCCGGCCTATCACCCTCACCTTCACCTCCTTCCACCTATCGCATTTCCAACGCCCCTCCTCCAAGTCCCTCCTCCCTACCTTTTATTTTAGCCTGCTTGGCACACTCTCCTCATTCCTGAAGAAGGGCTCATGCCCAAAACGTCGATTCTCCTGCTCCTTGGATGCTGCCTGACCTGCTGTGCTTTTCCAGCAACACATTTTCAGCAATGTTAATTTCATGCCAATAGGTGTCTCGCCACTTGCCAGTGAAATCTCATCTTGCCATTCAGTACTTTGTTTGGAATGTTGGCCTTTTTGCTCTGATTTTCTTGTTGTGATTCTCCCAACGTTTTCAGCAATGGTTTCAGTGGCTTGGAAAATTCAGCGCTCAGGCTCTGGGTTTCTCATCTGGTTATGCAGCCAAACTTTGCCCTACTGCCTTTAATTCCTTATTTTCAGAAGACACAATCGAACTTTGATTTGGATGGAGTGTAAACTGTGTAACATATTGGCATGTAGAGATTCTGCAGAGCACTGTGCAGAAATACCAAGGGATAAAGCTTTGCGACAGACAAATAGCAATTTGTGATGGTCCACAAAAGATCATAGATATCATGTTCCTCTAAAAGGGACAACTGCTGATGTATAGTTTAAGCAACACCACTCTGCAAGTTGAGAGCAAGGCCGAAATGAATCATTGCGGTCTGTATGGTGATTGAACACACACCATTGGCATCACTCTGCGTCACACCCTACACCGTTGGCCAACTGAGATAACCAACTCCCAGACTTGGGAATAGAAACAGTATTATTCATGTAAATAATTCATGATTATTACAAGGTCACTGTTCTGCACTTGAGGGAATTTACAACCTCGTATTTCATGTTAGAACTTAAAGAAATATTGATGAGACAATACAGTAAAGGAGTGGAAAAATCTCATCATAAAAAAAAAACAGGTGCTCTTGGAAGAATTATTTAATGTGTGACTGTTTGAAGATTAAGCTTTCAGCTCTGAAACAGATTCAATTTCATTGCAGACAGTAAGGATGAAAGGCTCAAGTCTCTGATGGCAGTTAAATACCTTAAGTATAGAACAGTAATAATCTAGTTTCTACTGGGAGATAGAGTGTATCATCCTTCAAAGCCCACCATTAATATCATAAAGCAGGAGGCACTCAGCCCCTCTATCTGGGCTAGATCTTTGGAAGAGTTCTCCAGTTAGTCCTGTACCCTTACTGTTTATTCAAGCCCCTCCAAATGTTTCCTTTTCAAGTCTAAAATGAAACATGAAAGTTGCTGTTGTATTTGCATCACCCACCTTTTCAGACAGTGCGTTCCAGATCGTAACAAGTCAGGGCACCTCTCTCCCCTGGCTCTTCTGTCAGTTACCTTAACAATGAATCAAAAGTATTTAATGTGACTTCTCTGTGGGGGAATTGGAATGGTTAAATCCCTCCTGCGACAACAGAATCTCAGTTGTGGTTATGTTTTTGCCCTAGATATGAGCTGGAATGCCAGGAATATTTTGCAGAATCCTTAAACAGCCCTTTGCACCCAGCACCTGGATCCACATTCAGAGTATAAAGGATGAATCTTTGTTTCTGCACAGCGATGTGCATTAGCCCCTTGCTTTGAAACATCATAAATTTTGTTGAGCCAGTCTGGTGTTCCATTTCCAAACCTACCCAGCCTGTAGCCTCCCTGAGTGAGATTGCCAATTCATGCTGAATTATGGAGAGTTTTGCACAATGGACTCACAGGGTTGGGAAAGAATGTAATGAAACCCATTTGCTAGCATGAATCTTTATTCAATGAAGTTATTTTATTACAAATACTGTACTCCAAACCTCTTCTAATAACAGATTCATCCCCTGAAGCTCCATTATAGTCACTGGAGGGTCTGAAACCTTGGTAAAGATGGGCCCCTAATGAGAAAAAAGCACTTTCCCGGTCCCTGTGAGGTTGTAATAATCATAAGCTGACTATACTGCTTTAAATAAAAATGCATTCCAGACGGTATGAAAATATATATATTTATATATGTATACTCACACAAGACTGGTTCCCATTTATTTAACCTATCACTTCATAGAACCTTATGTACCAATAACAGCAGCAGTAATGCATCAAGCTGCTGAATCAGGAGAAGAAAACAGTTACTTCATGACTATTGCGGTCCTTGTCAAATTGTCACACAATGTTTAAAGTGTCCCCATGTTATAAGCATTGTGCTGGTATGAGAACAACCTGATGTTATGAACCTACAGCAGTAGAATATATGACTGCGACCCTAAAAGGAGGGCGCGTGGTATCATTCCTCGTGAGAAAATCAGTGTGCAGTTGATAACTGCATAATATTGATGAGTCGGCCATCTTAACCCAATGGCATGGAAATTCATGATGGCTGGAGAGTGTCAATGCCATCCTAAACTCTATCCACCTACGATATAAAGATGTGCCTCATGAATCAGCCTGTTCTACCATCAGGGCAATGATGCTTTTCCAGCACCACTCTAATCTAGACTCTAATCTGTTCTGCCATCAGGCTAACTTGAACCACATGCTTTCATAAAGGTCCACCCCTCGAAATTCATCTACGTCAGGCTCATTTCCAATAGGTTTTAGCTTGGACAGTTTTGGTGGAAAGTCAATCTGTGAGCCAACCAATCTGTCTCCCTGAGATGTGAGGGTCAGTGACAACCAAACTGACCTTGATAGAGCCCTGGAAGAACAGTAGGTCCATACTGTCTCACACAAGGGTATCAATCTTGGAGGCAGTTAAACATCTCGTTTAACTCTTTGCGTCTGGACAGATGCATGAGTAGGTGGGGAGCAGAGGGTTACAGATCCTTAGAAATTGAGCGATAGATTGAGACAGTGTATTTGAATTGGCACAAGTGACTGGTTTACACTTGTCAGACCAGTGTCAGAGGTCTGGATGGGGCAGAATTTATAAGGAGCATCCAGGAGAGTTTTCTAGAGCAGTATGTCAATAGTCCAACTAGGGAAGGGGCCATGTTGGACCTAGTGTTGGGGAATGTGCCAGGCCAGGTGGTAGAGGTTGCAGTGAAGGATTTCTTTGGGAATAGTGTTCATACTTCTGTAAGTTTTAGAATACTCATAGACAAAGATGAGAGTGTTCCTAAGGGAAGAGTACTAAACTGGGCCAAGACCAATTATATCAAAATTCGGCAGGAGCTGGAAAATGTGGATTGGGGGCAGCTATTTGAAGGGAAGTCCACATTTGATATGTGGGAGGCATTCAAAGATAGGTTGAAGATAGTGCAGGATAGGCATGTTCCTTTGAAAACAAGGGATAGGAAAGACAAGGTTTGTGAACAGGAGAAATTGTGGAACAAGCCAAGAGGAAAAAGGAAGCATACATAATGTCCAGGCAGCTAAGAACAGAACGGGTCTTGGAGGAATATTGGGAGAGTAGGACCAATCTCAAACAAGGAACCAAGTGGGCTAAACGAGGTCATGATACAGTTCTGGTTGCCACATTAGCAAAAGGACACTTTGGAGAAGGTGCAGAGAAGGTGTACGAGGATGTTGCCTGGTATGGAAGGTACTAGCTTTGAAGGGAGATTGAGTAGGTTAGCATTGTTTTCATTAGAGAAAAGAAGATTGAGAGGGGACCTGATTCAGGTCTACAAAATCGTGAAGGGTATAGATAGGGTGGATAGAGATAAGCTTTTTCCCAGGGTGACAGATTCAATAACAAGAGGTTATGCTTTCAAGGTGAGAGGAGAAATGTTTAAGAGGTATACACGCAGAATGTACTTTACACAGAGGGTGGTAGGTGCCTGAAACGTGTTGCCAGCAGAGGTAGTAGAGGCAGGCACTGTAGATTCATTTAAGGTGCATCTGGACAGATGCATGAGTAGGTGGGGAGCAGAGGGTTACAGATCCTTAGAAATTGGGCGATAGATTGAGACAGTGTATTTGAATCGGCACAAGCTTGGAGGACCAAAGTGCCTGTTCCTGGACTGTAAATTTTCTTTGTTCTTTGTTCTAAGTGCTACCGAGAAACCCTTGGAATATCTCAAAGTCTCACCTGCTACCAAACTATGACTGAGAATACACAGTGTCTTTTGGATATGAGGTGATAACTAGACTCAATGATAGAATCACAAAGGAAGGCCATTCAGCCCATTGTACCATATCTACTGTTTGAGAAGATTGTCCAAACAGTCTCAATACCACACTTTTTCCCCATAACCCACATAATGTATTTTCCAAGTATCTAACCAATTTCCCTTTTAAGGTTATTGACTGCATCTTCTTTCATTTTCCTTTCAGGCAGCCCCACTCCTAATTGTAAGAACATTCTCTTTTCCCCTTTGATTCCATGGCCAATTACATTAAATCTCTGCCCTCTACTCATTAAAACCTATGGAGACAGCTTTTTCCTCTGTATGTGCTATGAAAATGACTCAACATATTGCACATCCCTAAAATATCCCACTAACCTTTTCTGCAGCAAAGGAACAAATTCAGCTTCTCCAATCTCTCTATATCACTAAAGTTCCTTATCATTGGTAACATTCCAATAAATTTCCTTTGCACCCTCTCCAGAGCCCTGACATCCTTCCTGAAGTGTGCTGCCCAGAATTATACCCAGTGCTCTATTTGGGACCAAGCCAGTGATTAGATGCCATTTAAAAGCATCCTTTTCATTGCATAAAGATTACACCATGTTTAAACAAAGAGTTGTGGGAGTGGGGAACTCAAAAAAACAAGCACACAAATCTGGAAATCCCAAATTTATAAAAAGGAAATCTGGAAATGACAAAACAGGGCCTCCTTGATGTTCTTAAATAGGAAAGGCAATTAAATATTCTGGCAGAGTCCCAAGGCATCAAATCATCTCACTGTTATAGATGCTGACTGACCGACTGCATACTTCCGGAAAACAATTGTGAAGCCAACTCTTGTTTTTTTTTAATTTTAAAAGTATACTTTATTCATAAAGATATCTTTGTATACATTCATAGTCACTAAAGCATTGTATGGAAACAGGCCATTTGGCCCAAGTCCATACTGACCCTCTAAAGAGTAACCCACCCAGACCCATTCCCTACCCTACATTTACCCCTGACTAATGCACCTAACACTATGGGCAATTTAGCATGGCTAATTCACCTAGCCTACACAGCTTTGGATTGTGGGAGGAAAGCCACGCAGACACAGGGAGAATGTGCAAACTCCACACAGACAGTTGCCCAAGGCAGGAATCAAACTGGGGTTGCTGGCACGTGAGGCACTGAGCCACCATGCTGCCCTATTTTGCTCCAGTTCAGTTACATATGAAGAAATAAACAAACATTGGAGTTTGACTCTATCCAGCAAGCAAACCCAAGGCATTTGTTACTTGTACAAGCCTATATTTACATACAGGTAAAAACAATGACTGCAGATGCTGGAAACCAGATTCTGGATTAGTGGTGCTGGAAGAGCACAGCAGTTCAGGCAGCATGCAAGGAGCTTCGAAATCGATGTTTCGGGCAAAAGCCATTCATCAGGAATAAAAAATGAAGGGCTTTTGCCCAAAACGTTGATTTTGAAGCTCCTTGGATGCTGCCTGAACTGCTGTGCTCTTCCAGCACCACTAATCCAGAATATATTTACATACATTTGAGGCACCAGGGCAGTCCAATAACTGATCCACATTTAACTTTACCAGAAAGATCTTAGATGGTGGTCATTCCCAAAGCCAACTTTTTGTAGAATAGTCTTTCTCCCCACTCCACACTTTCAAGAAAGTGTCCTTAAAACTGACCTGAGCCTTGTCCTAAAGGATCTTTCTGACTTGCCACTGGCAGGGAGTAAGAGCGAGATAGTTTCCTGGTCAGCCAGAACTGTGTGGTAGCTCCTCACTTTAAAGGGTTCCAAGCACAGGTTCTTGCTGTGAGCAAATCTCACCTTCATTCCAAGGAACTCACACACAAATGCACACAGGAAAACAATCTCAGCACTCATCTTCGACCTATCTGTCAATTGTTGATCCAATAATTTTGCTTTCTAAGTGAACCAAATACAGTTCCAATAACCACACTAGTGATTGAATGCTTAACCCTCTCTTTCAGCTCAGGTTCTCTTTGTCTCCCAGAGCATTTCATTAAATGGAAAAGATAGTAAAGTGCAAGTTGGGTGTTGGAACTAACCAACAGTATTGCATAACTTCATATGTGATCAAAATCACATAATTTTAGTCTGAATGCTCTACAGTATGCAAATAACTAAATAAACTAAAGCCATTTCTGGTTCTGTTGCTGCAGAAAACTAGCCTCAAATTTCCATCAGTGTAATTTTAACACAGATGGAAATGCATTTAGAATTATCAGGCCAATGTTAAGTCTCTAACTTCGTGAACTAATCTTATTCATGGGTAGGGATGCCCAACATCAATTTGTCATGGAGCCTTGGCTCGAATCTCCAAGGGGCACTAAGCATTTCACACAATTTCATGCCAGACTTCTCAAAACAGTACAGTCAGGAAATTAGGAGCAGTTTGTTTTACTGTGTAATCATGTCTATTGAGGACAAGGAGAAAGGCTGATAGCACTCATCTCGTTGGTGACCCTAAACAACTGTCAAAGAGACGATGAACTAAAAGCCACCCATCTGTGACGTGTTCTTTAACTGAGGACTTCTTTTCCCACAGGCAAAGAGAACCATCGGAGTGAGTTGCAGTTCACCAATTACATATCCACGAAATTGCAGCTGATCTGCTCAAACTGCTAACACAGACAGTATTTCAGGATGGGAGCAGTTGTTGGGTTATCAGATAGGATGGTTTAGCTCTGAATTATACAACAGAATAACTCAAATGTAACGTATAGCCTTTTGTGCAGCTGTAGTTACACATGCAAACTACAGAATCTTCCAAACAGCAGACTCCAGCCTCAGTCAACAAACTGTCACAAACTTCCGATTGGGTTATGATACAATGCAAAATTTGGAATTCCTTCAGTATGGAGAGGGAATATGAACAATCAGAGGGTTCTTTAGCTCAGTCAGCTAGATGGCTGTCTGCAATGCTGTGGGTTCAATTCCTGCACTGGCTGAGGTCAGCATGAAGGACTCCCGTTCTCAACTCTGTCCTCAACTGAAGCATAGTGCCCCTCACGTTAATATCCACCAGTCATTGCTCATTAATGAGATTGCAGCCCTATAGTCTGGCAAGACTGTGGAGATTTTATCTTATTATCTTTTTTTGTACAACTTTGCAGAATTGGACCATATTTGCTGGATAATCCTGAGTGTACAATGATTTGCACTGACTGCCAATTTAGGCTTGTCAGTCGACCCCAATGTATGAATATACCAGAAGCTACATATATTAATATACAAAACCCTGTTTTCACTTGACAGATAGAACATGTACATGTTCTACATCTGTTTCAGCTCAACAAAATAATTCAGCTCAACAAAATTATTTCCCAATGTATATGAATTAACTGAACAGCACAAAGGTAATGGCAAGAATGGTAGCTGATATCTATTGTAACAGAGATGTTATTCCCAGTACAGTAGTCGGTATCTTACTGTTCTACTGTTTGCATTAAAATATCAACAAGACCTGAGGTAAAACAATAGAGTTGCGTTGATCATTTATAGTTTGATAGACATTTGGGTGTCTTCACTACTTCAGAAAGACAATTTTGTGTCTTCACTTTCAATTCTTAGAAAAGCTTTTGGAATCACAAAACCAATATGGGCATTCCTTTCTGATACTTCTCATCATTGTATTGTTATTAAAAAGCATTATTTGTCATAACAAGTGATGTGTAAGTTAACTGCATTGAAAGTGCTGATAGGGTTTCTTTGGGGCTGGCAGGAATGAGATCAGAAGTTTAATGTAAATCATTTGGTCCAGTTTGCATGGTGAACCAGAGTCAAGACTGCAGTTAAAGGCTAACATTAGCTCATTAAACCTCCTTCCTATTAGACACTGGCAGCATTATTTGTTTCATAATTGCTCAACGTTTCAAACTTGTAGCATCATAGTTGTGTTTCCTGTGTTATCAGATCAGGCACACTTATTAAACGTACATGCAAATTTCAGCCGTTTAAAGATCAAAGTTTTCTTTCCATTGATAAAAGCATTTCTGTTGTTTGAAAATTGGCTAATCATAGCCACAATGTGGATGTGTTTTAACTCGAGCAGTGCTCACTCCAGCGAAGTCAAGCTAGCTCTCAGTGCTGCACCTCAGCTTCATTCTATTGACTACTTTTGAATGGATTCCCAAATTATTTTCTTTCCTTGGAGCTGGCATTCAGGATAAAAGTACAAGTGGACAGTGAGATGAGTTGACTTCAACATGAAGTCAGCAAAGGTTTCTTAATTGATTAAAAATAATTGAAAGCATCTTCTGTGGGTTATTTAAAAGAAAATCAATATTGTATTTCCAACCTGCTGGAGCATGCTGTTTTTGAAATGTTCAGTCTTTTGTAGAGTGGCTCGGTGGATTGTGCTCTTACCTCTAAGTGTGATGGGTATTGGTTCAAGTCCTACTTCAGAATGCTGAGCATCAAGTCTAGGCTGAATCCTCCTGTGCAGCACTGAGGCAGTGTTGTATTTTGCATGGGTTGGCAAGCCAAGGGTCTAATCAAACAAATGTCAATTATCCACAACATTATTCTGATGAGGTAAACATATATATCAACTATCAACACTACAAATAGATTATCTAGTCTTCTCATTTCTACTTGTGGGAGCTTCCGTCACAAAAGAATAACGAAGTGCTTCAAAAGTGCTTAATTGTCTATGAAGCACTGTGGCACATCCTGGGATTCTGAAAGATCACTATATTGATGCATATATTTTTTGTTTGTCCATTTCCACCTTAGCAATGCTATTAGAGATATACATTGAGTAAATGCAAGGTGGCGTAGTGGGAAACTCTGTCTTTCCATGCAATGGTGCTCTCCTTGTAGTCAAGCCAACAGCAACATTAGCTTAGGCTTGGGACTATGCCAGCTGCCTGCCTTGTTGGATATAAAATGACAAAGGGGACCTAAAGAGGGGAATGAAATAAAATCCCAGAGAAATTGTGCTACCACAATATCTATCAATTTATCTCTCAACTGCTTAAATCTGACAAAAATATGGCTGATTTGTAATTTATCCAAAGCTTAACAGTGATATCCATCATATGCAGGCCTTCATGTCTGTCACCGCCTTCAACTTCAGGGAGTCCAAAATGCTTCAGCAAAATGCACTACTAACATGCATGTTGTGATCTGAAAGTATAGGGGAGAGATTCCAACATTCCTTCCATCACATGGTTGCCCTGGCCTATCTCCCACTCTTACCGCTGACTATTGGCATGTGTTGACAGCATTTACAGATGGACATTCAAAGTTGATATGAAGAAGAGTCATATTGGACTTGAAATATTAGCTCTGTTTTTCACTCCACAGACACTGCCAATTCAGCCTAACTTCTCCAGCATTCTCTGTGTTTGTTTGACCCTCAACCTTTTTGCCTATATTATGACCTCAAGCTTTCCTTGTTCGTCAAGTCCCGGTGTGAGAGTTTCTAACTCCCACAGGAGCAACACAGAAGCGTTATGAAACAAAACTTGACATTGAGATACGTAAGGGGATATGAGAGCAGATGACCAAAAGCTTGGTTGAAGAGTTAGGTTTTAAGGAGTGGCTTACAGGAAGAAAGTGAGGTAAAGAGGCAGAGAGGTGGAGGGAAGGTATTCCAGAATACAGATTCCAACTGAAAGCACTACCAATCATTGTGTTGAGATTAAAACTAAAATACCAGAGGAAGGAATGGTACCACTGTGTTACATAACCTCCTACATTAGTGATGCATTGCATACAGAAGTCAATTGAGCTTTACTTACTTAAAGATAGCTTCCTCAATTCTCAGCTGTTTCGGCTTGTGGAAGACAATTTGTACTGTCTGTCATTTACAATGTTCGATAGCCTGGCTGGAAGAAATAGCAGTAACCCTCCCAAACTCTCAGGACATTGTGGAAGAGGGATAGATGGCTTTTGATCAGCCAAGTGCATTCAGTTCAATGAAGCTGACTCATTTCAAAGACAATGAGGGCAGCTCTAATTTGATCTCAGAACCCACTGAGACCATGGCATCTTTGATCATTCTCTAAGTGGTTCATGATCCCTGGATTTAAAACAGCACCACTCTTCATAAAACTCTTTCCGGCAATAAACATCGTGGAGAAACCACAGCAGATCATATCGGTTGCCTTTCCTTTGTTGATAATGAACCAGATACAGATTAATAGATTAAAGACCACAGAGGAAGACTATTGTATCAGTTTGTCAACCAGGTTCTGTTTTTGTTTTTGTTTGTTTAAAGATCTTACTCATCTGCATTATTCCAGAATATCACCATTCCATTTGCTTTTTTTCCTTTTTGCAGTTGTATGAAAAGAAAAGGTCCAGAAATTATTTCTTTTGTTTTCAAGGATCATTCTTTGCAACAGCAATAAAAAACTTAAATTTATGTAGTACCCTTACTGTAGCAAAACAATCCCAGCAGCAACACAGAAGTGTTATGAAACAAAATTTGACATTGAGACATGTAAGGGGATATGAGAGCAGATGACCAAAAGCTTGGTTGAAGAGTTAGTTTTAAGGAGTGGCTTATAGGAAGAAAGTGAGGTAAAGAGGCAGAGAGGTGGAGGGAAGGTATTCCAGAATACAGATTCCAACTGAAAGCACCACCAATCATTGTGTTGAGATTAAAACTAAAACACCAAAGAGTCCGGAATTAAAAGGATGCAGTTATTTCTCAAAGTTCTGGAGGAAATTACAGAAGGGTCAAGGAAATTGAGAACAAGAACAAGAACATCAAATTCAAGATGTTGCTTGACCTAGAACCTATGTTGTTCAGTGTGGCAGGGTCGGGTTAAACATGAGTTTTAGATGATCTCATCTTCATGGAGCTTAGGCTCTAAGAGACCAATCAAGAATGTGTTAAGACCATATGAAAAGATACAGGAATAGACTTAGGCCATTCAGCCCATTGAGTGCTCTGCCATATGGTCATGGCTGCTATGTTTATCAATCCTTCTCCTGCCTTCTCCCTGTAACCTTTGATCCCTTACTAATCAAGAACCATCTGCAACTCTGACTTAATGACATCCACGACTTGGCCTCCACAGTCCTCTGTGGCAATGGGCTCCACAGATTCTGGCCGACGAAATTCCTCCACATCTCTGTTCTATAGGGTCAGCCCTTCACTCTGAGGCTGTGCCCTCAGGTCCTAGTCTCTCCAACTAGTGGAAAATTCTTTTCCACTTTCACTCTATCCAGGCCTCTCAGTATTCTGTAAGATTTAATGAGACCCCCTCTCAACCTTCTAAACTCCTTCAAGTACAGATCCAGAGTCCTCAACCACTCCTCACATGATAAGCCCACCAACCCTGGGAATTTCCTCTTGACCCACTCCAAGACCAGCACATCCTTCCTCAGATGGTGTTGGAAGTCTAGAGATAACAAAGTGAGAGTTGCAGCAACAAATCTCAAACTCTGTTCCCTTTCTCACTTCTCTTTCAGCTAGGGCTCGGTGTATTGACTTCATTCAGATGTTGAGGTAGGTTCTAACCTATGATATGCAGCTACTTGAGGGGCCTTGCAGATCTACATAAGCTGATCTCAAACTGAAATGAATAAAGCAAGGAAAAACATGGCTCAATGAGGCTGCCTGGTGGCCTAGTGACTATGACATGTTAATAAGCATTGACATTCAATAGTGAGACATAATTTTAATTAATTTGATGATCTAAAGGAGATAATGTCCAAATATATCAATAATAAGACAAGAATAAACCCAAATCTTGAGAAGCTGTTGTCACATAGCTTCCTACCATTTCTCTTTGAAGCATCTCAAGGATGTTTGTGCATGTTAAAGGTGCTTTAAAAATATAAGCTGGTGTTGGTTATAGAGGAGCATTGTCAAAAAACTAGTCGGAGATAGCACATTCTGTGTGGACTCGATATAGAATTGTAGAATCATAGAATCCCTACAGTGAGAGGGCAAGCCATTCAGCTCATCAAGTCCACACTCTCTGAAAAGCAACTCATCCAGAGCCATCCTCATACCCGATCCCTGTCTAACCCTGCATTTCCCATGGCTAATCCACCAAACTGCACTTCCCTGGACATGATGGACAATTTAGTGTGGCCAATTCACCTAAAAGACATGTTGCACCATTGAACAGAACACGTAGAACTTCATTGCGGCAATCCTCCAAATTGTGAATCCCAAGCATAATTATTGCAAAGAGAGGGGGAGGCCATACATTTTCTCCCTCAAGAAGGGCACTGGACTTGAAACATTAACTCTGCTACCTTTCTCCAGATGGTTTCAGACCTGCTGAGTTTCTCTGGCAATTTTTATTTTTGTTTCAATTTCTTCTGCTGACATACGCTGAAGGAACAGTCACCTTTATCTACTCTTGTGCAACTCCCAGTGATAAGGCAACACTGGCTATATGTTTGGGGTGGATCACTAGTTTGCTCTGTTACTGGGCAGCAAGTCTGAGTAAAGTAGCAAAAGTTGATTTGTATATAGGTACAGCAAGCGATCTGAAAGGCAAATGGAGTGCAAGGGGAAGGTAATGCAAGTCTGGAGATGTTTTGCTACATTTATCCAGGGCATCGGTGAAACCATATGTGTGTACAGTGCACAGTTTTTGTTTCCTTATTTAAAAAAAGGATATAATTGCATTAGAAACAGTACAGATAGAGTTCGCATAACAAATGGTTGGGGTGACGGGATTTTTTATGAGGAAAGATTTACCGGTCGGACCTGAATCCATTGGAGTTTAGAAGAATGAAACATATCAGATCCTGAGATTGCTTGACAGTGTGAATAGAAGGTTCCCCTTATGGAAGGGACTAAAAATAAGGAAACCAGTTTAAAACTTTGGTTAAAAATGAAAAGAACTGTGGATGCTGTTAATCAGAAACAAAAACAGAAATTGCTGGAAAAGCTCAGCAGGTCTGGGAGAATCAATTCTGAGGAAGGATCACTTGACCCGAAACATTAACTCTGATCTCTCTCCACAGGAGCTGCCAGACTCAACGCTTCAGATCAAGTGACCCTTCCTCAGAACTGATGCTCCCAGACTAGCTGAGCTTTTCTATTTTTGTTAAAATTTGTTTTTTCATTTAAGATGGAGATTAGGGGATTTTTTTTCTCTCATAGGATTGTAACTCTTTCCCCAAAGAACAGTGAATATTTTCAAAGTTGAGATAGAGAGATAGATTCTTGACTAACAAGGGGGCCAATGGTTTTTCGGGGTAGACAGGAAAGTTGAGGCTCCAATCAGATCAGCTGTGATCTATCGAATGGCAAAGCAGGTGTGAAGGGCCCAATGGCATCCTCCTGCTCCGAATGCATGCATTCATATGTTTGTGTAACATATGAGGACCGGAAATGAACTATTGATAAGGACTCTGTTTAAAAAAGAAGGTAAGAACATATTTTGAGTTCAGGCTTGGATTTAATTTTTAGAATAGATTGCCCATTTATGGACCACAATGACCTGAAATTAGTTGTAAAATTAAAACAAGCAATTAGTGAGACAGGATTACCTCCCAATCCAGGCATTCCTCTGTAAATGAGTGGAAGAACGATGGACCCATTCAGCTCTGAGAGATGCTATTAAAGACACCCCAGTTTCCGCATTATACACCAGCAACAAATTTTAAAGGAATGTGAGGGGATTTTCCACACAGCCTTAACTTTAAATGAAGAGCCTCAGTAATACTGAGGGGAAAAATAAAGAAAAACAATGTCTGTATCGTTTTCTTCTGGGAATTCTATGGCTGTAATGCTGAGGTTATGCAGGATGAGCAAGTTAATATGCGTGACAATTCACTGCTGCTGTAAGAAAGCTACTATAGACTAGAGATAGAGATATCAGTGGACAGATGCTTAACACTTCCGTATGACATTCCTCTGTCCGTAATTTTAGCACGAGTTAAGCCGTAATTGAACATCACCATTAAAGCAGCAAACAGAGGGCCTGCATATGAATGTGTTGAGTGTCCATCCACTAACTAAAGAGGCTAATAAGCCAAGTTGAATTTGAGTTTTTTTCCAAGTCCCATCACTGCCTTGGAGTATCTGATATTTGATTATTTCTCAACTCTAGCTTTTGTTGACCTTGGCTATTTATCCTAAGGGGTAACTATTTATTAAATCCCATCAATAGGGTTAAATACCTGAGGCCAAAGGTATGAGAATTCAAATAAGAAACCTTTCAAATGTTAAAATTATTTCTAAGAAAAACGTAAATAGATACACACCTAACATACCCTTTTAAAATTCTGATTGCATTTCACGTAATGAAAGCAAAACAAATTCAATTATACCAGTAAAGATGCACTTGAAATGAGTAAATATAAATAATACAGTACACACACTGACAGAGAGCAGGAAAGTCGATGTATAAGCTGCTAGGAGTTCCTGAATAATACTTATCTGGCTGGCTGAGCAGAACATGTTTTTATTAAAAACTTATCTATCATGGGTAATGACTGGAGCTTCCCTATAGTCTGGTTTCAATGACAGGTGTGTGGAATGCTAGGCTGTCAGATGGGCTAAACAATGCATGCAGTTGCTTTGAACAGACTGGATACATCAGCAGTGCCTTGCAATGCCGCAAAGGAAGAAAAGATTAAACAAAAGCTTCTGTTCAATGCAGTAGTAACAGTTGCAGATGAAAGATGTTTCCGTACATATGGCAAACACCATTAGGAGTAAGTCTAGAATGAATAGGTGGAACGAATCATTAGGCTGCAAGTTCTGGGGGAAAGTTATGACCATCTGACACCACAGAATGCCAGCTTTCCCTACCAGCTTATGTTCACAATTAAATTAAGCCGGCAAACAGATTGTTGCAATCTTGCTTGTTTCGCACGGTGGGGCACCTTGTCTTTAACCGTGTGGTTGTACCATTCTGTGAGTAACCCAACTCGCAAAATATTAGTTATTCAAACCAGCCAGTTGTGTCAGTCACCCAGGTATCACGGGGTGGTTCCAAATGAGGACAACTCACCTGTCCTAACCAACTTTCAAATGTCTGCATTTCCTTTCAACTCACTTTAATTCTATTCCCTAGATCAACAATCTTCGAAAATTCTTGCTGCTAATAGCCTCCCCAGATGCCCCTTTTCCATGTACTGATCCCTTTTTCTGTATCAACATGGCCCAGACAGCAGTCCAAACTTTACCTTTTACCGGACTGACTGAGATCCAACTTGTCCCTGCCATGGTTTAGTTTGACAAGAATTTTCTATTCTTTTATGCCATTTATTTGTGCAAATAACTCTGTAACATGTCCATCAAACAGTGGTAGGCCAGGGACCCGGAATTCTGTCCCAGTAATTGGAAAGGTCGCTTATTATGTTGACAAAAGCTCTCTTACGGAAAAGAGCATTAAATAATGGAAAGTATTGCTTTGGATCAAATCCGACATCTTCAAAATACATTAAGAAGATAGTCTGGACCCTAGCCTTTTCTTATTTTAAAGGTATGTGTAAGGTGTTGTATTCCAGATGCACTTGATTGGTCAAACCACTCAACTTTAAACAAAGCATGCTCTATTTTTACACTCCAGTTAAAATACAGACAAAAGAAAAAGAAAAGAATTGGCTTAACTGTAACTCTATCAACACACTTAACAAAATAAGTTATTGATTACTACTAATCAACCTATTCCAAAAATGTGACATCGCATAAACACACCCTTGCCAAACGCAAATTCAGTAATATATATTTTCTCACATGCAATTCAAGCATCAGGAAGAGAACAGTGTATTCACATGACACAGTCTGTGAGATTTCTTTCTATTTGATGTTCTTATCAAATAATTAACCTTACTCAATTTCCTTTCAATTTGATAAGGCCCACTAAACCTTGTCTTTAAAGGTTCACCTGCCACTAGGAGTATTACTAACACTTTATCTCCTCTAGCAAAGCTACAATTTTCTGATTTCTTGTCTACTTCCTGTTTCACCACATGGTGTGTTATTTTCAAATGCTGGCTAACCTACCCACCCAATCTATTTAATCTTTCCCTAAAATTTGACACATATTCCAAATATGTGGCCTCTGAATTCTAACTCACTTTAATTAATTTCAATTGTCCTTTCACCTAATGCCCAAAAGCAAATTCAAATGGACTGATTTTGGTTGATTTATTAGGTGCATCTCCTAGTTGAAAAATCTACAAACAGAATTCCTTTATCCTAATCCTCTGGATAGTCTTGACTATAAGCCCTCAACATGCTCTTTAAAGTTTGATGCCACCGTTCTAAGACTCCTTGTGATTCTGGATGGTGTGTAGTGGATTTGAATTGTTATGTTCCTAAGTCATCCATTACTTGGTCGAATAATTTTGATGTAAAATTTGACCCTTTATCTAATTATATTTCTGTGGGTGGTCTGTATCCAGTAAAAAATTTGACTAACTCTTCTACAATCCTTTCAGCTATGACATTATATAATGGGATGGTGTTTGAAATTCTAGTAGACACATTCATTATAGTCAACAAATACTGATTCTCACTTTCTTTTAGGTGGAGAACTATGCAATCAATTAAGACTCTTGTAAAACGTTCCTGAAATGTGGGAATGGGTATTAAGGGTGCAGGTTATATCACTGCCTGAGGTTTTCCTATTACCTGACAGATATGACATGTCTGGCAGAAACCAACCACTTCCTTGTATCAGTTGGAAGTTCAGGGTCTTTTTTGCACACAGAAAACTTCCATTTGCCTGCCACGACGACACACCACCCTGCTTCCTGGCCAACATCAATGTCCCAGACTTGCTGCAAATCTCAGTGCAAGCTGGAAGAACAGTACCTTATTTTCCGCTTGGAGACCCTGCAGCCTTCCAGACTCAAAATTGAGTTCAATAACTTTAGAGCTTGAGCTCTCCCATGTTCTTACTCCAACCTCTCACACCAGGCCTTGATATCACAGAGTCTGCTTACACAAACAACCCATTGTTAGCCACGAACAGTCTCCATTTATAGCTATTCTCCTTCCTAACCAGGTCGCTATCTGCTCCTTTGTCTGTCCAACTATTCTTCTCTTTGTGCTCTATACCTACCTGTTACTTACTCCTTACCCACCACCCCCACCCTTTCACCTGCACAAAAACTGACATTTTCCTAGCTACCATGAGTTCTAAAGAAAAGTCACTTGACCTGAAATGATAATTCAAATTTCTGTGCACAGATGCTGCCAGACCTGCTGAGCTTTTCCAGCAATCTCTATTTTTTGTTTCCGATTTACAGCATCAGCAGTTCTTTTGGCTTTTGTTTAGTGCTACTGCCCCTTTACAAGGGACAATGTGTCTCTGACTTCCACTCAGCCCATTTTATAAATGTGGCAAAAGTGAGGACTGCAGATGCTGGAAATCAGAGTCTAGATTAGAGTGATGCTGGAAAGACACAGCAGGTCAGACAGCATCCGAGGAGCAGGAAAATCGATGTTTCGGGCAAAACCCCTTCATCAGGAATGAGGCTGGGAGCTTCCGGGATGGAGAGCTAAATGGGAGTGGGCTGGGGCTGGGGAGAAGGTAGCCAAGATCTTTTACTATTTCTTTTCCTGTTCTCCAATGTATCCTCACAACTGTTTTACAGCTCATAGTCAGTTATCAAGATGTAGTTTATAGTTGCTCGGGAATTGAATTCTTCCTTTTGAAGTGAGAGCATTCTGATGTGTGAAAGGTGAAAACGAATGGGTAGACCTTTGACTGCTGGGGTTATTATTGGAGCTTAGCCCAAAGGGCTGGAATAAATCTCCACTGCCAATGACTATGATCAAACCTCATGAAGAAAGTACTTTGGGTAGTCTCTGTCCACCAAATCATAACACATTCAAATCTTACAATAATGTGCTTCAGAACAGTGAGAGTATGGGAAGTGGGACTGTTATCAACGGATTACAGTGTGAAGCTGGGGCAAGACGGTGATTTGGATACATCCGTCTTTCTGTCCTGACAGTATCTAATCGTGTCAGTGAATAATTTCTCTGCATCCTGTTTTCTCTCAACCTTGCCTACACTCATTTAAACAACTGAACCTCCCAAATTATTGACTTATCTGTTAGTTGTTTGTCTCTACCATTTTTGCTAAGCTCCCTCAAGCTGCATTTCTGCTGGCCATGACTAAAGCAGGCTGTGTTAAAATTAATTTTTCATCCAAATACCCAAATACTTAAATTGGTATTTGAAAAATGGCTTGTTTGAGATATCCCTTCTTCCACAGCAAGTGGATGCCATTTGCTAGGCCAGTATTTATTCACCATCTTTACTTGTCCTGGAGAAAGTGGTGATGAGCTGCCATCTTGAACCACTGCTGTCTTTGAGGTGTAAGTAAACCCACAATGTTGTTGGGGAAAGAGTTCCAAGACTCTGACCCAGTGACATTGAAGGAAAAAATGATATATTTTCAAGTCAGGGCAGTGTATGGTTTGGACGAGGACTTACTGATGGTGGTATTCTCATACATCTGCTGAGTCCTTTTCCTTCCTGGTCATAGGGGCTACATTTGGGAAGGTAGCATCATCTTCCTTTTAATATCAAAATTGAAAATTCCATTGCAGTGGAATAGCTTAGCAAGAAATGGGATCATTGAACGTATGTTACCTTTCAATCAGTATCAGCCAGAAATAAATACATTTCTCCTGATGGCGTTATGTGTGCATACTTCTCTCAAGATTATGTATTGCAATAACCCTACACCTCACTGTTGGTTATACTGGCCGTTTTCAAGTACAGCTAGGATTTGGAGGGGAAACATCCCGATTAACAGTGTTCTGGATTACACATGTTATCAAAGTAGCAGAACTTTCTTTTCTGAAGAAGTCATGCTGGACTCAAAATGTTAACTCTGTTTCTCGCTCCAGAGAAGCTGCCAGACCTGCTGAGTTTCTCCAGCACTTTCTGTTTTCGATATAGCATACAACTTCTGCTGCTCTTCCAACTCCTGCCATTCATCTGCCCAAATTATTGAGCATGTTGACCCATGCTGGGACCATGTTTCATGTGACTGGGATGCCCCATAATTGCTTTGTCAAATAACTTATCTTCATGTCAAAGTCTTGTGTAAAAGGTCATTTTGCCATCGGGAGAATCACAGCCAAAGTCAAATTTGTACTGTCTTTCTTCACTGATTGATCCAGTATTTACAATGCAAAAACAGGTTATTATGCTCCAAATGAGCCCCTTCCATTCTTCTTTATTTAATCCCCCACTAACATATACTCCTATTCCTTTCTCCCTCATTAGATTACATTACAGTGTGGAAACAGGCCCTTCAGCCCAACAAGTCCACACCGACCCGCCGAAGCACAACCCACCCATACCCCTACATTCACCCCTTACCTAACACTACGGGCAATTTAGCATGGCCAATTCACCTGACCTGCACATCTTTGGACTATGGGAGGAAACCAGAGCACCCGGAGGGGACCCACGCAGACACGGGGAAGAACGTGCAAACTCCACACAGTCAGTTGCCTGAGGCGGGAATTGAACCCGGGTCTCTGGCGCTGTGAGGCAGCAGTGCTAACCACTGTGCCACCGTGCTGCCTCATGTGCTTATCTAGCTTCCCTTTAAATTCATACGGGATTTTTACCTCAACTATTTCTTGTGGTAACAAGCTGCAGATTTTTATTACTCTCTGGGCAAAGAGGTTTCTCTGAATTCCCTACTGGATTTATTAGTGACTATCTTATATGTAAGGGCTCCAGTTCTGGCCTCCCCTGCAAATAAAAACATATCCCCTACATCAAGGTTATGAAACCCTTTCATAACGTTAACCATGTCTCACAGGTCCTCAGCCTTCTGTTTCCTAAAGAAAAGAGCTTCAACATGTTCAAGCCTTCCTGGTAGGCATTACCTCTCGGTTCTGGCATCATCGAGCAAACCTTTGCACGTTTTCCAGGAGAAATTCCTATAAATGTTTGGCAACAGCGCTGCCCATAACTGTTTTGTTTTTTTTCTCAGATTATTTGGCCTAATTATTTTACTTTGCATCAATCCAGCTAAGCCTCCAAATATGAAAGATTGGAATGGAAATCTTCTTACTCAGATGGGCAAATGGGCCAAGGAAGGGCAGGTGGAGTTTAATTTAGATAAATGTAAGGTGCTGCGTTTTGGAAAGGTAAATCAGAGCAGGACTTATACACTAAATGGTAGGGTCCCGGGGAGTGTTGCTCAACAAAGAGATCTTAGACTGCAAGTTAATAGCCCCTTGAAAGTAGAGTCACAGGTAGATAGGATAGCGAAGAAGGCATTTGCTGTGCTTTCCTTTATTGGTCAGAGCATTGACCATAGGAATTGGAAGGACATGTTGCAGCTGTACAGGACGTTGGTTAGGCCACTTTTGGAATATTACGTGCAATTCTGATCTCCATCCTATCAGAAGGAAATTGTGAAACCTGAAAGGGTTCAGAACTGACTTACAAGGATGTTGCCAGGTTGGAGGGTTTGAGCTATAGGGAGAGGCATAATAGGCTGGGGCTATTTTCCCTGGAGTGTTGATGGCTGAGGGTGACCTTATAGAGGCTTATAAAATCATGAGGGGCACGGATAGGGTAAATAGACAAGGTATTTTTCCTGGCGAGGTGGGTTCCAGAACTAGAGGGCAGAGATTTAGGGTGAGAAGGGAAAATTTAAAAGGGATCTAAGGGGCAACTTTTTCATTTGCAGAAGTTGGGCGTATCATGAATGAGCCGCCTGAGGAAGTGATGGAAACTGGTAAGATTATAACATTTAAAAGACACCTGGATTGGTATATGAATAGGAAGGGTTTAGATGGATATGGGTCAAGCGCTGGCAAATGGGACTAGATCAGTTTAGGATATCTGGTTGGCATGGAGGAGTTGAACTGAAGGATCTGTTTCGTGCTGTACATATCTATGACTCTATGATCTATGACTGTGATCCACATCGGGCAACTCACTGACGCTCACCCTCTGTCATTAGAGAATGAGTATTCTTTTCACTTGGACTCTTTCTGTCACCTGATGTGAATGACATTGGCTGGTACCTATTACTCTCTCTTGTTTCTTGACATCGATGCAATTACTTGAATACTGAATGGGAGCAAGTTACACATGATCTATGCAAGTGATGGATTTGTTTGGTCGTTTGAGACATTCCTGCTCCAAAATTGTGTTATATTATGAATAAAATGTGGTGGAGCACCCTCCACTGGTTTTGCCAGTAAGTGTTGAGACATCCAGAACAGAAGATTTGACCTTGAGCTTTCTGTCCTCCAATTACTGACCATTGGTTCATGGACCTTCCTTTTCTTTGCTTAAAACAACTATTACTTGCATTTATATAATACCTTAAATATTTAAAATATGTTCAAGGTGCTTCAAAACACTGCTTAACAACTAAATTTGTGGCATCAGTCCATATAAGGAGATAGTAGAAAGCTTCATTGAACCAACTAGTGCATGGTCTGTTTTAGATCTATTATTATGGACTGAGAAAAGACTAATTAATAATCTTGTTGAAAAAGAACCTTAAGGGAATAATGACCAGAGAATTGTTGAATTTTCCACAAAATTTGAAAAAGAAATTTGGATCTTAAATCTAAATAAAGGCATTTGTGCAAATATGAGGAAGTAGTTGGCCATGGTAAATTGGGCAAATACATTAAAAAGTTTGATGAATGATAGGCAATGGTTAATATTCAAGTACTAACGCTTGGTTTACATCCTTACATTTCTGTAAGGCAAAAATAGCCAACATGCAAAGATGGTAAGCCATTGCTAACTAGAGAAGAAATGATGGCATTAGGATAAAGCAGGAAACCTCTATTGTTGCCAAAAAAAGACACAAGTCTAAGGATTAGGAAAAAACAATTCAACAAAGAAGGCCCAAGAAATTGATAATGAAAGAGAATAGAACATGAATGTAATATAGCAAAAATACATAAAAGTGGATTGCAAAGTCTTCTTTAGGTATATAAAGAGGATTACTAGCAAAAACAAATGTGAGTCAATTTCAGGTCAAGATAGAGAATTTATAATAGGAAATAAAGAAATGACAGACAAACTAAATGAATGTTTTGTATCTGTCTTCACAAAGGATAACACAAAAAGTCTCCCTGAAATAATGAAGATCTAGGGCCTATTAAAAGTGTGGACAAATCAGAGTCAACTTGCCAACCAACTAGAACCCTCCTTTCATTCATATGAATTTTGACTTTCCCCTTGAATTGGTATTTCTTGTGAATTGGCCTGATGAGTGTAAATGCATCAGCAATCTTCAAAATTCATTAATTCAGCAACAGCGCCTGCAAATTGGATAGTTGGATATGTAACCCGACTAATTGAGAAAGGAGGGAGAGAGAAAACAGGAAACTAGAGACCTTTTAGCTCAACATCAGTCGCAGGGAAAACACTGGAATCTATTATAAAGGATGTTGATACTGCATATTTAGAAAATAATTCTGATTTATAAAGGGAAAATCATGTTTGACAAACCTGATAGAGTTTTTTTGAGGACATCTCTTGCAGTGTCAATAAGGGAAACCAGGTGGTGTATTTGAAATTTTCAAAAGGCTTTTACTAGCAGCGCGTGGATATCGCAAAGGATCCTGTCCTTGTAAGTATACATTCAATATGTATTGAACACAAATGAATGGAGGTTGATCACTTTTAGGAACTCATAATTACATGATTAAATTAAAACTCTAATTGTTTAAATAGACAGGATTATCAAAGATGGAATATCTTCCACATAAAGTCCCTAACAAGAGGTGAGTAAATGAAAATTAAAGAGTATGGGAATATAGCCACATGGATTAAGGGTTAGTTGACAGCCAGAAAGCATCTGCTGTGGCAGGATTCAAATCCAAATTCCCGGAACATTACCTGGGTCTCTTTATTAATATTCCAGTGACAGTTCCATTAGGCCATGCTCAATGGGGAAGTCATTAAGTAAGTTCAGGACTGAGATCAATAGATTTCTAATTATGAATTCAAAAAGGGATATGGGTGAGCATGACATTGAAGTAGATCATTTGCCATGATCTATAATGTTGGAACAGTCTTCCGGGGCTAAATGACTTATTCCAGCGCCTACGTTCCAATGTTCCAAAATGATGGCTGAAATCCTTTTCAAGGTGTTACATTTTACGAAGCATCTTAGAGAAAGAGTGAGAGAGAGTTAGAGTGTTAAAGAGGTTTCAGGAGGGAATTCCAGACCTTAAGGCCCTGGCAGTTGAAGGCATGGTTTCTATTGGTCAGGCAATGAAAATGAGGAATGAGGCCAAAATGCAAGGTCATTAGAACCTTTGGAGGGTTGAGGTACTGGAGGTGATTACTAGGGACAAGCAAAGAATGAAGGCATTTGTTCACTGTTGAGACCTCAGGATCTGATATGTCAGGGAATTGATCAGAATCAGGTTACTATAGAAACCGAACTTTCAGCCTTAAAATATCCCTCAAGACTGGGCAGATTTTAAGGGATATTATCTTTGCAAAAACACATTTATAAACAAATGCAGAGAAAGATTGGCAACAAAAAAGCACATTGGCATGAGTGGCGTCAAGATGAATCATCTCACCACTTGCACATGGCACAATCATGGCAAAAATCCAGTCAAAGTCATGCCAGAAAGTAAAAAAAGCCAAACCAGTTTTTTGTTTTTATTTTTGTCCTGGAGACACTGTCCCTTGTCAAGGAAAGACAAAAGCCTTCGATCTAGGCCCGATTGAACAGCTTCTGTACAGAACGCAAACAAGGTGCAAGTCAGCACCAGATAAAATAAAAAAAATCCTCATGATAGCTGCAAACATCTGCAATCCACCAGAAAAGCAATGAGGCAGACACTGCTGACTGGCTTCCACTCAACACTTGCATTGTAAACATTTCACCCGACTATTTGAAACGAAACTCAGGCCATGCAACTGACAAATTGTTGAACATATTCGTTCTTCATTCAGGACATGTATATATTTCTATATACAACAGAAAGCAGCATTCAGGGATGTATTTTAAATGATTGAACGGCTGCACCGAAGCTGCAAATTGCCACCACTTCGTTTGCACTGGTACTTGTTGCGATTGAATGATGTGGCCCATCAGCACACTGTGTGCACAGTAAAACACCCCAGCAGTGACAGATAGAATGAAATGCAAAGCCACTCTATCACTGCGGAAAGATGCTGTTCCCTGGGAATTGTGAATGAGCCCAAATGACACACACACACACACATACAAACACACCACAGAAACAGCTGCTTTCCATCCACTGATACACCATGTCAGAGGCTAACATGACAGTCTGATCGCCATAGCTTTTGGAACCAGCGTTGTGTTTTTTGTTTTACAAACCCAAATTCAATGCCAGCCACATTTACACGATTCAATCGTAGGTTTCTTTTATTACACCCAGCACTCTGAAGAATTTGAGGGCTGAAGTTTGTGTTGCTGAGAGATTATTCATGTATCCTTTGGGCTACTCCATGATAACGCCACTTGAACACTTTTCATCTAGAAGTGTTTTCTGATCTAGAATGCACTGTCTGAAATGTTGGTGCAAGCAGATGCAGGAGTAATTTTCAAGAAGAGAATTTTGTAAGTGCTTCCTAAGACAAATAGAATGACAGGGTGATGATGAAAGAGCAGGGAGGGGAGTAATTGGAAATCTCTACCAAAGAGGTGGCACAGTCACAATGCACTGAATGGTCTTCTTCTGTGCAATACCTTATTCTGATGTGATGAGTCACAAGGAGTCAGCAGCACAGAAATTAAAGACACCTGTAAGAAGCTGTAATAAATCTATTGCAGACTATAAAGGCAGCATGCAATGGCTCAGAGATTCTGGTGCACATCTGAACAATGTGTGAGCTGGCCCTTTGGCCCCTCAAACCTTTTCTGCCATTTGATCTGACTGTGGCCTCATTCTGTATTCCTATCTACTGGCGATAACCTTTGACTCCATTGTTCATCAAGAATCCATCCAATCCAGCCTTTAACATATTCAATGACCCTCCTTCCACTGCTCCATAATGGAGAGAGTTTCACTAACAACCATATGAGAGAGAAAGTAAAGTTCCCCTTATCTTAAGTGAGAGACATGATGTGGAGATGCCGATGTTGGACTGGGGTGGACAAAGTTAAAAATCAAACAATACCAGGTTATAGTCCAACAGGTTTATTTGGAAGCACTAGCTTTCAGAACACTGCTCTGTCATCAGGTGACGAGCTACCTGACGAAGGAGCAGCGCTCTGAAAGCTTGTACTTCAAAATAAATCTGTTGGGCTATAACCTGGTACTGTGTGATTTTTAACTTCAATGGGAAAGCCCCTGAACTATAAACTTTGCCCTCTAGTTATAGTATCTCCCATCAGGGGGAATTAACCACTCAACATTCAGCTTGTGAAGTTCCCTCAGATTCTTATCACACATTGTGGCTTGAGCCTCTGTATCTCTTTTGAGATCTCAACCAGTCTGACAAAAACAAGAAATAACTGGCGCCTAAAGAGAAAAAAGGTGGATCGCAATCCTCTAATGCCTTTCACATACTCAAAGTATCATACAGCCAATGAAGTATGTTTTTGAAATGGTGATATTGTTATAATGTAGGAGACATGGCAGTTTCTTTGTGAAAAACAAGGTCTCTTCCTCAGATTAATAACCAGATAGTCTCATTACTAACATTGTTTGGGAGATAAATATTGAGCAGGACCTGTGTGCTAATTCCTATACTCTTCATCAAAGTAATAGCAACGTTCCAGTATGCCTGAAAGGGCATAACGGGCCTTAGTTTAAGAACACATTTGCGAAACAGCACCTCTGACAATGCTGCTGTACCTCAGTACTGCACTGGATTGTCAGCAGAGGCTACGTACCCTCGTTCCTCATGCTTTTGGCTACCTCAGGATGTCCAGTAATGGAAAGCTACTGAATGCCATCATTTGATCCTTTTTTCATTCTTTCACAGGATATAGGCATTACTGTGTAAGGCCAACAGTTACTGCCCACCCCTGATTGCCCTGAGTTAAGTGGCACACCCAAGTCTTTTGAGGGAGCTGTTAAGAGCCAACCACATTGCTGTAGATCTAGAATTGTATGTAAACCAGACCAGTCAAACAAGACAGATTTCCTTCTTAAAAGAACATTAGATTTGCGATATTTAATCACAATTCATGATAGTTTTATAGACCCTATTACTGACAGTAGCTTTCAATTCCAGAATTATTATGAATTTAATTAAAATTCTACCAGCTACTGAGGTGAGATTTGAGCCCACATTAGCCTGGGCATCTGGTTTACCACTCCTGTGACGTCACCACAAGGCCACTGTCTTCTACCCTGACAACTAAAAGGGCAGCCTGTTGGAGGAGAAGTACACAGAAGTTGTTTCTTTTGATATGATAGGAGAAAGTGAGGACTGCAGATGCTGGAGATCAGAGCTGAAAATGTGTTGCTGGAAAAGCAACAGTTGAGAGTCAACCACATTGCTGTGGGTCTGGAGTCACAAGTAGGCCAGACCAGATAAAGATGGCAGTTTCCTTCCCCAAAGGACATTAGTGAACCAGATGGGTTTTTCTGACAGAAGGGGTCATGCCCGAAACATCGATTCTCCTGCTCCTTGGAGGCTGCCTGACCTGCTGCGCTTTTTCAGCAATACAGTTTCAGCTCTTTTGATATGATCCCTTGAACGCCTTAGCACTATCGAAGTCCTTTCACCATGGGGTTGTGATGACCTTATAATATTATCGCTGGACTGTTAATCCAGAGACCTAAATAATGTTCTGGGGATCTGGATTTGAATCCTGCTATGGCAAATGGAGGAATTTGAATTTTATTTAAAAAAAACTAGAATTAAGAGTCTAAATGGCCATGAAACCATTGTCAATTGTCAGAAAAACCCATCTGGTTCACTAATGTCCTTTAGGGAAGGAAACTGCCATCTTTACCTGGTCTGGCCTACTTGTGACTCCAGACCCACAGCAATGTGGTTGACTATCAACTGTCCTCAGGGCAATTTGGGATGGGGCAATAAATGCTGGCCTAGTCAACGATGCCCTCATCCTGTGAACGAATAAAGGGAAAAAAGGGAATGATCTCCTGGATTTGAATTTTTAATCCAAAATGGCCTCATGAGCTGAAATGTTGGAATCATGCACACTGTTCCAGGGCTCTCACTGCCACCACCTCCACTTCCCTCACATATCTTACTGAGGGACCTCAAAATGGGGTCACAGTGGGAAGCACCATTCTAGTCTCACAGACCTATGCTTCATGTTCATGTTTGATTGCTCTTTGCCAGTGCAGGACAACAGCCAAATGCCCCAAATCAAACTAACTTAATCCTTTCCCCAAACCTTACATGACAAAAGGTAGTGGAGAAAAGTATCTCCAATGATTGGCTAGAAAGGGTTAAATATATTTCAGGACAGCAGCTTAATGTCACAGTTAAATTTTAATCTGCTTTTTGTTATTTATGACTAAATTTAAACCTTGTTTACAGTGTAGTTATAAATTTGGAGTTACTGAAAATTTACAGCTGGTTTGAATCAAAGGGCTCAACATCCGACTGGGCTCGGATTTAAAGGGGCTCAATTGCAGCTGCATTGACACAGTCACCTGCAAAACATCTTGCTGATGTTGTGTCACTTATGGACAAAGCCAGTAGGTTCATGGCAATGAATATTCTATTAGTGAGTTTTTCTCTATCTCCAAATTCTTTCGACCCACCTTTGGCGGCAATGCATCAAACTGTCCCCTCAGCTCTGAAATGCCCTCCTCAATTTTCTCTGCCCCCCTCTCCCAGCTCCTGTAAGATCCCTCCATAAAATCTACCCCATTACAAAATGTTTGCCTTATGCCTCCTACTCAAGCAGAGGACTCTTCTTTCCTCTAATTCTCCTCCTGTATTGGGAAAGTCAATGGCGCTATATCAATGCAAGTTGTTCCTTCTCCATTCCATGCACATTTTCGAGGAAGACTTTCAATTTTCTTTCAGGGAGACAGTGTTGCAGCTGGTATTAAGTGCCAATATATTTCTGTGTGATCTTACAGCACACTGGGACTGTGGGCTGTACCCAATGTCTTATAACATCTGGCTTCATATGTGGTTTTTGGTCATGCCTGTATGTGAAGAAGTGGAGGCTAGAGCTCATTGCAGTCCATTTTGTTGATGAGTGAAGACACCTAAGCTGACACATCACTTAATGAGCAGTCCCAATTCCGTTATTGTTCAGGAATTAACAATACATTTTTACCAACACTTGTTTACCAACAATTATCAAAGCCTTCCTGTGTGGGACCTGTTACTCATCAACTGTACAGTACTCTATGGCTCCCTGTGGCAGACTGCTGTGCAAAGGAATACCACATAAACTGAGACTGTTCTTATGGAAAGTAATAATGAGAGCAAAGCATTAGCATCATGTCTTTTGCTAATCATCTCTGCTCCTTGTGGGTGAGCTCTATTGAGCACAAAAACTCTTCAAACACTTTGTTCATATTTCAACCTGGATAGTGAGTGCTGACCTGGATGGTGAGTGCTGGTATGATATTCAACCATGGGGTGCTTCAGAGTTGAGCCATATCCTCATTTTCTTTCCCCAGAAATTTCAAATAGATGAAAATCCCAGCAGGGTCCACATAGTGTCAAAGAGCAGCAGTAACCCTGGTTCCTACTTCTCTTAGACCCCAACTCAATGTGCTGTAATTCCATTTGGAATTCTAGGGTTGATTTATTGCCTTTATTAACAATTCCTCCTTTAGTTTCTGTTTAACATACCTTGCCGGTCCTAGCAGCTCCTTGGTGGTGCAATAATTCTGGGGAGATTACATCTATCTCCACTTCTCACATTTCTCCTTAAGAAATATTCTAATCCAGGCAATTTGAGAATCCAAATTCAGTTTAAGAAACCTGGAAATTAAAAAGTAAGTGGTTATCAGTAAGCTGCAGTGAACCTGATGGTTTGTTACAATCAGTTTCAATAATGTCACTTTGCGGAGGAAACCCACCAGCCTTCTCCAGTCTGGCCTACACATACCTCCACTCCCACACTGGTGTGGTTGACACATAATTACTGTCTGCAGTGATGTCACAGGCAAATGGTTGGTGTCAAATTGCCCACAAACAACTAGCCTCAACTTCCCTCTAGGAAGAAGAATTCCACAGACTGTGAGGACTGGCTGGTCTGGTGGTATTATAGCTCAAGCAGAATTCCAGAGACCCAGGTAATGTTCCGGAGACCTGGATTTGAATCCTGCCACGCCAGACTTTGAATTCAGTAAAAATCAGAAATTAAGAGTCTAATGAAGACCTTGAAACAGTTGTTGATTGTTGGGGGTAAAAGACCCATCTGGTTCCGGGTGCTCCACTTTCCCCCCACAGTCCAAAGATGTGCAGGTTTGGTGGATTGGCCATGCAAAATTGCCCATTGTGTCCAGGGATTTGCAGGCTAGGTGGATTAACCATGTGAAATAAAGGAATAGAGGAAGGGAATGGGTCTGGGTGAGATGCTGTTTGGAGGTGTTGACTTGATGGGTCAAATAGCCTGCTCCCACACTAAAGAGATTCTATGATCCGTGATTATGACTAATGAAAACCACCATCCTTACTTGGTCTGCCCTACATGTGACCCTAGATCAACAGAAATGTGGTTGACTCTTAACTGCCCTGTGGATAATTGGGGATGGACAATAAATGCCAGGGATGCCTACATCCTGTGAATGAATGAATTAAAATAAATAAAACCATGATTAAGGCATTTAATGGCAACATGAATTTATGGAGATATCAGATACAAAGCCTGATACACATGAAGTGGACCATCCAACATCACAAGAGCATGTCCATTTCTGGCTCAATTTCAACTGCAGGAAAGTGGACTGGTGCCTCCTAGTGGACTGGTGCAGCATACTCCACACTCCCACCATCTTTCTAATCTCAGTCATTTGTGACACCAGTGCACGATTTTGTACTGCTGAACAGTACTGACCACCTGGAACAAAACTAAGTTGCTTGCATTGTTGATGAAAACAAGCATTGAGAGTTGGACAGTATAGTGACCATCAAAAAATCCAACTTTAAAATCTACACATTAAATAACTTCAAATGGCATGGCCGTGTCTTGACGATTTCATTAAATTTATGTCACATAGGGTGCAGTGTTTGTGTATCAGCTATGGTACAATGGTGGCACTCTTACCTCTGTGCTGGGAGAGTGTCAGTTCATGTAAAGATGGTTGAGCACATAATCCATGCTGACACTCTAGTGCAGTACTGAGCATGTGTCGTTTTTATGGGTGAGTTGTTAAACCAAGGGCCTATCTGCTCTCTCAGGTAGATGTAACAGATTCTATGCTACTATCTAAAAAATAGTAGTTGAGTTACCCCAGAGATTTGGCCATTATTTAGAGCATGGCCAATAGCTAAACAAAAATCTAGTTATTTTCTTTCTTCTTTGCAGGAAGTTGCTCTGTGAAAATTCATTGCTGTGATTTCCTACAGAGGCTACACTTTAAAAAGTACTTAATCAACTGTAAAGCACTTTGGGACATTCCGTCGTTGTGAAAGAAGCTGAATAAATACAAGTTTTTCTTTCTAAAGGCTGTCATTTGAGGAATCAGAAGTGGAACTGTGACTTTCATTCCACTTGTGAATTGGACCAAATCTCTGGAGAGCTGGTTGGATGGGATTCTCTGATAGATTCTGGTGCTTGGTTTTGTACTGTTGTTCTACACACAGCTCAAGTGAGAATGTTGTTTTGTAATAGATGCTTTGCAATGTTAGAAAGCAGATGGTTTATTTTCCCTGACAACATCTGTTTCTTCCCACTTCCACAGTCAGAAATGACCATCAACATCATGGGGCTTGCCATACTCAACTGGACAAGCCATGGCTAGAAGAGTAGGTCAGGCCCTGGGAATTCTGAAGTGTGTGACTCACCTCCTGTCTCCCCAAAGCCTGTCCACTATTTTCAAGGCACAAATCAGGAGTGTGATAGAATATTGTCCGCGTTCCTGAATAAGCTTGACAATATCAAGTCCGCTTGATCAGATTCCTATGCACCATCTTAATCAGCCACACTCTCCATCACTGGCACAATGACAGCAAGACGCAAGACTCACAACAGCAATTCACCAAGGAACCTTCAGCAGCAACTTTCAAACCCACAACCTCTACCAACCAGAAGGACAAGGGTAGCACATGCATGTGAACATCACCAGCTGTGAATTTCTCTCCAAACCACACATCATCCTGACTTGGAACTATGTTGACATTCCTTCACTGTCCCTGGGTAAGTATCCTGGAAATAGCTTCTAACACCACCCAGGGTGTATATACACCAGGCAGTGGCTCCAGAGATTGACTCACTACCCCACAAGTAATTAGGGATTGCTAATCCATGCCAGCCTTGCAACAATCTCATGAAAGAATAATAGAAAAACTGAAGAAACCAGGATTTAGAATTAAAACTTTGATGCCAACGTTGAAATGGTCTACGAGTATTTGTCTTGGGGGTCTACAAAACATTGATAGGAATTGAGTTGGTGGTCTATGTTAGTAAATGAAGACAAGTATAGAGAAGTGCTGTGATCAGCTCTAGCTAAGTTAGCCATTCTTTGATAGAAAAGGATCTTTCTGTGCTCTGTTGCTTTTGAAATGTCCAATCTCTAAATCACAGAATTGATATAATGCAGGTGGAGGCTATTTGGCCCATCATATCTACAGCAGCTCTCCAAATGAGTGTGATGATTTACTGCTAATTTTGTGCCTTTACCCCATTCCCCTCCACATTGATTCTATTCAAATTACCATCTAATGAAATTTTGAATGGCTTAATTGAATCGACCTGCACCAAATTTCCAATCAGCACAGACCAGACCCCAACCATTCACTATGTGAAAATGTCTTTTTGCAAATCATATTTACTTACTTCACAAATCACTGCAAATCCATGCCCTCTTGTTCTCAAAGCTTTTGCAATCAGGAATATTTTAGACAATAGACAATAGACAATAGGTGCAGGAGTAGGCCATTCTGCCCTTCGAGCCTGCGCCACCATTCAATATAATCATGGCTGATCATCCTTAATCAGTATCCTTTTCCTGCCTTATCTCCATAACCCTTGATATTCCACTATCCTTGAGAGCTCTATCCAACTCTTTCTTAAATGAATCCAGAGACTGGCCCTCCACTGCCCTCTGGGGCAGAGCATTCCACACAGCCACCACTCTCTGGGTGAAGAAGTTTCTCCTCATCTCTGTCCTAAATGGCCTATCCTGTATTTTTAAGCTGTGTCTCACTTTTCATTATATCCAGTCTCCTCATGATTTTGAAAACCTGCACGAAATCCCCTTTCAGCCATCTCCTCTCGAAAGAGGAAGTCGTAACTTTTCCAATTTATCTTTGTAATGAAGTTTCTCATCCTGAGCACCACTCTTGTAATCTGAACTGAGAGAAGTAAGGACCTGTGTTAGAATCTGCAATTACAAAAAAAGTCAAATGCAAGGAGATGAGATTTTAAAAGTGTGACCTACGTACCAAGCATTTCTGCAAAAGGGTAAAACCTATTCCAATTCTTAGAATATTCACTTTAACCCAGTCATGATGGCAACAGGAGTTACACTCCAAAGTATTCATTACCTCTTCATCACATTGCTATGCTACATTTGGACAAAGCAGGGCAATTCCCATGATACTACTCATGGGGAACACAATCAGGTGTTTTGTGAATTCAGGTCTTTCTTTATTGAATGTAGATATGATTTTAGAAATGTTCTAATGCTCCTGTAGAACTAAAGAATAATTAAACCTTGCCGACCATTGAAATTAAAGTAGAAATTGCTGGAATCACTCACTATGTCAATGGGAATCCAAAAGGGGAAGGTAGATTGACATGTTGAAGCATGCCACCTTAGATATGAACCTGCTATTGCTCTTCAGGGGCTAACTGGTTAGCAGCATCATTTTTTTCTGATAAATTCCAGTTGGGAATTCTCATCCTTGAATTCAAATCTCTCTGTGGTCTCACCAGTCCTCATCAATCATCCTCTAGCCCTACAAGTCCCCATGACTGATGCACTCCTCCAATTCTGGTCCCTTGTGGAACCTCTAGTTTCTTTGCCCCAGTGTTAACAGTTACCCCTTCTGTTCCCCAAGCCCTAAATACCTTGAATTTCCCCTCCTAAACCTATCTGTCTCTCTGTCCTATTTAGGATGCTTCTTAAAATCTTCCTCATTGACTGTATTTTTGGTCCTCATATCTCCTTACAGATTGCTGTCAATTTTTTGCTTCATGTCACTCTTGTGGATAGCTTTGGGACATTTAATTATATTGAACTTTGTTTTTGAAATGCAAGTGGCTTTGAAAGTAGATTCAATATCATGAAGAGCAATTATTGGTTCTTGGCCATTTCTTCCATACTGGCATGCTAGCACCTTGCTTGAGAGCCAGCCCCTTTCTCTCTATGATACTGCTCTCCATTTCTTGGTCTAACTCTTCACCCAGGCCATGTTCCTGTTGCTGCACTGTTGCTAAGATGCTCAAGTTGAACAAACCCACTTTTCGCTTTCATTGCAATCTCCTTCCCGCCCATTCTCTTCCATGGAAGTCGCCAATCACTCAGTGATGATGGTTAACCCCATGACAGATCAATGTCCAAGTTCATCATACTCATCCAGCCTAGGCATTGCATGACCAGACAAAACAAGCTGGTCTTAGTGCAGATGATGGAAGACCAACATTTATTTGCAATTTGTTCAGTGTGAGGATGCAAAAACAGCACATGCAAAGAAAATATTGTATTTAGAAAGCTGCATTCAGCAGCCAAGGCATTCAATTGCAACAGTGTCAATGCTACAAAAGCACTTCAACGGGTTTAAAGTGTTTTACGAAATTCCATGTTCATGAAAGTTCTTTCAAAAGATATGTTTTGCAGTCTCTCTAAGTCCAAGACACCCACTTCTTTATATTTATTGGATCTCAAAATGATATTGGTTGGGCAATTGAGGGGAATAAACACGCAGGCTTATAGGGTTCAAGAAGAGCAAGTGAAACTGACTTGACTGTTCTGTGGGGAGCCAGAATTGATCCGAAGGGTTGCATGGCCTCATTTTGTGCTACAAATGACTCTTTATGACTCCATAATATCAAATCTTATTTCCTGGTATATTTTCTTTGCTTAATGGTCTATTCTTTTCATAGTTGCACCTTCAATTCATTTAATGGAAAGGCAAGCCATTACCAGATCTGAAACATTATTGGTGAATTGTTCTTGTTCAAAGTGGGAGGAATGCTTTGCAGCACCTCAGGTTCTTTCATGGTGATTTAGATTAACCTAACGAATATAAGAACATAAGAAATAGGAGCAAGAGTGGTTCATTCACCTGTTCGAGCCTGCTATGCCATTTAACCTGATTATAGCTGACCTTTTATCTCAACACTATTTTCCTGCATTATTTCCATAGCCTAGGATGTTTCCAATATTTAAAAATCTATTGATCTCAGTCTTGAACAGACTTAATGACTGAATCTTCACAGCCCTCTGGGGCAGAGAATTCCAACAATTCATCAACCTCGGATTAACGGGAACATACTCATTAAGGCAGGGCTTTGAAGAGTTGGAAGGCTTCTGATGCTAGTCGAATTCTGCAAGTGCTTCCCACACTTAGACCATTTATCCATGAACTTTCTAATTGTAGGAAGTCACCAAAACTGTTTGTCCAAGTCTCTGACATAGTCCAGTAACAATTTCCGCCTGGATAGAATCTGAAATCAAGAATTAAGAATTAATGTTGGCCAAAAATCATGTAAAATTACATGAAGTGAAGGTGCCTGGGGCAACAACTGAGAATATTATATAGTAGTCTGTTAACGAAAACAGGGCCATCTCACACTTAAGTTATTTATCCTTCAATTTTGCTTAGCTTCTGCTTTACAAAGCCATTCTTTCGTCTCTCCTCACAGTAGTCACAATCAAACAGTGAAAAGCGGCTGGTGGTGGGAAAGGTCTGCAGTAAGGACCTAGGGCAGTCTCAAATTTTACCTCAATAACCTGTGCCAGCACTTAGCACCATAATTATGATTTAAAATGGGAATTAATAAGTCATGTATAGTTTCTGAAGTATGCACTCGGGACCCACATTTCCCCTTCCTTTAAATGTTCTATAATTTTTTTCTTGCAGAATCCATTTCATAAAAAAAAGCAGAGCCAAGCAAAACATCCCATGCAAGGCAAGCTGTGTCCGCTGTTGACCTTAAATATGTCTCGTGTTTCTGTACCTTTGAACAGTGATGTTGCACAGAGCACCTCAGATTCCCACTAGGTCTGAGGTATCTTTGGCCTTGTGAACAAATCTGATGGTATAACAACCCATAAAGCATGTACATCGTGTGTGTGTGTGTGCGTGCGTGTGTCTGTGTCTCTGTGTGAGAGTGTGTGTATATGTTAATGTGTGCATGTATGTTTGTGTGTGTGTCTGTATGTGTTTGTCTGTGTCTATGTGAGCACGTGTGTGTTTGTATTTGTGCACACATTTATGAGAGGATGTGTGTGTATGTCTGTGTATGTATGTGTATGTGTGGATAGATTATAAATATTTCATTACCTTCCTCCACCTTTGTTTTGAGGCTTTCTCAAGAGGGTTATACAAATCCTAATTTTTCTCATCTGCACGAAGATGAATATCGTGACAATGGCAAATTATTGTGCTTCAACTCAGGTATTTATCTCTCATGATTGAAAGCTGTGGCAGGCGTGATCTGTGACCTTTCTATCCTTGCCCCTTCCTCAACTCCTGTGACAACAGCACTGTAACTGACCAGGCAACAATGCACAGACACACTATAACTGCATTATTCCTTCAGACTGTACTTGTAGGGCTGAATATAGCCAGATTCAAGACATGTAGAATGTTCTCTTTGCGCAGGCAGTCTCTTGATTCAATCTTGAAAAGCCATTCATTTGGCTAGCAGTGTATTTCAAAATTACTTGTAAAGATGTAGGATAATAAGATTAGTTATGTTACCAATGAAAAAAAAAATGATGATGTAACTCTGACTTCAACAGAACACCAACAATACTGTGGTTGCAAGAGCACATCAGAGGTTAGGAATCCTACAGCGAGTAACTCACCTCCTGACTCTCCAAAGCTTGTCCAGCCTCTACAAGACACAGGTCAGGAGTGTGATGAAATACATAGACCACAAGGGGATAGAAACTATAACGCGAATGGGTTGGGTCTGGGTAGGATGCTCTTCGGAGGATTAGTGTGAACTCGATGGGCCAAATGGTCTGCTTCCACACTGTAGGGATTCTATGATAATCTATGATCCTAAAATAATCCTTACCTGTTTTGCCTACACGAGCATTCAAGCGCACAGCAGTGGGTGGTTCTTAACTGCCCTCTGAAAATGGCCAATTCGGCCATTCAGTTAGAGGGCCATTAAGGAAAGGCCACAAATGTTGAATTTGTTGACAATGCCCATTTCACACAGAAAAAATAAAAGGCGTTTATAATGGAGCCTCTACATATCTCTGGATGCAACACCCTTTTTAAATAAAGTTGAATTACTCTGCAGCATTTTTAAAAAAGAAGGACTTTTTCATTTGGTCATGTGAGCTCTCATGAAGAGACAATAAGTCAAGGGAAAGTATTACATTCATATTTTTTGTTTCAAATAAAATTTATCAGATGGTCTCACAATCCCATTGAGCTTGAGTTATTTAATACGTATTTTAAGCACATACAATCTTCAATTTTTTTTTCAAATAGCGCTTAAACTTCAGAGAAATTCAGAGAAGCAGTTTACCTCATCTAGTGAAATGAAACAAGACCTTTAAAATGACATCTCTTTAGCTCAGCTGTATTAATCTAATGGGAACAGTGCCGTGTAAAATCTGCAAGTTGCAGGGAGTCTGATAAATCTGAATGTCATTTTTTTTTGCTATTTGTAAATTGATAGAGGACATTCTTGTTGAAAACGGAAAGAGAAAGAAATCAGAGCTGGAACATTGTTCTCAAATATTGAACAAACTACCCGTGACATTTGGAGCTAGATCTGCTCAATCTGTTTAATCCCACATCTATGATGAGTGTTCTCTACTAGGTTAGTTGTTAGAGGTCTGTGATTTTTCTTTCAAAGTCTTGGAAGGTGAGAGGAAGTCAGTCTTGGGTTCTATTGTAAACCGATGGTCCTTTCTGGATATCCAAGTAGGCTTGATTATTCAGCCCCACATAGCCAAATAGTCTGAATTGTTGTGGTTCTGTTCGCCAAGCTGGGAATTTGTCTTGCAAACCTTTCGTCCCCTGTCTAGGTGACATCCTCAGTGCTTGGGAGCCTCCTGTGAAGCGCTTCTGTGCTGTTTCCTCCGGCATTTATTAACGAACGATCCGTATACACGAACACCAACTAGCCACGAAACGACACGACCAGCTATCCTTAGTAGCCACACACACAGACGACAAGCAACATGAATTCGACTGGGACAACACTACCATTACAGGGCAAGCCAAACAGAGAACAGCCAGGGAATTCCTAGAGGCATGGCACTCATCCACAGACTCTATCAACAAACACATCGACCTGGACCCAATATACTGGCCACTACAGCGGACAGCTCGAACTGACAACCGGAAGCGGCAGAGACAGGCCACTATAAATGGCGGAGGAAACAGCACAGAAGCGCTTCACAGGAGGCTCCCAAGCACTGAGGATGTCACCTAGACAGGGGACGAAACGTTTGCAAACAAATTCCCAGCTCGGCGAACAGAACCACAACAATGAGCATCCGAGCTACAAATCTTCACCCAAACTTTAAATAGTCTGAATGTTGATTACTTGGATCCCTGCAAACATTCCACAACAGCTGAGGGGACCATAAAGGAATCTCCTTCTCAACCTCTCACCTCGCCTGAGGAGCGGTGATCCTCAGGTTAAACCTCCATCAGTCATTCCTCCCTAATGACAAAGTGGCCCTATGATCCAATAGGATGATGGCCTCTTCAGCTTTATATTCCTGATGAAGCGCTTATGCCTGAAATGTTGATTCTCCTGCTCCTTGGATGCTGCCTGACTTGCTGTGCTTTTCCAGTACCACACTCTCGACTCTGATCTCCAGCATCTGCAGTCCTCACTTTCTCCTCCATTGTGAATAACCAAGTACTGTACTCCAAAGGAAGAGGATTGGTGAATTGTTTATGCCCCAGCAAAGAGTCATTACCTCTCAAAGCAGAGGAGAAAGATACCAGAGCTTTCTTCCACTTTAATTTTGTAATTTCTAAATGTCATAACTTCAATTCCCACACCTAAATGCTTGTGTTTAAAGAGGTAGTTACCTAACCATTCTTTTACAGGAGTTTAGTCAGATTGGTGTATAAACATTTAAAACACATGCTGTGCAAAAGCCCCTAAAATTACCAAAGTGTGGACACATGCAAATTCAGCATTGGCTTCTGACCTTGAACATGGTTTACCATTGAAACTCCTGTGTTACATTACTAGATAAAATTCACTTTTGCCGCTCCTTCTTTAAACTTCTCTAACCCTTTGTGGGCAGCAGCCAGTGAGTGGACATGCTACTTGTGCAAGAAGGAAATTGTAAATTTCTTGCAGAAAGTTGTAATTTTTTTTCATTTTCCTTCATCCCTCAGTACAATTAGCGTAAATTGCTTTCTTTTCCATCTCAACTTCCCAGCTTATCAGTTTTGTGGCAAGCTGATTTCCATATTAACTGCTTGATATCAGTTTGCAACAAGAAAGGACAGTAAGCACAGAGACTGTCTGCCTGTCGTTGCCTGCACTCGAAGATTGAGCTTTGCTGGACAATACACCTTGAAACATATGTATCTGTGGAAAGTTTGGAAGAAAGGTTTTAATTTTTTTCTCTCGCTCTATCCCCTCACACTCCTTTTGCACATATTCACCAATTCCCTGAAGGGTTGTTGATGAGAATACTCATTACAGTTTTTAATAAAAGGGAAACCAAATGATACAGTCAGAAAGCACAGCAATTTTAAAGTTAATATCCTCCTCTTCAAATCCCTTCATAGCTTCGCCCCCTCCCTATCTCTACAACCTTTCCCAGCTCTACAATCCACCGGGAATGTTTTATTTCTGCAACGTGGATTTCTCCTGTGACCCTTATTTCTTTTGCTCCAGTGGTAATGACCAGACCTTCAGCTGTCAAATCCCTAAACTCTTGCATTTCCACCCCCACCCCCCCCCGCCTCCCCCCCCCCACCCCCTGAAATCTCTCCATCACTCTATTGTCTGTTGAAACCTACATCTTCAACCAAGTATTTGTGCATCTGTCTTTTTTTTGGCTCCTTGGTGTTAATCTTTACTTGATTGAGAAAATGCCTTAATGAGACATAATATTAAAGACACAAGGCAAATGTGCATTTTCGTTGCACTGACTGAAGCATAGTTTTGCAACTTGTGGGCAGACATTTCAGGCAGAATGTCCAGCAGGGGCTTTTGCAACACTTTGTCTGTGGTCATGATCAGTCAAAGCTGTTTGTATATGTAGGTGTTTGATTTCCCTTCAGATGATGGGTACAGGGCAAATTGCTAGTGAAACCTTCAATTCAGTCTTTAATCATGATTGCTTTGATTTCATGCAGCCAATAGTGTTTCAAGACCCACTCCAAAGATTTGAACTTTCTCATGCAGTACTGCAGAAGCATTGTGCTTTCTAAGGCATTTGTCTATTGAGAGAGACATTCACAGCCTGTGACTCATTCAGTTGTCAAAGGTCCCACAGTATTCTGGAAAGGCAGGGGACTGGGGTCCTGGTCAACATTTATCATGCAACCAGCATTTGATCATTATCTCATTGTTGCCTGTGGGAGATTGTTTGGTACAATTTCCTTTATTAAAACAGTGGCTGAGTTTCAGTAAAACATCAAGCAATTATAATTTGGAAGTTGCTCTTTCACTGTCATGGGGTCAAAATTTTGGAATTCGCTCCCTAACGGCCTTGTGGGTCTATCCACAACACATCAACTGCAGCGGTTGAGGAAGACAGCTCATCACCAAGGGTAACTAAGGATGGGCAATAAAAATTCTGGCCAGCCAGCAACACCCATATCACAAGAGTGAATAAAGAAGGAATTGGTGATAAAGCACTTTGGATGCCCTGATGGTATGACTTGCTTTGCCGCTTTGTCAAATGGCTTCCCACCAACGGTGATTAACACCAGTGCAGAAAGCTGGGATTTGTACTTGGCCAAAGGAGGAAGTTGGCGAGCCTGTAGTCAAGACAGAGGGTAACGACCATAACATTCAAATGGACAACTTGCCTTGTGTTCTGGTCAGCACCCAACTTGCCATATAATTTATCTTATTTTATTCAGCCATGGGCATTAGGCACATTGGCTGGGCTAGCATTTATTTTCCCACCCCTAGTTTCCCTGGAGGAGGTAGTATTAAACTGCCTTTTTGAACTGCTGGTATCGGTAAATACACAATGCTAATTGGGAATGAGTTCCAGGATTTTGACCCAACGACCCTGAAGCAGTAGCAACATATTACCAATGATTCCAATCTGAGAGCTCGATGCATTTTGAAGCCAAGATAAACTGTACGGCATTTAATTGATATAAATGTACATGGGTTTTGAGCCAGAAAGAAACAGCTTGCCGCTGTATATCCTCCAAAAGTAATGTATGAATGAGCGGGATTGGGAATGTCATTGCGCTTGGGAATGAGATCATTTTCCTGCCCACTCAGCATTTGAATTATTAGTTACATAAGGGAATGAATCTTGTTACATGAGTGAGTGTATGTTCATAATTTGATGGATGTACATTTGTTGTGTAAAGAGTGTAAACTCATGTGTAAACTCATATTAGTAATATGAGTGAATGTATATTAGCCACATGAAGGGTGACATGTTTGTCATGAATGAGTATGTATTTGACATGTGAAGAGATGTATGCTGGACATGTGAGAAGTTGTAAGTCACATGAAGGGTTGCATGTTCGTCACATGAGTGGATGTATGTTTGTTAATTGCAGAGAGGATGGATGTTATTTACATATACAAATATATAGTAAACAATAAATATTACTGTCTTCCCTCTGTGTGTGAGCACATAAGACAATGTGTTGTAAAACATGGTCTGTGGCCTTACATAAATCCCTTGTTCATCTGTAGAATGACATAAAAGGACTTGGTTACAATTTTAAAACATTATCACCACAATTTCCCATTGTTAGTCTTTGTGAGGGGGTGTATTATATATAGTAGTGATGTCCTCCCTCACTCCCACTGTTACTCATTGTGACTGTGTGAGGGGATGTGTTACACACTCAATTCTCAACTCCATGGTTAGGGAAGTCCCCTGTCAAGAGAATCTTTTCAAAGAAGGGGAAATCCTGATTAACGATAGACCACTATTTTAAGGCCACCTTAGTTACTGTAGCTTACAAATAAGATTTCAATTATCCTTCTAAAGGATGACACAGTAACTCTGAGCGACCAGGAATGTTCCAGTCTCAAACATGGAATTATCCTCAATTAGTAGATATTATTTCATGTAAATGAATATAGTGTGCTAAGTAAATTTCACATTATATTTCACCATTTTAGTGACTGTGGGTTGCGATGAGAGCTCCTCAGGTTATGTAAGTGAAAATTATTCCTTATAACAGTTCAATAACTCCAGCTGATCTTATTCTTTGTCCCACTCAAAATCTGCTCTGCTCAATCAACTTCTACTTAGGTGCACTTAATCCCTGTTTCAATTCTTACACCTGTCTTGGCAGTCCGGCCAGATCCATTACTCCCTGAAGAACAGTTTGTCCACCCTTTTTGTGTGATGAGCCTTGATGATGGAGATGAATGATGGAGACGGGTTGATTTTCCCTCCATGTATTCCAGACCCACTCCAGAATCTTGAGCACCAAATTTAGACACTCTGCTAAAGGAATGCAGCACTGTCAAAGGATCGGTCTTTCAGGTAATGCATTACACCAAAGTCTTGACTTCCCTCTCAAGTCAACATTAAATACCTCAGGTTGTCATTTTGAAGAAGAGCAGAGAAAATCGCCTGATGTCCTGGCCTATATTTATCCCTTAACCAGCATCACACATATTAGCTAATTATTATCACAATGCTATTTGTGGATCTTGCTGTGTCTACGTTAGTTTCAAAATTACAGCAATAACTCTTCAAAAGTACCTCAATAATTGTAAAACATGTTCGGTTGTCCTAAGATTGTGAACAGTGACTTAAATGCAAGTCTTCTCCTTTTGTAATGGAAATGCTTGGGGTTACTACAGAAGTAGTGCTTGAAACTCAACATGTGGTAATTGTTGGTCATTACATGACAGCATCAAATTAAGTGATCATCCATCATCCAAAGTTTCCCTCATTTTCTCTTCACATTCTCATGTCTTTGATGTTCTTTCCCACTTTTAGTTTCTTAAGTCTCTTCTTGGGTTAAGAGGTAATTTGTTCTTTGACGCCACCCAACTTTGTACCATCACACAAAGGAGTCAGGTCCACAACCTTCTTAGTTGTGAAAGCACCTAAAGTGTGCTCTCTTTTCCTGCCTTTCACCCATCTGAGGCACAGAGAGAAGCCAGAGTTGAGTGCCTCATCTCAGACAGTGGTCCCCTATACACAGCCAATGGGAACACTCAGTGTGTGACTGTCACCTCCAATTTTCTTGTCATCAATCCACCTCTCCTAAGGGAGACTATTGGACTGGTAGGGTGTGGCAGTCTTCACTCCCTGTCAACTCCACTTGGTACATTTGTGATGGAGATTAGTGAGCTGAGGAGCAAACTTAAATTTATTCAGTACCAGATAAATCCCCCAGACTTTCCATTCATTTAGAGAATGAGCAGAACACTTCTCTTTTCTGCTATACATGCTTTTAGTTTACATATCAGTACTCAGAAATATATTTGTGTTTGTGTTAAATAAATTTACATGCCAATTGTAGAAATGACCTGGGAAATTCAGCAATGGTATAGGTCAGATCCACAGTAAAGTGAAAGTCAAATACCCCCAGAAAGCTGCCAGTACTCTCTGTCTGGGATCCTACATGAGGAACAAACTCCTTGAGTGAGGCAACAGATGCCTGTTGGTCCCTGTGGAACCTGAAGTCAGCAAAGGGCCACCATCTCCAAAAGAAGGCAAAATACTGTTTCTATTTGCGGTGAAGTTTAAAGAGGCCAAAATTATAAATGTTGCCAACATTGAAAGATGGAATTTGACCACATTTTGAGTTCAAGGGGGAAGTGTGACAAATCCTGTTAGTGATTGGGACTGCTGCCCTACACAGGGGGAGGCCGACAATGCCTGGGGAAGTTTTCCGAGTGAGTTGCAGCCAAACCCATGATGATTGTAGCTTCTCTACTGGCAGTTCATCATGGTTTAGCACGCTCAGTCTGACTTGAGCACTTGTAAAATTTATCAGTTTGAACAGCAGTATTAGCATTAACTGAGGGAATAATGTCCAAACCAGACAGCCCTGAAAGACACCCAACCACTTGGAATGGTGACAGCAGTTTGGCTCCAGGGACAGTAGAGTAAGTAAAGCATCATTTATTCTCCCTACAAAACAAAATGTCATTTGGTTATATGTGAGCACTGTTGTAAAAGCAAACTGTAAATTCGGACCAATACATTGGCTTAAGTTTTGCATCCGAGTCATCATAACTATTTTCCCACAGAGCATAACTGTACTTTCACCTGCTGCTGTGAAAATACACTACTGGGTCTATAAAGGTGCATTTGATAAACCCTCTCTTGATCTGCAAGCATGAAACAGAATGAGTCACTATGCCTCATATGTGAAACAGGAGGCTGATTCGTTTTTGGCGCAATGGGTTGTTACAGTCTGGAAATAACTTCCTGAAAGAGTAGTGGAAATGGATTCAATAAAAAGAGGGAATTGGATACGTACATATAAAGGAAAAATGGCAGTAGTTCAAGAAGGCGGCTCACCACAACCTTCACAAGGGCAATTAAGGATGCGTAATAAATATTTGCCTTGCCAGTGATGCTTAAATCCCATGAATTGTAAGGAACAAGTGGTTGAGTGGAACTAATTGGATAGCTATTTCAAAGAACCAGCACAGGCACAATTGGACAGATGGCTTCCTTCTGTGCTATAAGATCCTAACATGCCAGGCCCACATAGTACGATGTATTTTATGTGAAATATAAATTACAACTCAGAAACATGCTATTTAGACCAGTCCATGTTGGTCTTTATGAGCAGTACACATTGTACCATATGTCTTCCACATTTTGACATCATTTAAATCCTTTTTGCTTTCAACCATCCATGATGAACTCTCCTTCATTACTGATGTAGTCATTATAAGAAGATGTTGCTGGAAAAGCACAGCAGGTCAGGCAGCATCCAAGGAGCAGAAGAATTAACGTTTTGGGCATATGCCCTTCATCAGGAATGCCTAAAACATTGATTCCTCTGTTCCTCGGATGCTGCCTGACCTGCTGTGCTTTTCTAGCAACACACTCTTGACTCCGATCTTCAGCATCTGCAGTCCTCACTTTCTCCTCGCTGATGTAGTCATTATTTCAATCATATTGTATAATAAAGTAAAAATTGAGAGTGTTCGCATATTGGCTAATGGGAAGCCAGGGCATCAATGGGTTGTTTTTAGGCTGGCAGGATATGATGGGTGCTGTGCCATGGGGATGTCTGTTGGAGCCTCGGTTACTTACAATTTACACGAGCGACTCAGAATGATGGTTGCTAAGTTAGCTAATGGTGCAAAGATGGGTGGGAAAGTAAGTTGAGCAGAGGGCATAAGAAGTCTGCAAATTGCAACAGATAGGTTGGCATGTGTGCAGCTGCTTGGTAGATAAAGTTCAAAAATGTGAATTTGTCCAGTTTGGCAGGAAGAATTGAAAAGCAACGTATTATTTGACTGGTGTGAGTTCACAGAAAACTAAGGTACAGAGAGATCTGGGTGTCCAGACACGTGAATCATACGTTATTTGCAGGTACAGAAAGTGATTATAAAGACAAACAGAATGCTGTTGTTTCAGACAAGAGAGATGGAATGTAAAAGTAGAGGGGTTTGCTGACCTTGTATGAAAGCTTGGTGAGGTCACACCTAGAGTACTGTGGACAGTATTGGCCTCATTATTTGAGACAGGATATAAATAAATTAAAAGCAGTTCTGAGAAGATTCACTTGCTTGCTATCTAGCATGGGTGGAGTTTATGATATGAGGAAAGATTGGACAGGTTGGTCATGTATCCATCAGTGTTTCGAAGAATATGAGTTGACCTTGTTTAAACATATAAGATCTTGAGAGGACTTGAGAAATGAATGCTAAAAGACTCACAACACCAGGTTATAGTCCAACAGGTTTATTTGGAAAAACTTGCTTCCAAATAAGTCATTACATCCAAATAAAGCTAGAGTCATAGAGTCATAGAGATGTACAGCACAGAAACAGATTCTTTAGTCCAACCCGTCCATATCAACCAGATATCGCAACCTAATCTAGTACCATTTGCCACCACTTGGCCCAAATCCCTTGAAGCCCTTCCTATTCATATATCCACCCAGATGCCTTTTAAATGCTGTAATTGTCCCAGCCTCCACCGCTTCTTCTGGCAGCTCATTCCATACACCAGCACTCTCTGCGTGACAAAGTTGCCCCTTAAGTCCTTTTTAAATCTTTCTCTTCTCACCCTAAACCTACAGCCCCAAGTTCTGGACTCCTCCAACCCAAAGAAAAGACTTTGTCTATTTACCCTATCCATGCCCCTCATGATTTTATAAACCTCTATGAGGTTGCCCCTCGGTCTTCAACACTCTAGGGTAAACAGCCACAGCGTGCTCAGCCTCTCCGTATAGCTCAAACCCTCCAACCCTGGCAACATCCTTGTAAATCTTTTCTGAACCTTTTCAAGTTTCACAACATCCTTCTGATAGGAGGGAAACCAGATATGTACATACTACTCCAAAACTGGCCTAACCAACATCCTGTACAGCCGCAACATGACCTCCCAACTCTTGTACTCAGTACGCTCACTAATAAAGGAAAGCATACCAAATGTCTTCTTCACTATCCTATCTACCTGCAACTCTACTTTCAAGAAGCTATGAACCTGCACTCCAAGGTCTCTTTGTTCAGCAACATTCCCTCGGATCTTATCATTAAGTGTATAAGTCCTGCTAAGATTTGCTTTCCCAAACTGCAACACCTTGTATTTAAACTCCCTCTGCCACTCTTCAGTCCATTGGCCCATCTGATCATGATCCCGTTGTAATCTGAGGTAACCTTATTCGCTGTCCACTACACCTCAAATTTTGGTGTCATCTGCAAACTTACTAACCATACCTCCTAAAAACACATCCAAATCAATTCTATAAATGACAGAAAGTAGTGGACCCAGCACCGATCCTTGTGGCACTCCACTGGTCACAGGCCTCCAGTCTGAAAAACAACTCTCCACCACCACCACCACCTTATGTCTTCTACCTTTGAGCCAGATCTGTATCCAAATGGCTAGTTCTCCCTGTATTCAATGTGATCTAACCTTGCTAACCAGTCTCCCACGGGGAACCTTGTTGAACGCCTTAGTGAAGTTCATATAGGTCACATCCACTGCTCTGCCCTCATCAATCCTCTTTGTTACTATTTCAAAGAACTTAATCAAGTTTGTGAGACATGATTTCCCATGCATAAAGCCATGTTGACTATCTCTAATCAGTCCTTGCCTTTCCAAATACGTGTGAATCCCGTCCCTTAGGATTTCCTCCAACAACCCGTCCACCATTGATGTCAGGCTCACTGGTCTATCATTCCCTGGCTTGTCCTTACCACCTTTCTTATATTATGGTACCACGTTTGCCCACCTCCAGTCTTCTGGCACCTCACCTGTGACTATTGACAAATATCTCAGCAAGGGCCCAGCAATCACTTCCTACAGAATTCTAGAGTACACTTTTTCAGGTCCTGGAGATTTATCTACTGTTATGCATTTCAAGACATCCAGCACTTCCTCCTTTGTAATATGGACATTTTTCAAGATGTCACCATCTATTTCCCCCATTCTATACCTTCCATGTCCTTCTCCACAGTAAACACTGATGCAAAATACTCATTTTGTATCTCCCCCATCTTCTGCAGTTCCACACAAAGGCCACCTTGCTGATCTTTGAAGGGCCCTATTTGCTTCTTAGTTGCCCTTTTGTCCTTAAACCTGTTGGACTATAACCTGGTGTTCTGTGATTTTTAACTTTGTCTACCCCAGTCCAACACTGGCATCTTCACATCATGGCTAACATGGGAGAAACTAGAATTAGTGACAGTTTCAAAATAAGGTGTCACCAATTTAAGGTTGTGATGAGAACGATTTGTTATTTTTTTCTGAGCTATAATATGTCTCCAAATTCCCTCATCTTCCTCTGTCAATCTCTCTCAAATTCCACATATTCCCTGCTGGAAAAAGTGGTTAATTGCTCTGTTCTTGGCCATCTATCCCAATTAGTAATTGATTGCTGAGTTGTCTCACCTACCTAGATATCTCCTTTCTCCAAAGATGGAGCCTTCCTCCACTTTTGGTGATCTGGAAGAGATCACCATTAATGGGAAAACATATGTAGATATCCTGGAACTCTGGGCCACAGTGTTGCCTTTTGTCAAATGCTAAGGTCCCAGAATAGTGGCTTTTCTTCCCCCATCAGTGGTCTGACCCCATATTATTCTAGAAGCAGCTGAGAGGAAGGCTTTATTTCAAAGATTTGAGCCATTCAACTAAAAAATGTCCACATACGGAATATATAAGGTTTGCTTTTCTTTTCAATTGAGAAATTGAGGCAAATTGCCAAGACCCACAATGCTTGATAAAACCACGAGCATAAAGGGGGGGGGGGGGGGGGGGGGAATGAACTAAATCTAGAAGTAATGGTTTAGTGGATCAAAAGCTGTTTAATGTAAGAATGAAATGTCAGACATCATCAGAAAAGCAGAAACTGTCTCAAGGCTTTCGTCTTGTAATGTTCCCTGGGGGAGCAATTTTAAATTTACCTTCATAGATTAACTCTTGAACTTGTAAAAGCTCCTTTCAACACTTTTCACTTGCCTGAGGAATTTTCAAAGGTAACCACAAGTTACTTTTCAACAAGCAGACCTGATCAATGGCCTTGAATCTTTTCATTTCAGAGCTAAGCCGCATGAACACATCGCCACGTTCAGAGACTTGAGCATGTAATCTAACATGGCACTACAGTGCAGCACTGAGGGACCACTGCATTGGCAGAGATGCTGCCTCTGTCACTAAAAGGTGTGATTATAAATAAACACTGGGAAACATTTTTGAGTAAATTATTGAAATGTTCAAAAGAAATACATTTCATGGAAACAAACAATAAAGATCAGCAATAAAGCTCACATCAGTGGCTTAATAAGGAAATTAAAGATAGTACTGGATTGAAAGTGGAGACTTACAAAGTTGCAAAGAATAATGACAAGTCTGAGGATTGGGAGTGTTTTAGGTTTGGAAGGGCTTGACAGGATAGGTACGAGAGGCTGCTTCCCTTGTCTGAGGAATCTGGAAGAAGTGGGTACAGACTCAACCTAAGGAATCAATCACTGATTGGGATAAGGAGAGATTTCTTCACTCAAATGTTGTGAATCTTTGGAATTTTTCAACTCGGAATGTTGTGGATACTGCTTCATTGAATCTATTTAAAGCTGAGGTAGACAGATTTTGGTCTTTCAAGGGCCTAAGGGAACTGAAACCAAAGATGCAGTAGTGGTGAATTGAATAGTGTATCGAGAGGCTGCATGATCTTTTATTTTTGCTCATGTCTTTTGGGGTGTTCAATTTTATAAATAGCAAGACCCTACAAGTAGTGATAAGACAAATTGCCAATTGACCTAGCAGGCTAAGTTGGAAGGGCAGCATGTTGGAATAACATCTCTTGGCAGACAAGTCATTAGTTTTGCACATGTAAGCCAGGGATTTGACAGGCCATAATCAGGGAGACAAAGGGACCAATGATGGAGGTGAGAGGTACAGTCTGCAAGTTCTAACTGTTAGCCAATTGTGTTCCTGAGGACCAATCCGGACCAATGTGTCCTGCTCCGACCACTGCAGAACAGATGTTACTGCCACAGTGCTGTGAATTTCAGTTAAAAATCCAGTCTTGTTTTTGCAAAATATTGCTATGCCTTCAAGTCTGAACTGCTCATTTAATCAATCACTTTAACCCACGCATGTCACAGAGATCAGAACAGTTGGTGTTTAATGCTGAAGTAAGAGATGGTCTAACTCCAAATTTATGGTTCACAACTAATTATTTTTCTTTCAACTTATTGCACTCGTGTGTTGATTTCCATGCTGAGACTAGCACCTCAGAGCATGGCTGGGAGGATGTTTGCTGACATCCCATAATTGTCTCTTTGGCATTGAATGCTTTGAAAATTGAATTGGTCTGAGCTGAGACTTGGAGTGAAACTCCTGTAGCTTTCCCCTCATTCTCCCTGGAGCACTCAACAGCATTGCCCAAAATTAGTCTGTCACTGTTGTGGCTGAGTTAAGAAGTATCAAATCCAAGTGTCAGGCAACATTGGGAGAATTGTTTCCTTTTTCTTTTCATGTGATGTGGGTGACCCTGGCAAGGCCAACACTTGTTGCCCATCCCTAACTGTTTTTGAACAAGTGGCTTGTTCCACCACCTCACAGGACAATTAAGAGAGAACCATATCGCTGTGGGTCAGAGGTCACAGGGTTGGGAAAGTATGGCAGTTTTCATTTCCAAAAGGACATCAGTGAATCAAAGCAGTGGCAGTTTCACTGTCATCATTACCAAGACTGGCTTGACAGTTCCAGATTAATTAACTGAATTTAAGTTCCACCAGCTACTGTCATGAGATTTGAACACACTTCCCGAGAAAATTAACCAAACAAAGAATAAAGAATGGTACAGCACGGGACAGGCCCTTCCGCCCACAAAGACTGCACTGACACATGATGCCTTTCTAACTAAAAACCTGCTGTGTCTTCGCATCCCTCTGTTCCCAATATTCATATATTTGTCAAGATGCCTCTTAAACATTGCTACTGTATCTGTCTCCACCACCTCCCCTGGCAGCACATTCTGGGCACTTACCACCCTCTGTGTAAAAGATTTGCCTCTCACATCTCCTTTATACTTACACCCCTTTTTTAAAATCTTAAACCTACATTTCTAAAATTCTCAGAAAGGATTCTAACTATCCATTCTAACTTGAGTCAGTGGATTGCTAGTGAATATGAACCCAAATCTACTCATTGGTGTATAATGAAGCAGGTCAGAGGCAATCTTTCCTTTGGACAGAGGCAGCACTATGGATGAACATGACAGCTAACTCATGCTGATGTCCTACCCGTACCCTAATTCACATCATGGGGCATTCACTACATTCTATATTGCACTGACCTGCACTCACTCCTTGTTTTGTGATTCCTTGGTATTCATAATCCTCACACCTATTTTCAAATCACCCCATAGCCTTGGTCCTCCCTATTACTGTAGGCACCACAAACCCAACAAACATTTGAGCTTTTATCACTCCTTGGTTTCTGGCCATCAATACTGACTGCTGCTTTTACAATTGCCTGAGCCCTAAGCTTTGAAATTCCATTCATAAACGTCTTTACCTGTCCATTTTCCTTTAAGACTTTTCATAAAACCGACCTGTAGGGCCGAACAAAGCCCAATTTCCAGAGGTGAGGTATTTTTTGTCAATTTTTCTACGATAAGGCTCTTTGTGCAGAGCCTTGGGGCATTTTACTATTTTAAAGACAGATTACAATTGAAAGCAGCTGTTGTCACCTGGGGAAAATTTCAACGAGGAGTCTGAGTTGAAGCTGTGGCCCTCCTAATCTGTGGTGCCCATCTGCTGTGAATTAGATTTGGATATCTTTGATAAAAAAACAAAGTGCTTTGTAAACTCAGGGTTCTGTTGGCAGTTCTGCACCATCTATTGAAATATTTTACAAACGAGGATGAAGTTAGATCCAAATACGTCATTGCAAAGTAAAGTTTGTACTTTGTGAAAATCCGAAAATGGCTGCCATTTCTTTGCAGTGAACCGGAATCACTAGAGGTGAGAAGCAACAAACGAAAGGAAAGCAAACTTTGGAAAGCAGTGTCCTATAATTATCAGCAATATATGAAACAATGATAACCTCAAACAGAGTGACATAGGGCTCATGTGCAATGTTATCTTTGCTTTTTCACCAGGCTTAATACAGCAAATGATGTCAACGCAGCAGCAAAGAATGGACAATACAATCTGAAAGAGGCTAAACAAATGCTCAGTTACAGGTAAGATCAAAATTTCCACTTCCTCCTTCAATTTTCTCTTCTGCTATCTAAGCTTGCACTCGAAGATTGCTGACTTGGTTGAGGACAAAGAGTCTTACTCACACCATGCTAAGGACCACTCATGCACAAGCCTGAACAGCAGAAACCTATAGACCATTCAATCACGTGGGCTGTCATACTAGATTCTCACCTTGCTTCCACCAAAGTTCCACAGACACATTGTCATGGTGAACCATATGGGAGTGATTCTGGTGAAAATCTGGGTTGCCCAAGTGAAATTTGCTCAGCAATTTTCTTTCCCTTCCAAATAAAACAGATGCAAGTTCCTAATTCAAGCATTCCTTAAGTCCCTTGGCAGTAACATTATTTTTAAATAATTTACACACCCCTTTTGAAGTTATTGACTTCAACATTTAGCTGCAGTTCCATGATATATTCAAGGTTATCTTTACTCTTTGGAATTGGTGTGACTGATGCACCAGTACTGCTAAGTTAAGCAAACGTGAATGATGCAGTGCAGATTCATAGTTCCCTGAAAGTGGAGTCACAGGTAGATAGGATAATGAAGAAGGTGTTTGGTATGCTTTCCTTTATTGGTCAGAGCATTGAGTACAGTAGTTGGGAGGTCATGTTGCAGCTGTACATGCCATCGGTTAGGCCACCTTTGGAATGTTGTGTGCAATTCTGGTCTCCTTCCTATTGGAAGGATATTGTGAAACTTGAAAGGGTTCAGAAAAGGTTTTTAAGGATGTTGTCAGGTTTGGAGGATTTGAGCTATAGGGAAAGGCTGAATAGGCTGGGCTGCTTACCTTGGAGCGTTGGAGGCTGAGGGGTGACCTTATCGATGTTTATTAAATCATGAGGGGCATGGAAAGGGTAAATAGACCAGGTCTTTTCTCTGGCATGGGCGAGTCCAGAACTAGATGGCATAGGTTTAAGATGAGATATAAAAGGGAGCTAAGGGGCAACTTTTTCACACAGAGGGTGGTGTGTGTATGAAATGAGCTGCCAGAGGAAGTGGTGGTGGCTGGTACAATTACAGCATTTAAAAGGCATCTGGTTGGGTGTATGAATAAGAAGAGATATGGGACAAATGCTGACAAATGGAACTAGATTAAGTTGGGATATTTGGTCAGCATGGATGAATTGGACCGAAGGGTCTATTTCTATCTGTACATCTCTCTGACTCTATGTCACCTCTAAACTCAACCCTGATCCCCCATGGCCTCCATTTGCACTTACTAGTGTAATGGTTAGGAGTGGATAACTAACAATCCCTTCACTCTTTCAAGGATAGATATCAATATTGAATAATAGGAGAGTTACAGTACAAAAAGAGGCCATTTGGTCCATCTTGCTGCAAGAGAATCTCTGTTTGTTCCTCCCCTGTAACACTGCAAATTTTTTTTCTCTTCAAGTGCTTATTCAATTCCTTTTTGAAAACCCACAACTGAACCTGTCTCCATCAGTCTCAGGCAGACTACTTCAGATCCTAACTCCTCTCTGTGCTAAAAAGCTTTTGTGTGTATAGTCATTGAATATTTTTAAAGTAGAAATAAATAGCTTCTTGACTATGCGGGACTCAAAGCTCATTGGGGAATAAATGGGAATATGGAGTTGGGACCCTAATTAGAACAGCCATGATCTATTGAACAGATATTTGGTGGTACAGAACTTGAGAATTGCTTAAAAAACAATTAACAAGTTTTTCATCTTAAAATCATCAGAACATTTGCAAGAATAACAAAGTAAAGGGGAAAATCAATATTTATAATGCATGAGAGTATACTGCTTGCACCCAACTAATCTGTGCCTGTAAAACTCCTGACTCAGTGTCCAACATTAGATAAGATTCTGTATTTGGACATTTGCTGGATATTGTTGAATGTGCGAGGATTAATGCTGACAACCAATCTGGATTGTCAGTTAGTCTAACAGCACTCTCAAAATCAAGCAGTACAGATGTTGAGCTGTCCTTTGAATGATTTTCTTTAACTGCACTGATGAGGGAAAGGTGAAAAGCTTCCTTAAAGTGTATCTTATTTTCAGCAATATTATTGAATGGTGCAGTAGACCTGAGAGGCTGAATTGCCTACACATGCTCTAAATTTGTATGTTCACATGCTAGTGACATGGTTAAGCGGTCAAGCCTTTGTCATGTATAAAACTCAAATTAGGAGAATTGGTCAGTCACTGGAGTTAGTGAGCTCCAATTTCAATAGCTCCAACTATGAGTTTCTCTGCTCAATTTCAACCACACTGGAGGTGTTCAGTTTGGCTTCCTCTATTATCTCTCTTGTTACTCTTTGACATGTTACCCAATTACAATCTACAACTCTATAATCCACAAGCACTCATTTGGGTTTAAACACACAACCTATTTTGATGAATATCACTCTTAAAATTAAACACTTTGCACATTTAAATAGGTTTGCAACCCACGCCACTTTTGGCTAATCATAAATCTCACTCTTAGTATTCCCCTGACATTAGAACATTGAGATATATTTAGAGCAAAGCAGGAAAAACAGAATCACAGCGCTTTCCTATTCTCATTGCACTATATTTCTGTTTCACAATTGCAAAATAATTCTTTGACTGTAGCCCCCTGTGGCTTTGTACAATATATTAGCCTCTCATTGGCTCCAATCAGTGTCATTTCACTTCTAACAGTTCGCACTGGCTTTCCATTTATTGCATTTTATCAAAAATATTAAAAGCTGCTTGAGTAAATACGAAGTTGGAAATCCATTGCGGGATACAAAGGATCTCTAACCAAACAATAGACTTAGGACGCCTATGGCACCCTGGAATTTGCTCCCAAATAGAACTGTGTGCTTCTACCCCTCATGGGCTGCAGCAGTACAGTACCTTCTCAAGGGCATTTAGGGATAGATAGTAAATGCAGGAAATAATGCTGATATGTGTCTGCAGTTTTTGTTCAAGGTTCTAGAGCCTTTCTCCATAGCTCCAAAGGCTCTTTAGAGCTTGTCCCAGTGACCCTGCCTTTCATACAGAATCCTACTGACATTACTGTATCAGTTGATAAGTTGGGCAGGGCAAGCATCTACCTGGCAGAACTCAGGAGTTCTGGACAAAGGAATTGAATGCAATATCTCCAAATTTGCAGATGTCACTGAGCAGGGTGGCAATGTGTGCCGTGAGGAGGATGCTAAGGGGCTGCTGGGTGACTCGGACAGGCTGGCTGAGTGGGCAAATACATGGCTAGTGCAATAATGGGGCTAAATTGAGGTTATCCACTTTGGTGGCAAAAACAAGAAGGCAGATTATTACCTGAATGGTGGCAGTTTAGAAAAATGTGAGGTGCAACGAGACCTAGGTATCTTGGTGGAACAGTCACTGAAGGTGCAGCAGGCAATAAGGAAAGCTAATGGCATGCTGGACTTCATAGTGAGAGGATTTGAGTATTGGAGTAGGGATGTCTTATTGCAGTTATACAGGGCCTTGGTGAGTCCACACCTCGAGTATTGTGTGCACGTTTGGTCTCCTAGTCTGAGGAGAGACATTGTTACTGGAGGGAGTCCAGTGAAGATTCACCAGACTGAATCCCAGCATGGCAGGACTGACCTATGAAGAAAGACTGATTGACGAGGTTTGCACTCGCTGGAACCTCAAAGAAAGAAGGGAGGATCTCATAGAAATATATAAAATCCTGATGGGACCGGACAGGTTGATGTGGGAAGAATGTTCCAGGTGCTGATGGAGTCCAGATCTAGGGGTCATAGTCTAAGAATATGGGTTAGCCGTTCAGGGTTGAGATTTGTAAGGGTAATAGGGAAATCCCTGGCAATCACAGACCAGTCAGTCTTACGTCTGTGGTCAGCAAAGTTTTAGAAAGAATTCTGAGGGGTAGGATTTATGACTATTTGGCACAGCATAGTGTGATTAAAGGCAGTCAACATGACTTTGTGAGGGGCAGGTCATGCTTCAGAAATCTTATTGAGTTCTTTGAGGAGGTGACAAGACAGGTCAACGAAGGTCGAGCAGTGGATGTGATGTATATGGACTTCAGCAAGACATTTGATAAGGTTTCCCATGGTAGGCTCATTCATAAAGTCAGGAAGTATGGGATCCAGGGAGAGTTGGCTATCTGGATTCAGAATTGGCTGGCTGACGGAAGTGGTGGTAGATGGAAAGTATTCTGCCTGGAGGTCAGAGTTGAGTGGGGTCCCGCAGGGCTCTGGTCTTGGGCCTCTGCTCTTTGTCATTTTTATAAATGGCTTGGATGAGGAGGTTGAGGGGTGGATTAGTTAATTTGCAGATGACACAAAGGTTGGAGGTGTTGTCGATAGTATCAAGGGCTACTGCAGGCTACAGCATGACATAGACAGGATGCAGAGCTGGGCTGAGAAATGGCAGATGGAGTTCAACCTGGATAAATGCAAAGTGATGCATTTTGGAAGGTTGAACTCAAATGCTGAATATAGGATTAAAGACAGGATTCTTGGCAGTGTGGAGGAACAGAGGGAAGTACATAGATCCCTCAAACTGGCCACCCAAGTGGATAGGGTTGTTAAGAAAGCATATGGTGTTTTGATTTTCATTAACAAGGGGATTGAGTTTAAGAGCTGTGAGGTTTTGCTACAGCTCTACAAGTCCCTGGTGAGACCACACTTGGAATATTGTGTCCAGTTCTGGTTGCCCTAGTATAGGAAAGATACAGAGGCTTTGGAAAGGGTGCAAAGAAGGTTTACCAGGATGCTGCCTGGACTGGAGGTCTTGCCTTATGGAGAAAGTTTGAATAAGCTTAGACTTTTCTCTCTGGAGAGAAGGAGGAAGACAGGAGACCTGATCAAGATATACAAGACAATGAGTGGAATAGATAGAGTCAATAGCCAGAGATTTTTCCCCAGGGCAAGATTGACTGGTACGAGGAGTCATAGTTTTAAGATATTAGGAGGAAGGTATAAAGGAGACGTCAGAGGTATGTTCTTTAGATTAGATTAGATTCCCTACAGTATGGAAACAGGCTCTTCGGCCCAACAAGTCCACACCGACCCTCTGAAGAGCAACCCACCCACACCCATTCCCCTACATTTACCCCTGACTAATGCACCTAACACTACGGGCAATTTAGCATGGCCAATTCACCTAACCTGCACATCTTTGGACTGTGGGAGGAAACCGGAGCACCCGGAGGAAACCCACGCAGAACGGGGAGAATGTGCAAACTCCACACAGACAGTTGGAGACTGTTTGTGCAGAGAGTTGTGAATTCTTGGAATGCGTTGCCAGCTGTGTCGGTGGAAGCAGAGTCATTAGGGACATTTAAGCGATACTGGACAGGCACATGGAGAGCAGTGAGTTGAGGGGTGCGTAAGGGTCTGTTTCCATGCTGTACATCTCTACGACCCTATGACTATGATTAAACCTCGACACAACATTGTGGGACAACGGGCCTATTCTGTGCTGTACTTTTCTATGTTCTATGTTCTTTGAGGAAGAATTTCTTCGCTCAGAAAGTTGTGAACCTGTGGAATTCTCTCCCACAGGAAGCTGTTGGGGCCAGTTCATCAGAAATATTCAAATGGGAACTGGATGTGGCCTTTACAGCCAAAGGGATCTGGACAGAAATGTGATACTAAAATTGCATGATCAGCACTGATCATTCTGGATGGTGGTGCAGGCCCAAGGGGCCAAATGGCCTACTCTTGCACCTATTTTCTATGTTTCTATGAGCAATTCGTGCAGGTGTAACAAATAACAAAGCAAAGCATACTGAAGAGTCTATGAACTGCACTGATCGGAGAAATTATCCAATTTTCACAAATCTGATTGAGAATTAAAGTGTAGAGATGCAGTCAGGGTGCCACAACTTGTCTTAGCTCCCTCTTACGATGAGAAGGGATATAAAAACTTAGCCAGGATTTCCATTCCCAATCTGATCACGGAATCACAGAATTCATAGAATCACAGCATTATTATGGTGTAGAATGAAGCTATTTAGCTCATCTGCCCACACCAGCTCTATTGTCCAGTGCCAATGTCCTGCCTTTTCCCCATAGCCCTGCACATCATTATCATGCAAAACAAAAATCCAAAGCCCTCTTGGTATGCTTCAATTGATCAATGTTGAATGGGTCTGGCGCCGCAGTGGTATCGCATTCCGGGTGGCCTTAAGGAGGTGAGGGTGCTGCACCAGTGGGAGATAAATCCGCCATCTAGAGCTACCTCTTCAAGCAGTTCCAACAGTGTCAGAACTGAGTAGCAGATGCTGCTGGGACTGCCAGGAGGCCTCAGGATGAAGGAAACATAGATCCCAGAGGTAAGTAAGTCTGGGGTATCTGAGCAGGAAGGATAGAGGAAGGCAGGTAGACAGGTTTTGGTTGTCAGGCGGTAAGTGGCATAGGAGCAGTTTGCCCCTGCTCCAGAGTGGCATGAAATTAGTGTCAATTAGTTTAACAAACTCAGTTGCCATTTTTAAAATCAACAGGAAGGATTCAGTGTCCATCTGTCTACCATGTCAGAGTCGGGCAGGAAGGCAGTGAGTTCCAATATTTCAGTACTGTTCCTCCAAAGTCACACCAGGTCAGAGCCCTGAAGAATAGGCCAATACTCACTCCTAGGCACATGTATGAAGATGGCTGCCAGATATGAAGGGAAAGTGTAACAGCCGACCTTGCTATTTTGGTCCAAATCTGTTAACTCAGCAAAGGCCTGGAATTAACAAGTAATCTGTTTGAAGAGTGAACTGCTATTAGTTGGATTACAAGCTTAATGCCTGTGTTGTCCTCTTTGTGTTTTTTTTTGCTGTTGAAATGCTTTCCATCTGACCACAGTTAATAGATGTTGGTGAGACTTAAACCTGCTAAAAATTTGTTTTACTAGGCCTCTTCCACCAGTCACTCCTTCACTGACAGATGGATGATAGTCACAATATGTTGCACACCATTAGCTATTCTCCTTCAATATTCAGCATATAGTAGCAGGATTCTCTATCACTTGGGCATCCATGACATCCCGACAGGTTTACAACTGTTCTGCTCTAACAAAACACATTTCCCCATCTCCAGTTTGTAGCTGATGGCTAGAATTTAATAAAATTATTCTTCACAATGAATGGCATGCTGAAAAAGCCCAGTGTCTTTTTTTAAACATTTTAAATTTGGGTATCCAAATGAAGTAACTGGGGAAAGTCTCATCTTTCAGAATTTATCTAGCCTTTTAGAGCCTCATCCTAAGCTCCGTGTTCTTATTTATATCTGATATTGGATGAGGTAAATAACAAAGATGCATTTAAGGGGAAGCACACCAACTAGATAGGAGAGAAAGGAAAAAGGATATGTGTTGATTGAGAAACATGACAGGAGGCTCACAATGGAATGATGACACGATCTAATGGATTCAAATGGCCTGTCCTTTATTTCATTTTGTTTGCCTCCTCTTCCACCCAAGAAATTAACACAGTGATAAGGGTTTTCAGTTTCCCTTTTCTCCTACCACTGTATTTATTTCCCCTGTTCATGTTAATGTTTGGACAGGTGGTGAGATCAGAGGCAGGAAGACCATAAGATACAGGAGCAGAATTATGCCATTTTGCCCATCACGTCTGCTCTGCTTTATGATCATGGCAAATATGTTTCTCAATCCCTTCTTCCCTTGATCGCCTTATCAGTAAGGAACCTATTTATCTTTGTCTTAAAGACACTCAAGGGACTTGGCCTCCAAAGCCTTCTGTGGCAATGAGTTCCACCCTCTGGCAGAAGAGATTTCTCCTCATCTCAGTGCTAAAGGGTTGTCCTTTCATTCTGAGGCTGTGCCCTCGGAGCCTAACCTCCTTTACTAGTGGAAACATCTTCTCCATGTCCATTCTATCAATGCTTATCATTATTCTGCAAGTTTCAATCATATCCCTCCTCATCCTTCTAAACTCTATCAAGTGCAGACCCAGAGTCCTCGTCTACTTCTCTTATGACAAGCCCTTCAATTCCCAGGATCATTCTTGTAAATCTCCTCTGCAACTCCTCCAAGACCAGCATACCCTTCCTTAGATACAGGACCCAAAGAAACTCACAATGTTCCAAATGTGGTCTGACAGAGTCTTAAACAGCCTCAACGGTATATCTTTGCTCTTGTATTCTAGCCTTCTTGAAACGAATGCAAACATTGCATTTGTCTTCCTAACTGCCAAGTGAACATGCCAAGGAAGGACTAAAGAATCTAAAGAAGGACTGCTAAGTTTCTTTATGCTTCAGATTTCCAAAGCCATTCCCTATTTAGAAAATAGTCTGCACCTCTATCTTTCCGACCACTACCTCTGTCTTTACAACTTCTGTATTCCATCTGCCACTTGTTTGCCCACTTTCCAGAAAACTCTAGTCATTAGCTTTGTGCCCTTTCTCCAACACATAGTATGGAGATTGGTTGGTGTTGGGACATGGATAGCCATGCTGTGGTCAAACAATGGACGCCTCTGCAGTCACCCATCCAGTTCCTTGGCCACTGAGTTAAGCTTGCCACTGTTTTGGTTCCCAGATGAGTACCATGTTATTTGTCTCTTGTTCACTTTCAAGTGGCTGGATTGAGAACAGTATTGGATGAGGTTCTAGGAGGAAACTACCCATACATGCCCAGGATCAAGTGTCACTTGTGCAGTAATGTCACTGATACACAACAGTCACAATCTATTATTTTAATAGAAGATTTGAAAAGTTCACACAGAGCATTTGGCAGGTTCTAGCCAAAGGGAGCTCCTCATAATAATTGCTTTCGGAGTTTTGGTGAGTAGGCTGCAATACTATTTTGAGGATTATCATGATTTCTGAATCATTTGCATTCTGAAAGAACATTGTGTTCTGTGCGTTTAACTGGCAACGAAGGGGATCACCAGCGTGATGTGGTTCGATCAGGACCCAGCCACAAACCGCCCCTCAAAGAGTAGAGAAGCATGTTGACAATCAATGAGTTAAAAAGCATTTTCACAGTTCATTGATTTGGCACGGCCAGTGCAAATAATGGCAGGGAAACACCCGCTGAGTGAATTAAGAGCTGCTTTCCCCAGTAGTGCGAAGTGCGGGTAAATCTCCCTCATCTCAGCTCTGACATTTTATTTATCTTCAGTAAAGAGACACTGCTATGGCAGCTAAAACTTCACTAATAGTCTCCAACATACAGTGGAATTTGTTCACATCTGACATTTAATCTGTTGCAGATGCCTTCATCAACTCCAAACAGTCAAACATTTGGATCCAAAAGAAAAGACATATTTATAGGCTTTTGGGGCGGGGTAAGTGAGGGTAGACTATTCACACAAATACACACACTTCATAGAACAATTTGGTGATACCAGTAAATATAATTCTTAAAGGATTCATGACAAACTTACTATTAAAACCTGTAACATAATTCCTTTTCAATCACTCTATTTCTAGAGACATATTTGTAAAATATTACTGATGACCCAAATCAGTTAGCATTAGTTTGCTGGGCAAATTGAGTTGAATTAACACACCCCTGAATGCAATTTAAACTTTGCTGAGGCACTTGGTTTAATTATCAAGTCTACTGCTGTTAATTTGGCTTTTCCCCCTCCCCCATAATGTTGTAATCACTTACTGATTAAGACAAAGCAAAAAAAAAATCAAAACAGGAAATCAGCAGAGTTATTTTTAATAGATTTTTACTCATAATTCTTTGTGAACATTTTGGCATGTTTAGATAGAGGAACTGCGATTGCAACGTACACTTTAAATTTAGCATTGGGCAATTTTACTGTAATCTCATTGTTGTTGCCTGGAGGCCTATGGTATCACTTGAACTAATCTCCCAAATAACATGTGTTTGATGGTAAATTATGATTCATGGTACAGTTCAAAGTGTTTTTGCATCACGGAGTTCTTTCAGGTTTTGGACACCTGGATTGAAATCCTTTAACCACTTGATCAACCCTAGTCATCGCCCCATGTGTAAATGCTTGTCTTTGCTCACAAATTCCTCCGTGGACTTGCCTTTGGTATATCTGCATGTTCTCTTTGTTGTTACCCCTTACATTTCCCAAATTCTCTCCATGTCTTTCCCTCATTTAAGTTGATGTTCTTTCAACACTGAAAATGTGTTGCTGGAAAAGCTCAGCAGGTCAGGCAGCATCCAAGAAGCAGGAGAATCGACGTTTCAGGCATAAGCCTGACGTTTCCTGAAGAAGGGCTTATGCCCGAAACGTCGATCCTCCTGCTCCTTGGATGCTGCCTGACCTGCTGAGCTTTTCCAGCAACACATTTTTCAGCTCTGATCTCCAGCATCTGCAGTCCTCACTTTCTCCTAGAAGGTTCTTTCAACTCTGTAGACAACAAATGCTGGAGATCACAGCATCCATGGAGAGAGGGCAAGCTAACGTTTCGAGTCGAGATAACTCTTCCTCAGAGCTGGTGAAGAGACATCAAGAGTTAGCTTGCTCTCTCTCCCCATGGATGCTGCCTGAGCCGCTGTGATCTCCAGCATGTGTTGTTTTTGGTGAAGATTCCAGCATCTGCAATGATTTGCTCCTACATTGTGTTCTTTCAACCCTAGCTGTTTGATGGAAACGTGTACTTATAGCTCCTTACGTGAGTGGGTATCAAAAATTGATGATTATTCTAGTGAAAGACCTGGTGGCAGTTCGCGGTACTCAGGGCGCTACATAAGTGGAGTGCCTCGTTGTTGTGAATACGAACAGCCTTTGAAAAGGGTCCTCGCCTAGGACTGTGCTGATCTGTGTTTTCACCTTTCATCGTTTCCTTTCTCCGCAGAAAACATGATGCCGGAATGCTGATTGCTTAGATCGACACTTTCCCTGCGGCTCTAGCGTCCGCCATAAAGCACAAAACCTCAGAGAGAACATAAAAGATGACGCTATGAGAAAGCCAACCAACACAGCAAGCGTTCTCAAGACTCCTGTGGCTAGTTTATAGTTTCTTCCTCTTCTTCCACCTTCGGTTTTTTTTTAAAAAAAGCAGAGGACAGCAATGAACAAATGAAGACGACTACTCGTTCAGGTGTCTCTCTCACACACAGACACATACACATATATAAATTTCTATATACATATATATATATATTAAAAATACGTACGCATGATGTTTGAATAAAAGACAGTGGCAGTATTTAACAGAAAACAAACCCCACAAAATGACAAGATGCTGGCATTACTTTCAAAATAAACTGAGCAAAGAAAAACTTTTTTTTTAAAAACTGTGTGTACGTCGGCAAAACAGTCTTATATCTGCAAATGAAGACCTTGCTAAGACAATAACTGACCCTTCCTGATCTCAATCCCACAGTCGCTGATGGCACCCTGTGTACATAGTTAGGCTTCTCTGATATATGCACATAACTCAACAGTGCTTCCGATTCTCACAGTCATTATGATTGACGTTAGATTACGGGTAGTCACACAAAGCGAGATTCTGAGACCACCCTTTTGGTCTACTGGATTCCAAACAGGCTGAGATATACAAAACCTGGTCCATCCATCCTGCCAGACTTTACATTACTAGTGTGTCACATCGGAGATGACTGCGGACTTTTAAAAGGATTTGCTTTTTTTTAAAACAAATGTTATTTTAATCCCAACTAAAGGAAGATTGGTGAAAATCTACAGTCTGTTGGCAACAGTGGGTTCGCTGCAGGATTTAGTCCGCTTAGTTATTTGCTCTGGGCATTAGGACCCCTCTCAGAGGAAAAAAAAAGGACACTGTGGCACATCAAAACTCAACCCCATCTCATAGCTTCACGTTTTAAACTCTAACTCATTTCCTACAGCTGCGAAGGACTGTACTTTAGGATTAACAAAGTTGAACCCCACCTACCTGGCTTCCTTAAGCCTTGTTCATGGAGATCAAAGCACATTGTGTGAATTTATTCATGGTCAGACTGGAGGCTAAAAACTGAAAATGCTGGAAATGTTCAGAAGAATGAATGCAGGACTGTAAGAGTTCTGATGAAAAGTAATCATCATGATGCATTTAATGTTAGCTTTCTGCTCAGACTTTGCCAAGCATACTGAGTGTTGCCAACATTTTATGCTTTTCACTCAGATATCCTGCACAACAATATTGTGCGTCTGTCACAACGTGGGGACACCTGTACCTGGATTTGAAATTCAGACCAGGCCGATGTGATTGAGTCATTTCATAAAATGTCTGGTCAAATGGGGGCGGGATGAGAGGGTTTCAAGTAACAAGGCTTGCAGGTTCCAATATCAGAGTCTCCCCACGATTCATTTACATCCACAACTGCTCAGAAGTTGTTTTTTTCCGTCTTTAGTTCTAGATGTGCCATTATCTGAACCAACACTTTGTTGCTTTAACATTCTGATACCCCCAGTTTATGGCACGGTAAGGGTATTTGGAATTAGAGAACAAAAAAGTGAAATCCTGTTCACCCCACGATTACTGCGTCTCCAACTGGCCCTTCACACTACAGAAAGTACAGGTGGATATCTAAGTGACCAATACTGTCCAATCCTTCCAGTTGGGAGGGAGCTGTGCAGTGATGAGGAAAGATCCTGCAGCCAAGTGAACAGCTCACAATGAGCAATAAAGCAGAAACATCTTTTTAAATAAGCTATGTTGAAAATGGAACACAAAACAAAAACTTGCTACATAATCGCAGTAGTCCAAGATTAAGGAATTGCCTCCTTTGTGATCATTAACCCTTTGAGGAGGGTCTAATAACAGCTTGCACCTACTTATTATAAATAGAGGATGTTAGTTTCTGTTGCCATGCTAATTATTACATAATTATTCATTAGTGATGATTACTGATAATGAGACTGTTTAACAGAGTGTACTAATTACTAATTGCATTCTCTTCGCGAGTGAAACCTGATCTATTCCTCAAACAGCAGTCAGAATTCACCAGAGGTTGTAAAGGGTTAAGCTTTATTTGAGAAGCGCTCAATCTCACACACTGATAACGTTGGCAAAGAACTAGACAGGGAGAGAGAGAAAAAGAGAGAATATTTGAGGACAGCAGTTTTCTGGTGCAAGGTTCCTTGCTTCCGTCTTCACAAGCCGGGCTGCATGTTAGGCAGGTTGGCTGCCAGCTCGCTCTTGGATGAGCTTCTCGCTCAGCTCCCACAAGGCACAGGCTGATGCTTCATCCTGGGCTTGCTGAGACGTCAGGCACCGACAGCAGTTGTTGAAGTACATCCCTCCCAGTCCCTCCAGCTCCGGGGCAATGCTACAGTAGATAGTGGTGGCAGCTCCCTGTTGCTGGAACAAAACATGAAAGGAAAGATAAATTTCCAGACCAAAAAATAATAACAATTAAGACTAAAATATATTGAACAATGCAAAAACTATCACATCTCCACCATTGCATTGTGGCAGGTATTTGATGTTGAATTTATTCTGACAGCATTGATGTTTTAAAAACTCCTGCCAAAAAAAACGAAATCAGCCAGTACTCTCTAATTAAGCACAAACCTACAAAGCGTAAGCATAGTGACATGTGCCAAATCTATCCATTCTGCTTTCATCAAGCTGATTTAATTGTGTAAAAGTCTGTCAACGATTTCTGCCAAAGTTACCAGCTACAAATTGTATTAAACCCTTGAATGACTGAGCATTACTGCAGCAATTGTAGACTGAGCAGGTTCTAGTTTCCCTACAGTATCGCCACTGAACAAGACACCGAGTTAAGTCATGCCACTATGGGTCTATCTACCTCGTGTTAGTTCTCCCAATTCATTAAGCTCATTTTAGTAAAATGCCAGTGCTGGCTGGCTATAATTCACTTGGTGCATCCTTCCTGACGTGAATGCCTATGTGATCTGTGCTAATACACATTTGATCTTTTTTTTGACAAAAGATACATTACAATTTTAAAATCTGATGCAATGCAGCCCTAAGGGGTATATGCAGATCAATTATTTTCTGCGTCACCTTGAGGCACCTTATACAAACTGGCCAGAAGGCAACACAATTGAATTTGCAGCCAACAGCAGGATAAAGAGAGGGTGGAAGGTCATATTGTGGAGAAGAATTCCGAGAGTGGACCATGAGGTAGGGTGGGGTGATGGGAGGTATCCTCTTTTTACACTTGGGCATAAAGTATTGCCTAGGTAGAGCCAAGGGGAATAATGCATGGGAAGGATCGCATGCTTATAATGAAGCCTACCCAATTTTCCATCCAATTAAACTAATAGATGGAAAATGGAGCACTTGGTGTTTTACTCCCCACTCAATTTCACTCTATGGCTCCCACCAGCCAATATTTAACAGCCAGAGCAGTTAAAGAAAATCTTCCCCCTGGCATTTACTTAGTTGATAGTGAAAAGTTATTGAAAGCTTCAGAAGCCTTAAGGACTAAGCCCTCTTAGCATATCGTAAAACACCAACTTGAGTAGCTAGCAAAAATCAGGATGCTATTTAAAAGGAAACATCTTGTTCAAGCTCTAATTGTTCTGAATATTGTGGTTTGAAATATTGGCAGAGTTGGTGCCCAAAAGGTGGGCCTTTGTGTCCCCCCAGTTCAAAAAGATGAATTTGTGTACATCAAGATCAATGTGCAAAAACCAACCAAACACGACAAGAAAATGCAAAAATAAGTACAGAAAAAGATGTACTTTTGAGCCTGCTCCACCATTCAATATAACTGTAGCTGATATATGTTTGAAATTTCTCAAGCTTGGGTTGCACTGAGACCTCTCAGGAACTATGAAAGCTCATTATTGTGTTCAGATCCCAGAGTGTCACTGCATAATACAACTGTGCCTGGTTTCAAAAGTCAATATGGGAGGTAAATAACTTTTTAATGTGGTGCTATTCATTGCAGAGTGTTAAAGGAAGCCTATTGCTAAAGCATTATCAGCTGTAATTGAAGTTACAACTGGGACTTTGCTCATGGATCAAGAAAGAGATAAAATCATTGGGCTTTTGGGAATATCTCCAATTGGTGTTCCAAGTGATATTTGTAATCAAACCGGTTCTAAGTCAACTGTAGGCATCTTGTGACATGACTCCAGATTAGTTTCGCAGTTCATGAGGACGGCTTATGAAGTCTAATGTTTAATCATCGTGCTGCTATTAGGGGAGGATGGGAGATTAGAAATGCTGAGACTGGAGGAGCACACCATAGGTGAAACAAAATGGAATGGTATCTCTTAGTCCTTCTGCTGGACTTGGTTAATTAACTTAAAATAGAGAAATTATTTAGAGAAACAATTCTTGCATGATCACAGTACATGTTAGGCAGACAAGTAATGATCATGATATGCCCTGACCCTAAGGGATTTCATAATGTTTCATGACAGATTTTTGTTTTGCCCCCAGACCAGCCACTGCTATTCTCTATGCAAACACCACAAATGGAATATCATCTATTAAATCAAGCTCAATGAATTTGCTTTCAAAATATAGCCAAAATCTTAACACCACAAACCTCAATTCTTATTATTTTCTCCTTGGCCTCAGTAGCACTGAGAAGTTAGTGAGTTTCGGAGATGACCTTGTTGTGCATGTTCCATCACTCTCCTGCCAGATAAAATGCTGCCAAAAGGAAAACACACTGGAGCTATACTTCCACCAGTTTGACAGCAAAGCTCATAGCCAACGAGTTGTGGCTAGGTATCAATAAGGGTTGAAGAATGACTCCTCCAACTGGAAATTATTCAATGGACATGGGGTGGGGGGGGGGGGGGGGGTGCAAGAGGAGAAATTTCCTCCTTGGGTTTCAGAGCCACGTGACTTCCTGGTTAATGATCCAATTAAGTCAGTCTCCCCTATTGTAGAGCTAGAATTATCTGTGATATTTCTCGAATACACAAAATAGATGCTCGGCATCCTAACTACAGGAGTTCAAATGGGAAGGGAAAGCCACATTCTTATCAAATATTCCCCACATTGCAGCTGCTTATTTAGTTATGTCCAGGGCCAATTCATCCTCTTCAGTCTAATGGGCCAGTTGTTGGTTGTGTCCACTTGGACGTTATCTCAGAGGATCTTGCAATCACTTCATGGATAACTGAATACGTATGTTATCTGCTAAGTGACTCTGTAACAGTGCATATCACAAGTTGTGGTGCAACGTATAAGCAGATGAAAGGATGGGTAAGAATGGACCAGCTGGTCTGTTAAGTCTATCCCACACGAGAACATCACAACTAACACTTCCTGTCGGCTGTATCAGATCCCAGCCAGCCTCACAACCTGTAATCCCAGTTGTGAGGCAGAGAAAAGGAAGGAGAGTAAAGCTTAATGTCGAGTAAGAAGGATGCTTTATTTCAGCCAAGAGCTGAATCAATTGGTAAAACGGGTAACTGGGTGTGAGTGGAAATTTCCACAGCTCATTGCTATGCAGTGACCCTCCTGGAAAGTGCATGTAATTATCTCCAGGCGAAGATTTGCTGCTGTTTCTCCAAGTCTGTTAGAGTAAAAAAAAACCTGAGAAACACTTCACATCTGTTTGATATCTGTGTTCATTGTGAAACTATAATGGTGAAAAGAGACATGGCCAAAATGGTGAACAAGATAATGGTGTCAATGCACATTCCTCCATGTTAAAACACTGAAGTGTGGGCCAGAGGACTGCTTGCAATCTGATTCATATTCCTCAGGAGCTAGTGAGTTTTTGATTGCAAGGCATCCTTGTTTTGACTTCTGAATGCTTTTTGTCAGCCTGACTAGGAGCAAATGGTGCATGAACGCTCTTGTTAGTTCAGTCAGAAATAGAGAGAATATGGCCAGGCTTGTCATCTCCTGTACTCTTGAAGGGGATACAGCTAGGTTTCCAAGTTAAGAAGAAAATAAACTCACAAAGCAAAACCAGATATTTGCTGCAAAAAAAAATTCCTGCCCTCCAACCAGGAACTGCATGTTAAGGTGGATTCTGCAAGTCTGTCTTGTTTCCACATTTGCGCTTCATTGCTTTGAACTCCACTGGATGTGAATTCCAGGTACTCTTCCTTGCTGGTTTGAATCCAAGGTACATATTTTGTGTGGGTTTGTGGTAGGCTTGATACCGTCGAGTGGTTTTGCCAATGAATACACAAGTGCAATATCAGTTAAATTTGAGTACTGGCGCTCCAACTCTGCATTACAAAGAAACATTTTCAATGGAAAAATCACAACCTGAAAACGAACATTCATCTTGTTACAGCTGGTTACATTTTGAAGAACCTTTGTTTGTTTTTAACAAAAAAAAGTTGCTGAAAGACAACGGCAGATGGTTCAAAATGCATCTGTATCCTGACAGTCACAGAACGCTGAATTAATTTGTGAGCAAATGTTATCGGTGTGCCAGCCTTGCAGACATTGTATATCTCAATAGGTGGGACTGGGAGTTCACTGTACACTGGAACTCAATGCTTGAAGGAGAAATATGCTTGGGAGCAGGTACATATTATCTTGACTGCTTTTCAAAAGATTATGTGGTGAGAATCACAAGCTTGTTTTTCCCACAGTGATTCCTATTTGGCTGCAGTGGTAACTACTCTGTCAGGGGTCAAACATCTGTAAGTTGTTGTAAAGGCAGTTTGCAAATTAAAATGATAGATATACTGAATAGAGAAACTTCTTTGAAGCCCTGCACCGTCCTTAATCAAGTCTCGATGCCATTTTCAATCCTCCCAAACATTTGCAAGCTGTCAAGGCAGGCCACACCATCAATCTTTTTAGTGTATGTGAAATTACCTCGAAATCTGGTTTCAGATTAACTAAAGAGTGTCTGCACAATGAGGGTTCATCACTCTCTTTCACAAGTCGTTTGTCAGACTCTGATTACAGCCCAGAGCCACAGGGGTAGAACAGTAATGGATTTAAACTGCTATTTTTGTGCATGTGTGTGTGTGTGTGTGTATGTGTGTGTTTCTCCCATTCTCGATTTTATTCGGTCAACAAGTGGGCTTGGAAAAAAGCATTGCAGTCAGGGTGAAATGTCAGCTGTGACCCTGTTGAATTTTCTGCCCAAGACCCTGACCCCGACCCCAACCGCACACCCCTCCCAACCCCCACGGACTCCTCTCCAGAGCTCATCGTTCTGGGGCCCAGAGACCATGTGGCAGACTTTGGTTGTCGGTCTTCAGGGCAGCAAGGTCGGGCAAGACACAGTCCCACCTGGCAGTTTTGCACTCTCCCTGGTGACCAGCAATTGACCAAATCTGCTCAAATCTGCAGATCCAGGTGTGCTGGTGCTATTAACACTCTCCTTCTGCAGCCCCATAGCCAACAGCAGGAAACTAACCACGGATAGGAAATTAGAAACCTGGGGACAGTGAAAACGCACAAGTCTGATCAACTCACTTACTTCTCATCTTCATGTCAGCGAACAAGTATTCAAAAGGAGATTGAACAAAATCAGAGCAACAAATAACATTTCTCAGAGCAGCCTGGTGCAGATAACACAACTTTGAAAAAGCATCAGTTTGATTTGGGGCTGTAGCTGAAGATTTCTGAGATCTCTTCAAAAGGGACCAGGAAAGACAGTCGGGTGTTCGACACAAAAATTAAAGTGGAACTAAAACAAGTCCATCCTTTAAAACTACTTACAAAAATCACAGTAAATAGTAAAAATCCTCAAGTTTCCAAATATTAGGTTATTTTTGGAACGATTGGCACCCATCTGATACCATCTGCAATGTAAATGTGAAAGCTGGCACAGCAGGATGATCAAACCAGGCTGTTTTCTACCCCAGTCTACAGCTTGCAAGCCAGAAAACAAGCAACGCTGCACGGCTGTATTAACATGGCTCGTGTTACCTCACTGGCAAAATAATTATTAGTTGGAATACGAGAGGAGGTGGAGCAAAATCAAATGTATAATCATATTCTCATTATCGGCTGAGTGCCATTTTATACATCATTAGTGAAAATGTTCAAAACCTTAGAACATACTAATTATTATTTGAAGGCAATTTGAATGAATATTTGCTTCAGTTGGTCCAACCATATCCTAGTCTTGCACTCCGTTTTTATCGAAGGGGCTCTGTCACCACATAGGAGAGTTTAGCATCTCAAAGAAAAGTCTTTTCCAGATTAAATGCCCAGCTGAATCTGTAGGTTGTATCCTTGCAGTTTGGAGTTTGTTGACTTAGTTCTTTATAACCCTTTACTCCCTATCTTTAAAAAGCTGGTGAAGCAAGTATGTTAGAGCGACTACATGTAGTTCACTTGCTAATCACACTTGTCGGGTGATAATTCCCTTTAAGACTGGCTTGGTGAACACACCTGAAGACGGCAAAGTCATACAAAGCTGGGATTCACACGTCTGACTGGCAGTCTGTGCTGAGTTTGTCGATCACATACAAGGCATTGGAATGGTCCTTTCAGTGAACATTGGACATCCATGTTCAGTCAGGATCAGGTTTGATGAAGATGCTTTCATGGTCGAACCGGTTGTACTTGGTCACATTCAAGGCTTGTGTAAATCAACACCCTCTTGAGTGGGGAGTGGCTCATATGGGACCCATGAAACTCTAACCCTGTGAGGAATTAATCAGGCGTTGGGGGAGGGGAGGGGGGGGGGGGAGCAGTGGAAGTGGAGTGGAATCCAACAAGGGTGAGTTGCTGTGGGCAGATCACCCAAATGGCGCACACAGTTTTCTATAGAGTGAAATCATCATGTTGAGCAGGCCCAGTCATTTGACTGAAAGGATCAGAAGTTTCAAATTGTTCCCTCCCAACCAAATACAAAAGGGAAGTAGCAAGTTTCAAGACCTTCCCTCTGCCAGTGGATTCACAGCTATTAGTCACTGCCATTGTCTGACTGGTTAAAAGGACTTATTCTGTTGACAGGACAAAACAGGTAATGTCAGGGGTTTCTTTGATGTGGGTTTGCAGGGAAACAGGGTTTCAGAAGGCAGTTTATAGCTGAGAATTCATTTTCTGGCTCCCACCAATCCCAAAATATAACAATTCAAGCATAGCTGCCCTTAGAAAGTCAACTTTGAATGTCGTGCATATGCTTTCTGGAGATAACCGAATGTGGAATCACCTTGCTGTATCGACCGTGGAACCCCACTCATCAGAAATAATGTGAAGGCTTTGGGGATGATGATGAAAAGTTTTATGAAAATGATCCCAGGCATGAGGAACTGCAGCTACAAGGAGACAATGAGAAGGTGGGGTTATTCTGTTCACAAAATGAGAAGACAGGGTTTGTAGAGGTCTTCAAAACCATTAAGCATCCACAACGTACAGATGGAGAGAAACTGATCCCATAAGTGGAAAGTTTGAGAACCAGAGGACATCACTGTAAGGGAATTAATGCAAGAATCAACAGTCACATGAGGGGAAACCTTTCAAAACGGAACTATTTAACATTTAAAAAGAAAACAAAAAGTACAAGGTTACAGAGAAAGGGCAGGGAATGAGACCACATACTGCACTTACTGACAGCTGGAATGGATGAAGTGGGCTCAATTCCGTTTTGTAACCATTCTATACCCTGTGATTCTCTGACCTTCTGTCACAGAAAGAGGCCATTTGGCCAATTGTGTCTGTACTGGCTCAAACTGTCCCATCAGTCCTAATTCCTTTTCAAGTACATCTGAATTTTGTTTGTAAAATACAACAGTGTGGAATCTGCTTCCAACATTTTACAACAAAAGTAGGAAGACAAAGCAAGAGAAAGAACTACACCTATGCCCAATGTATTCATAGTAATTGTCGCAAATAGATACATTTACAAAAACAGTTTCAATGTTCCATATCACTACAGATATGCTATCTCAAGGGAACACAGTACTGAAAGATTCATCGCAATCTTGCCAAGCTCGCTGCATATTACAGGCCTAGCTCCTGCCAGCTTCTATTTGTTTCCAATAGCTATTTATCTGATTGAAAATCCCAAGCGAAATAGTGGATTTGATTTCTAATATTGTTTACATCATGTGTGTGCAGATGACCCAAAAGAGATATGCACCATGCACAGCTTGATATTTAAGTCAATGTTGAGACCAGAAAAGATCACTGAGCGCAAGGAGCTCATATGTACCACTGGAACCCTAAAGGAGTCATCCTTTAATGGTGTCATCCAATTGTGAGCAACTTTGAAGTGTGGTGAGAAGGGGATTGGGCCAGGTTGAGAGTGAACTGTCTAAATCAGTTTCAAATCTGGTCAAGGTACTGAAGGGACAAATCAAAGCACTCAGAGAGTTTGCCTAAAGCTGGCTGCTCCTTTAAGGATACCGCTCATTTTTTAATATGAGGTCATCACATCTTTCGTCTTGATTCCTTTGCATAAATTCCATCCTCACAGAGCACTAAAATAATAAGGTGATTTTCATTGACATGTCTGGGTCAGAAGAAGGGTATATTTCATAAAGAAAAATGGACTGTATTGATTCCCATTATCTTACATGAAATTAATAACCTAATATTTCTTATGAAATCCTATGGTGACCTGTGGTTTTCTCTGCTTTTATAAATTCTTCAGACTCTTTTGCTTGACTGTGCCAAATCTTAGAGTGATAGCTGAGTGGGTGACTAATTGGATCCAGTCTGCTTCATGTGGTAACTGCAAAATTGCTGCAGTCTTTAATTAAAGGGGCTTCGCCTGTCTCATTAGACAGAGCAGATTTAATTACTTCAACTTACTTCTGTACCATTTATGCCTATGTCCTAACTCTCCTTAATATATTATTTGTTAATACTTTGTTTTTTTAAAAAATCTTTAAAATATACTATAAAGTCTTTGTTTAAGTCCTTCATTTGCTGTTGCACACAAAGGTCTCCAAAAGATAATATTTAACTGCACATTGTGACTGGCTGCAAGGAAACAAAGTTGTCTGCAATGACACCCCTTTACTTGAAAGCTTGATCAATCTCTGCTACTTATGTGTCCCTAAAGCTAAAAACTGGAATTTACAACTGACAATATGCTACTCTTTAAAATACCTTAATTGTTACAAATGTACATATCTACCTATAGATAGCTGCAGATATCTGTAGCTTTCTACAGATAGCTTTCTGTCCATGTGCATTGGTGTGTGTATATACACTCACGATGAAATTCTGGTGTTTTAGTTTTATTTTGATAGCAATGGGCACGATATTATTTTGTTGTCAGACAAAGACACTCCCAGCTCTCTCAGAAAGAAAAGGTGCTCATTTCTGACCAGCCAAAGCCTCAGTTCTTTCAAGTCCAGTTTCAGATCAATGGAGCAAGCATAAATTCTGCTAGAAACTTGACTAGGACGGATGGCAGATGATCCAATCTTAAATTGCAAGGTGCACAACAGAACCCGTAACACATGGTCTTACTTATACTGCAGAAAGGGAGAAGCATTCATTTTGAATCTGAACAGAAGGTTGTTTGGGAAGGAGGTGAAGCTAACAGTATCAAAAAAACGTCAGCCCCTCAGCCAATGCAGACACGTGGCATACCAGCCCTATATGTACACTTTTATTTTTTACACAACAATTTGAAATATTAAACTATTTGACAGCATTGACCTTATGAGCTCCTGATTATTAGATGACAATAATTGCAGCTCACAAAACTCAGTTTTCCAGGCTGCTATATGCTTGAAGTTGGAGCTGAAACTAAATCTGAATTGTTCTCAGCAACTAGCCTCCTTGGTCAGTCACATCCCTCCTCTTCATGTACATTATAACCCTGCATGAGTCAGCCATTACCCCATCACATTGCACCAAGCATAAGTTTTCAAAGTTGAAATCATTTCACCATGGGTGTTGCCATTGATCTGTACAACATAGAGGGATGTCATTCAATCCATTCTGACCATCATAGCATTGAACAGACTATCAGATTAGCTGCACTCCTATTCTTTCCACATAATCGTGCATTTTTTTCTTCTATGGGATTTGTCCAATTCCCTTTTTGAAGCTTACCATCAGATCTGCTCCCACCACCTGTTCAGATCACAACAAGTTGCTGGCTCTTTCTTTGCCTTGAGTATCACTCACACAACAAGGCAGTGTTACATTCTCCATGGTGGAAACTGTAGTCATTGCTCAACCTGTTTTGGATACCTTTGAAAGAGTTTTGATTCACTTGAGCCCAATGAATACCAGACCAGTTGGTGCATGTGGCAGCCAAGTTCTCTTACTTTCAAAGGATTGAATCTGGCTTGAAACTAACATTTTCTTCATGGCTTCTCAATCACTGAAAGGAACCACAGCCCACTTCCAAGATCAAGTTGTGTCAAATCTCTGAATCACACACCATTGTGTTAATGATCAATGTTCTAAACAATCAGAGAATGCCAGAGATTTGATTTGAGAGAAGACTTCGACAAATCTATGAGGTAACCATCATTTACAAATCAAAGTAGTAAGGAATATTATGGGATTTGGCACATCTTTGAGATTTAAGACGCTTATGTTTCTCAAGATGCTACGGAAATGGATGAATGTATGTTAATAGATTGAAATCCCACATCATAAAAAAATCCTTATCAAAGTTAGCTTATGATTTTCTTTTCTGAGGGGGCTCATGTGCATTTTTCTTTTATTTACAATTGTTTTCAACTACTTCATCTGTGGCTCTCCCTGTACCTTTAAAAGGAGCAGCCACACCCACCCCACAGCCTAAAGCCGACCACCCCAGCCAAGTCCACATTTGGGTGGAGTCTGTCATGATGGTTTTGTCTTTCCCTGAGAAGATGTGCACAGAGATTTTGAGGTGCCCAGTATGTAGCTGTTCAGCAAGAGGAGAAGTGGAAGAGGGAGGGTAAGGGTTCAACTTGAAATGGCAGGCTGTTCAAACCCAGACTGTGACTGTGGGAGTCAAATGCTCCACTAGTCAGATTCTGCGTTTTTCCACTACATAAAAATATTACAGCAATGCACTTTGAAGGCAGTTCTGATAAAGCCCAATGTTCATTCATTTCTTGTAGTCTTTCATTAAAATCCCACATAACTAGGAAAGTATTGGCTAGAGAGAGAGAGAGAGAAAGCAGGACAAATGAAAATATTATCTAACTCCATCTGGTTCAATCCTGAATAAACTGTAGCTTTATTTGCCAGTAATGAGTTAATAGATAATTTTCCTCCTTTAGAATCGGTTGTAGATAATTTGCAATCAGCTTATTTTGACACTAGAGATTGTGACTCCTGCTGCGTAGAATCCCTCCCCTCATCATGTCTCAATGTGATGTGTTGAGGTTGTGACCACAATATTTTTCTCTCTACTCCTTTCAAAGAAGAAAGGGACAACAATCTTCTGACTTCTGTTGCAAAATTTTGTTTATTTTGTGCTCCATGGCTTATGCAGTTAAAGAAAAACTGGTTCATAGGGAGAATGTTTCAGGAACCATGGTGCCCCTTTGTATTAGGGATTTTACAACAGAAAATTGACTGCATTAATAATAATTAGAATAAATCAATATTATTGTAAAACTCCCTCAGTTAAGACACTGCCTTATTGTTCCTTAAATTCATTTTCTATCGATCTTCCTCTATTTACTATTATTGTACTTTATGGTCTATATTATGGGCAAGCAGCTGATGTAGAAAGGGGAATTATATAATGGGTTTTTTACATGTTCCAATATATTGACCCAAGGGGATACTGTGGCTGTCCTATACTAAAAACAATGGCAAATTGATTCTTCTTCTACGTCTGGCATTCTGGTGGTATGAAGTCTCTCTAAATTCCTGACGAATTTATTCAGGGTGAGATACTGCAGCTACTGTTATCAAAGCAATACAACTGATTATTTTGAAAAGCAGAAACAGAAGGTGTCAGACCATTATCTTTGAAGAGTGCATCAAAAATGCCTTGCATTTATTAAACGTTGCTTTATTTTATTAAGTTGAAAACAAAGTCATTCAGTTCAAATTCTGACAGGATGACCCCTGGATCAGACTGAGGGAACCACACCTTAATGACAGTGATCTCCCACACGGGGTGCAACTAAAGCTAACGGTTAGGTATTTCACAAAAAGGGTTTGGTGTTTACTCAGTGTTCTGAGAATGCAACAAATAGTAAAAAAAAATGACCACAAAAACAGGAATGTATTTTGCAATAAAGTAGTTGATTTATAAACTAAGGCAACTTGAAACTGGGTAGTTTTAACAAAAGAAAGACAAAAAAAAGGTACTTTCTTGTGTTAGGTTGTTGGGTCCTTGGTAGAGGAAAAAAAACAAAAAAAAAACTAGTATAGCAGGAACGCTGTAAACAATGGTTTCCAGGTTCCAAAACACAAGCCTCATTAATATTTCATAGGTACATAGAGTGTCATTTATACTATTTCCATAATTAATGATGATAGCTTAGGCACTACCTTTATAAGGAGAGAGAGAACTCTGTAGTTAGTGTTCCATTGGCTGATGGTTACTTGTGAAGCACTAGCAGATTGTTGTACTGTATTTCATTCACCAGCATCTTGCTGCCAAGTCTTGTAGGGAACCCATAGTCTGTCTAGCCACTTTAGCAAAGAAGAGAAGAAAGGTGCAGGATACATAGTGTTGCTGCCCTCTGTCTTAGTGACCATTTAAAGAAACAAAAGAAAATACTGTACTTGATGCAAATAGTCATTAAATAAGGTAGAAAAGAGCGAGAGAAAAAAATATTCACGAAAATGTTGCCTATTCATTATGCTAGAACTTAGCATAGAAAATTTAAAAAGAGGTATGTCAGAAAACTTACAAATTTAAAACAAATCATGCAAATATTAACTTTATATGCATGTGATAAATATTCTACTACGGTACCATGAATTTTAGACTCATAATTAAAGCTGCCTTCTTCCTCTCCCATGTAGGATGTAAATAACATGTAGATCTTTGCCATGTCCGCATATGTAAATAGAATGTAAATAGAAAGAGCTATGCATGATGATCTAATAGCAGATTTCAGGTACTTTTATAATCACAATCCTCATATGGCATGTACTTCAGAAAAAAAAACAAAAAAAGGGAAAAATAAATTATTAAAAAGGTTGTTTGTTAATAACAGAGTCACACTGGAAATGAGGGGATTAAAAGAGAACAAAAATGTTTTATTACTGTACAACCATTTTGCTGTCATTTTTCCATGCAGTTTGTCCTCACCGGGTAATGTCTATGGTCTGTACTTAAAAAAAAGAGAGATAGATATTGGGAAAGATATAAAATAAAGGCTTACACTTGGGAGAATGCCGATAAGCTCATTATGGTACAGACAGTGTCACGGAGTGAAATAAGGAATCAATGGATTGAATGGGAACTTTTATAGGAATGTTAACTTTTTTGAAATTGAAACACTGAAAATGACAAAAAAAAGACATTACATTCACAATAGATGGAGTGATTAATTTTTATCTGTGCTGAAAAGATTTTGAATTTAATAAATAAATCTGATGACCCACAAGACATGGCTGATACAGTTCTTTATTTCGTAATAAGAAAAAATAATAATTTTACTTGCATTCAATGTAAATATTGCCAAGCAAACCCTTTCTCCATTTCACACTGAGGGAACAGCTTCATGCATTTTCAAGTCAGGTCATGCACCAAATACTGCAGCCCTACACTGAGATTCTTCAGCACCCATAGGTGCCACCTCTTAACCAAAAGATGACTTGAGCACAAATATCTATTGTTCAAGAAATGTCATCTTTCAAATGAGACATTGAGCAGAGACCCTCACTACCCTCTTAAAAAATTGACACAAGCTGCGAGAAAACGATCTCCAGGGATCTGGGCAGTATTTGTCCACCAACCAACACCACAAAAAAAGTAATCTCGTGATTATAGTACTGGGACCTAGCAGCGTGCAAATTGGCTGCTAGGTTTTCTACTCTGCAACAGTGACTACAGTTCAAATGAGCTCAACTGCATATTGGGAAAGCCTACAGTTGTGACAGCCAAGTCTTTTTTTTATGAGAGTACTGAACAGGGAGTTAACCTGCCTGACATTAATATATTGACCTAAATATTAATGGGTAAATATCACAACCTCATCTTCTCAGAATCCACTTTTTTTCCTGATATAAGGAGACAGGCTGGTTTCTTTTGTTGGGCTTCTTGGACATTACTTCTAAGTAGCCACCAAGATGTGTGCACTGTCCTCTGATAGGGCAACTGAACACCTCTCCCGTGTTGGGTATTTGACATGCCAGACTTGCTTTGTTCAGGCTAGCTGCATGTATCTAAATGCTGTATGTCTATGGCACAATGCATTAGAGCTCCAATCCTTGGAGCCAGGGCACTACCCGAGCAGAATCAATCTTTCATTTAGGCAAAATCGAGCCAAGAAGGTTGACCATCACACACTCATCGAGGGAATGACAATTTACTGTTATGGATTGGGCTCACGTGTCATAGTTTAGGCTACACCCTTCCATCTCCAGCCCTGGGCTGATGTCACACTCACAGCATTCGAATTAAAGCAATTCTGTTCTCTCATAGGGGTACAGAGTGCAATGGTTATTGTGCTGGACCAGTAACTCAGATGTCACAGGGTCACATTTCAACATTGCTAGTTATGAAATTGATTTTCAACCAAGCTATTATTGTGACAGGAAAAAACATCCACTATGAAGACAGCTTCACTTAACGTCCCTCAGATCCTGGCCTACATATTGCTCAAGTACCATGATAAACAGCTGGCAATAAAATATTGTTGGTGTAATTAGGAGTGGGAAAGAAACTCTGCCTTGCCAACATCAAGAACGCAGAATTACATATCACAGAAATAGGCCATTCAGCTCACTGTGTCTGCTCCAGTTCTTTAAAAGAGCTATGTTTCCCACAATTCTGAAACATTTCCTTTTGAGTTGATATCGAAATTTCCTTGGAAGTTACAACAGAATCTTTTTCCACCAACTTCTCAGGCTGTGCACTCCCAGATGATAACAAGTCGCTTTTCAAGAAAAGAATCCTGATATTACCGAATCAAAGAGACATGCCTGTCTCAGGATTTTGTTTTGCACCCATCAGGACAGAATCACAAGAATACAAAATCTCAAAAGGAACAACCATTTATACTGCATGAGAACAGCGTGCTGATACGTTGACAAGTGGACTCTAATTAAGAGTGGTGTTGACATAGAGACTAGAGTCTAGATTAGAGTGGTGCTGGAAAAGCATAGCATTCAAGGAGCAGGAAAATCGATGTTTCGGGCAAAAGCCCTTCATCAGGAATAGAGAACACACCAGGGAACAATAAACCACCAAACTTTGATTTGAATTCAAACAAGTCAAGTCAACTCTGATTGGTCATGGCATTCCAATGAGGAATACACCAGGGATGGCTGTCCCCCCAAACTATTATTCAGTTGCAATGCATGAACATCTTAGCAAAGGATAGAGTCCTGCTTGTGAATACATGTAGCTTTTAACATGTGTACATGGGTTGTACTGTAGGGTCAAATGATTATGCTAAGTTGATTGTCAGTATAATTTCTAGCATACTTTAGATTGTTTAGCTGTACTGTGTACTGTGATGGATTCACAGCTAATCTTGGACACTATGTTGAGTTTTGTAAAAATGGGCTGGTTTAGTGCAGTAAGTACTCAGAAGAGATGCAAATTCAGAAGAAAAAGAACTTATCTTTCCTCTGGTTTATTTGCCAATGATCTTAACTCTGTATCATCTAACTGCCAACTCCAGTGTCAGAGGAGCAAGGATTTCCTTAGGTACTCTGTCAAAACATTTCCAACCATGAACACCTCCTAAAATTCTCCCCTTAATCTCCTCTGCTCTAATATGGAATCATTCTAACTCAATCACTCCCAAAACTCAACATTTCCAAGAACAGTTTTGTTTTGCATAGTGCTAAAACAAAAGAAACATTTTGGCAAAGCATTTTATCTTACATCTATCAGGACATTTCACAAGAATACAAATTCAAGGACAATTCAATATTTACACTGCGTGAGAGGACAAAAAAGAACTTCTTACAAAGGTTGCTTGATATTCTGCAAATAACACTGTTCTTTTGTTACTTTAGTTGAGACATTTGTGAATATCTTTCCTTTAGCAGTTGGTTTGCTTTTTGCTAGCATCTTGAATTCTCTAATGAGCTAAAAAGATCCATAGCTAAGATCTATGCCCCACAGTTGTGCCTGCCTTGCTGCATCTATTATACTGCAGAGTTCAAATGCCAGTTGTCATCTGATCAGGGGCATGATTTGTACAAGGGTATCTGCAGGTCACTAAATACTTCTCTAGGTGAAATGTTATAATGATGCAAAGGACAATTCAATGATGACACAACATGATGCTCGTATACGGATAGGCTCACGCAACAATTCACATCAGCTGATACTGGCCGACAAGTTTTGCTGATATCAGCAATGCCTTTGTGCAATGCAGGACCGAGAATCGCCTCTCCCATCAGCTCGACTCTAACATTCCTCTACTTTGTCTAATTAAAGGTAAACTGAAAGACAGTTTCACACTTTCGAGACATTTCTCGTTGAGCTCCTTGCAACTGTACAGAATCTTGCAGGAAAATCTTAAAAAGAAACAGGTCGTAGGGCAGAGTTTGGAGAGATTACAGTCGCTAAGCACTTACAGAGATACAGAGTAAAGAACAGCAGCAGTCTGTTAAAAATCATTTTTACAGTATCCCTCTGATTTCCCATCCACCACTGGAACAAGAGGGTCTCCTCTTCAACACAACCATTGCACGCTCACTGATGCCAATGAGATCAGCCTGTTTTGAGACTAGTTAAGGGTCACCTTGACCTACTGCAGAGCCCCCCCACACACCCCACCACCTCAGCTTTTACTTTATTTAAAGACTGAGCCATCCTCAGATTTTGCCATACACCTCCTAGTGGTCAGCCATAGAATGGTTCTTCCTTTTCTTTTGTAGAGGCCGAGGAAATGGTTGCATCCCAGCCCCCCTCGACTGGGGAGCAGTGTGCGGCACAGGAGAGATAAATTATAAAGAACTTAATGAATCAATCGGAAATAGACCAGGGAGAAAAGCAAAGAAAAAAGAAAATTGCCTTCACAACCTGTCGATCAGTTGTGGCCTTCCCTGCTGGTAATGGCAGTGCCGTTATCCCTATACTTCCGCTATTCGCATAATTAACCACTCATTTGTATGAATTAATTCCACAGGGATTGCGGATATTAAAGAATCAGCACAAATGTGTTAAAAATAGCAACGTTGGAGGCCTCTCCAACGGAAGAGGGGCTTGCGCAGAGATACAAAGGAAGAGACTTCTGAAAATGAGGTGCTCACTTTGCATGTTATGTCTGAATGGGTCAATCCATCTGTGACCCATCAGAGCGCGGAATGCCCTTTGGCAGCTTTCTTAACATGCCTGATGTTATTATACACAGCCACAAAGGATTTCCAAAAGCTGAAGTGCAATTAAGAGAAAACACTTCCAATCACAGAGGCTTTCTTCATTGCCAATACTCATTGAGCACAAGCCAAGAGGCTGTTCCTGTGTCTCTCAAAGAGTTAATGTGTACGTGAATTGCATGACCTCCTGTGCCAGTCCTGCTGAAATTTAAACAGGAGGGTTTGTTTGAGAGCTAGGGACAGTAAAGTGTTTAAAACCTCAGAGTAGGTCACTTTTTCAAAATACAGCAGAATCTCAGGAATCGATTCTATTTTTAATCAAGTTTTCTTTCATACGAACAATACATTTTTAAAATCCTAATTTCATGACTCTCACCTGTAGGTACTAAATGTTGTTGGGTTCTAGTTCCATCACAACTTTGGGATACGTGGTAATTCTTTAAGAGACTGCTGAGACAGCAACAAGGGCCAGAATATTTGACTGCAGTGGGCATCACAGTCAAAGTCCAATTTAATTCTGATCCAACATCTTGAAACTGCAGTTTGAGTTACTGTACAAGCAATCAGAAGTAGCAATCATGGTGAATTTTCTCTCCACCGCTGAGGCCGTTTCTGATGTTCACTGGGGCTAAAATCAGTCCCTTCAGCACAAACTGGAATCATATAGTCCGATTCCAAATTCGTACCACTTTGGTATCAGATTAGGTGGTGCATTTACCCACTAGGCCACTGGGGGAGCTATTTCTACTGTGTCAGCTTCACAAACCTGTTCATTGAGACTGTGGAATTCACATCAGGGAGTGCACAGTAAAAATCCCAGGAAGGACCTGTACTCCATTGACTGGGCCACCGCATGCAGAAACTTTAATAGCCTGCATGCCATATCCCACAGCCCTTCCTGACACACTGCATAGCTTAGGTTGCCAACTTTGGCTGGACATAATCCTACAGGTTTCATGGTGTGGTATGCCACCTGCAAAACCTCACCCAGTCAAAAAGCATGTTCCCTCTGCCCCATCCCCCCACCCGCCCCCAAACACCCCCACCCGCAATTGCTTCTTCAAGCAGCAGATAGAAATATTCAAAAAGCTAAAGAAAACAAAAATCATACTTTTATTTTAGTGCCTCCGAACAATTTTTCAACCCATTTTTCGAAACAAACTCGCAACAGTGTTTAGGAGATTAATCTTTAATTCCTGGACACTGCAGCAATAATTCTGGAGGGTTGGCAATCCTGCAGTCGTACAGCATCAGGGCAGGCTGAATCTATGTTCTGAAACAAGGCAGAGTCTCACTAGGGGGTTTCAGTGTCGGAATGTCTTGCATTATGGATCTGTTTGCTGTGCAAATCTGACTGCATGCCTCTGAGATACGACTGGATGATGCATAGAAGTGTTTTGGTCCATGGGGTAAGATGCGAGTCAGTGTCACTCCAGAGGCTGGGATTCCCAGCTTAGCCTCACTGCTTGGGACAGTGGTGGGAGAAGGCAAGAATGAATTGAATTGAATTTATTGTCACGTGTACCAAGGCACAGTAAAAAGCTTTGTCTTGCGAGCAATACAGGCAGATGACATAGTTTAATAGCATAGATAAGTAAATAATTGGTAAAGAGTGGCAAAAACAAAAACACAGGTAATGGGAGAATATTAAGAATTTGTGAGTCCATTCAGTATTCTAACAACAATAGGGTAGAAACAGTTACGAAACCGGCTGGTGTGTGTGTTCAGGCTTTGAACCTTCTCCCCAGTGGTAGAGGTTGTAGAAAAACATTGCCAGGGTGGGATGGATCTTTGAGAATGCTGGCGGCCTTTCCTTGATAGTGTGCCTGTTAGATGGATTTTATAGATGGGAGGTTGGCCTTAGTGATTGTCCAGGCTGAGTTCACCACTCTCTGCAACCGCCGCCGATCTTGAATGGTAGCTTTGCCATACCAGGTAGTGATACATCCAGACAGAATGCTCTCGATGGTGCACCAATAAAAGTTGGCAAGGGTGTTCACCATCATGCCAAATTTCCTCAGCTGCCTGAGGAAGAAGAGATGTTGTTGGGCCTTTGTAACCAGTGCGTCCACATGAAGAGTCCAAGAAAGCTTGTTGTGGATGACCACTCCCAGGAGCTCGAAACTCTCCAGACGTTCCACCTCCATGCTGTTAATGTGTAGGGGGGGCATGGGTAACACCCTGCCGAAAGTCAATAATGAAACTTAGCATCAATGGTAAAGTTTCCTCTTGTGGCATCTGCACAGGAACTGCATAGGGTCTAAGTGACTGGAGGACAGGTTGGGCAGGATCAGGAATTGCAGGAGAGAAAATATCAAAAAGAAATGAACATAAAAGCTTCCAATGTCAATTATTCTAATGTACTATAGGCAAACATGGAACATTAACCTCATTCAAGAATTGCAGCGATAGAGCTCAAACTTCTCTCTAATACTGAAATCTTTGCTAGCAATGAATGGGTTAAACAGTGCTGAAAGCTGAATAAACGATTCATTGCGGATCGACCTTTTGCCCAGTTTAATGTAAGCATTAGCACCAAATGCAGTAATAATACTGACTGAGTACACAACACAGACAATGAATAACGTTGCAGCCAGCCGAGAGGCAGGAGTGCATGGTGAACTGGAATCTCTCTCTCTCTCTCTCTCTCTCTCTCTCCCAGCTACTGAAGCAATGAGGTTGTGTGGACTGGGATTTAAAAATACATTGGTGGATATTCCCACTTCGAACATCACTCAGAATCCTGTTCCTCATGAGGATGTGAGGCCATTTACTTGAACTCCCAAGTTAAAGTACAGGCTAAAACTGAGCAGGACGGAACTCTTTGGCTGAGTACACCACACTGTGTGATGTTCAGTTGTATAGATCAAGACAGGATACACTGAACCAGAAGAGGTGTCACAAAGCAGAGTCCCTGAGCTTGGAGGAAATTGGGTGCTGGGGAGTAGGTTAGGGTGGGTGTAGTAGAGAACAGTCCCGGTGATTGCTCTGATGCTACCGATTCACCTAAAGCTGTGAAACACGCTTGAGCAGATTTTGGAGCTGAAGCAGCTTTAGACCTAGATGTGATGCCCTCCAGAGTCAAACAGCCTGTTCATCAACATTGCTTCACATAAGGAAGCATTGCCCAGAGTTATTAGAAAGCAGAAAAAGAGAAAGGTGGGGAATGTGAGGAGTTGGGGAGCGTGGGAGAGGTAAGAAATCAGAGCAGAACAGAGCAGACATAAAGAACTAACTGAGAGCTGCCTTCTGTTTCAATATCCAAATAACTTCAGTTCACCTGGACAACAAATATTCCATTTTAAACAGCACAGCCACAGCATGCAATACCTAGAGATACAGGCTTGTGCCAAAGTAAGATATATTTTGGAAATCTGTGACAATATAAAGAATACAGTGTGACCTTATTGCAAAATACCCATTCATATTACAACAGAAATTGGGTGTTGGTGTAGTGGGGGTTTATGTGGTTTCTGCTGCAATTAAAGTCTTGGTCGGACCCACAAAATGATGTAATTTGTCCTAAAAATGTATTACGCTTGGTGTTTTTACACACACACATCTGCTGCACATTTCCTTTTCTATCACAACAGCGCCCTTCGAAAAATAAATATGAAACCTTTTCCACTCTTTTTCTCCCCCCCCCAAGTTCTGTAATTAGAAACTTTTTATGTTTCACTTCACTTCACGCGAAACAAATGGCAGTTCCTTGTTGAAGTAACAGTTCAGAAAGCAAACAACATCCCTTTTACACAATAGACCCTCCTTCGGTTACCAAGGCTTTTCAGCCGTGAGAGGTATACCGACGCTGTTACCTTACAAGACATGAGTGCTTTCTAAGCAATGAGTGAAAGCATCAACACGAGATCTAATTACGCCTTTATTTTGTAAAGTGAACTAAAGATTCAGAGTGTAGTGGCTAATGCAGTGAGAATTAAAGTTAAATTGCAGCCCTCCCCACCCATCCTCCCAATCAGTCCCAGGCAAATTCTCACACACACACACACACACAAAGGGACAATCCATGAATAGCATGTGCACAGGTTCGTTTCTCTTATTTACTCTCTCTGAATCAACAAGGCCAAAGGATCCAGCAAAGATGGACAAGCTATTTGAGCGTGCTCACAGCTGTGAGGCCCTGAGTGACAGCTAAAGGCAGATAAAACCGAAGATGACGGACAGCTGAACAGTCAATGCATTCATTCTGCCTGGTGAACCCAGCTGAAAGGATTTACCAACAAAAATACACACCACTTCAGGCCAATTTGTACAACCAGAAGGCAGAGAGCGGGTAAGCCTTCCAATAGAATGAATAATGGCTGCAATCAATGGTGTTTCAGAGGCCCTCCCCCACCCAGAGTCTCTTTTCCCTGGGCAACAAAGAAAGCATGAACTGTCCTTGGCTGCAACAATCAGTACATTTTTTTTATTCCTCATGTGCACCAAACTGCATTCAAAACTCCAAATATAAATTACAAGGAGAGCTTGATATTGGAAATACATCAGTGCAAAGAAACATTCTAACTTAAGCTGATTGAATCTAATGATAGGGTGGATGGAGAGCTGCCATTTCCTCTGGTCATAGCCAGGGTGCTATGGTAAGGAAGGTGTTGTGATAGGGGAGTGAAGTGGGGTGGGGTGGTAGTTGAGGTGGTATGGGGGGGATTCGTGTGTGTGTGTGTGTGTGTGTGAGAGGGAGAGAGAGAGAGGGAGAGAGAGAGAGGAGTACAGAATTTAAGGGCAAATCCTTAAAATTGGAGGAGCAAATTATTGCAGATGCTGGAATTTGTATTGAAAACAAAAAAGATGCTGGAAATCACATTTCAAGTCTGGATGACTCTTCATCAGCGTTCTGATGAATAATTACCTAGACTTAAAACATTATCATGCTCTCTCTCTCTCTCTCCCTATGGATGCTGTCTGACCCCTGTGATTTCCAGCATTTTTTTGTTTTCAATCCTTAACCTTGGAGCTAGGATGTTAATGGATGGTGTCAGCACTTTTTCATACAAAGTATAGTGGAAATGATCTCCCATGGACAAGTGAGGAAGCTGAGGGGAGCAGGAGGGGGGGTGTCAATTAAAAATGTCAATACGAGATTACTAACTTTTTTGTCAGGCAAGGGGCATTGAAGGTTTCAGAACCAAGATGGGCAAATGATCTCAAGATACAAATCAGCCAAGATCGATCTGAATTAGGGGATAAGCTGAATGGCCCACTCTTGATTTTATTTTTCTGAAGGGAGACCATACAATTCAATAATACTACTAGCTATTTTATCAAAACAATCTTTGCTCCTGTTTCAAGAAGCTGCCAACTGCAATGTGCACTTTTCTAGTGCTTACTAAGGCACACTGTGACCCCAGGCCGAGAGTATTGGTCAGCTATTGGACCACAAAAGGCATCCCAGCCAAGTATGATTCTGACTGCACTCGAATCCCGTGTGGAATCTCCCCAGCAGGCATTGCTGGATTGAAGGCAGCAGGCTATGATTTGCTCTGATCCAACTCAGCCAACTGGTGCACTCTATCTACTGCTTGGCTGAAGTCACCTAGCTCAGCACTGAATAAGGTTCAAACTTGAGACTTGTGTGTGGCTCAACTGAAAACCTAATGGGGATAATAATGCAATATCTTGGAAAGCAAAGGAGTTATCTTTAGTCTCTTCAGACTAGGCACTTTACAACCTTCTGGGCTCAATATTGAGTTCAACACCTTCAGACTGTGTACCCATTCCTTTACTTTCTTTTACATTCTCTGTCACCATGTCCTCTCCGCTCCCCCCCACCATCCCCCTCCCTACCCACCCCAGTCTGTTCTCTCCACTCTGGCAAATAGACACACTGTTGTTTTACCATTCTCACATTCCAATCACTTAATCTGGACTATCAATATCCTTTCTCCCCCAGCACTCCCAATACCCATTCCCCCACCACCACCCCACACTCCTGCAAAAATGCTTCCCTCTCCACATTTCACTTCAGCTCTGATGAAGAGTCACCAGGACTCGAAACGTTAGCTTGCCCTCTCTCCATGGATGTTGCCTGACCTGCTGCAATCTCCAGCATTTTTTTGTTTTCAATATTATCCCTTAATCAACAGCGGCAGAAAAAAACATTATCTGGCCATTATCATGCTTCAGTTTGTGGGAGATTGCTGTGTGCAAATTGGGTATCTGTTACTGTATTAAGCTTCCAATACGACACTTCAAAAGTATTTCATTGGTTGAACGGTGCCAAGGGATGTTCTGAAGCTATAAAATAAATGCAAGACTTACTTAAATATTAAAAAAATTGTATTAGGAAAATAATTAATTGGTGATGGTAAACTACTAAATAGCATCTGTCATTTGAAACCCACTTCAAGGGAAACCTAGTTAAATGAGATTTGAGAATTTACTTTGAAACCCAAAATATGAATAGTTTATGCAAATTGAAAAACAAGTAAAACACATTGAAGCTAGAAACAGCTGTATTTACAGAACACAACTGGGCAGTGTCACTAAAATCTGGCATGGAAACTAGCAATCTGATTTGCGAATACTGCCCTGTTCTGATACTTACTCTGCCATTGAAGGGCAGAAGGGCTCCCCTGGCCCAGAATTTTGACCTGACAGCGCCTGTGTATAAACAAGATGTGTGGAAACATAAAGATGCAGTGATTTTTAAGAACTGACTGCAGAACCAGTTCTTAGAGCAGAATGAATATGCCATTACATTATAATAGCTGCAAACAAAAAAATACAAATTGTTTCTAAGAGATTGTGCATGACTTCAAACTACAATGCCTCGCTGTGAGATGATATTTATATGAATCTCGTGTCTCAATAATGCTGAGCACTTGATACAAAACACCTCAGAAGTGATGGCAGCTTCAACCTCCTTGTTTTGTATCAATTTCCTCAGTGCCTGCTTGGGAAATCTGCTTTAGAATAGGAAGGTGAACTGCATTACTGTGAGACACCTCAATTTCAGACACATGGAAAGGGGTCTCTACAGTATTTACACTGTAAGAATTTCAGGGAGGATGTTCCCGATGGTGCGTGTCCAGAACCAGGGGTCACAATCTGAGGATTCGGGGTAGACCATCAGGATGGAGATGAGGAGACATTTCTTCACCCAAAGTGCGGTGAGCCAGTGGAATTCATTACCACAGAAAGTAGTTGATTCCAAAACATTGAATGTATTCAAGTGGCAACGAGATATAGCACTTTGAGTGAATGGGATCAAAGATGATGGGGAGAAAGCAGGACGAGGTTATTGAGTTGGACGAATAACCATGATTGTGATGAATAGCAGGGCAGGCTCAAAGGACCGAATGGCCTCCTCCTGCTCCTATCTTCAATGTTTCTATGTCATGGACCTATTACTCATCAACTTCCGAAGTAAGCCACATTGTGGCTCAGTGTCGGTTGTTTGACTTGTAGCAGAATTCTAAAGATATTTCAGTTGTGAAAATATAAATTGAGGAACTCTGTGAGAAACAAATCCCCTAACTTCCACCTTAAATCGGTAATGCCTAATTTTTAAACAATGGCCCTTAATTCTAAATTATCCCACTCAAGGAAACATCCTTTTCACATTCATCATGTCAAGACTGCTTAGGATCCTCTATATTTCAATCAAACTGCCTCTTTCTAAATTCCAACTAATGCAAGTCACGTCTGTACAACCTCCCCTCATTAGAGAATCCACCCATTCCAGGTAAACCTAATAAGCTGTTTTTTAAAATGTAGTCTTTCCATGACTTCAGCATGAGCCAAAGTATTTTGTAGCTATCAAAGACCCTTGGAAGTGTTTCACAGTTATAATGTATATCTTGGGGTCTGCCATGACCGAAAATTTAATTGCACTAGCCATATAAATCCTGTGACGACAGGAGCAGGTCAAACGCTAGGATCCTTGCAATGAGTAAATCACCTCCTGACCCCTAAAGCTTGTCCACCACCTACAAGGTACAAATCAAGAGTCATTGGAATACTCCCTGCTTTCCTGGATGAGCGCAGCTGAAGCAACATCAAGAAGCTGGATACAATCCAGAACAAAGCTATCTTCTGGATTTGCATCACATTCACTAACATTCAGCCTCTCTACCATGTACGCACAGTAGCAGCGGTGTCCACCTCGTACCAACAGTCCTCCAACAGTACCTTCTAAACATGTGACCACTACCAAGAACAAACTCGGCAGATCTGCAGGAACACCATCACTTGCAAGTACCTCTCTTTAAGCCACTGACCATCCTTAGTTGGAAATGTATTGCCGTTTATGTCAAAATTCGGAACTCCTTCCCTAACAGCATTGTAGACGTAGCTACCCCAAATGGACTGCAGGGATTCAGGAAGGCAATTCACCAGTCCCTTCTCAGGGGCAACTAGGGATGAGCAAATGTACAATGTATTTCAGTGATAAACACTGACAAGATCCCAGAAAAACCCTACTGTAAGTTCTCCTGAGAGGGCAGATAGAGTCTGGGTTTAACATCGCACAGGAAAGACAGTACCTCTGACAGCACATCATCTCTTCATTACTGCACTGGATTGTCAACTTCGATTTTGTCCTCCAAACTATGGACCACAACCGATGACCTTCTTACTCAGGGACTACAGTACCAGCCGTTGTGTCATATCTGCTGAGTATCTATACAATTCGTAGGCAATCGGAAGACTTGAGCTCTGCGTAACACAAAATCTTCCTTATTTATTCCTCCTAGTAATATTAAGCAAACCGTGAGCCTTTGTTCATCATCTCTCAGCTTCCTCATTTAAAAAAAAACCAAGTCGATAGAAATGAGAATGATCAGCAACAGGTCAGAAAGGAAGAGAGAAAGCAGGACGATGGAGAGAGAAATACAATCTGCATGAAGGATCAGAACAGGAGAGTGGCTTCATTTATCACCTTCAAAAGTGGGACAGTAATTAGCTCCTGGCTCAATTGTGATTGAGAATTTCACTTCTAAGCTACCTATTGAGCAGTGAAAACATGCAGACAGTATAAAAATTCATGTCAGTTGGCTTTGCATCATTTAACTACGTATTCCAGAGAACCGTGACACATTAAAAGTTCAATAAGATACACATTTTTAATTAAAGCCAGCCAATAATGACAAGGGGGTAAAGGAGATACAAAAATAAAACTCTGTACAAACCATTGCAAATTGACCTATTTAATATTGGAATTAGAGGGGTTCTGAAAAGGGGGTGTCGGTGGGGGGGGGGGGGGGGGTGTGGAGGAGGAGGAGGAAACACTGCATGCTTCAATACTCATTCCCATCAACTAAATCCAGTGGTACCTCTGATAGTGTAGCAATGTGGGACTTGACACACTTGGGGAAGGGTGGGTGGTAAAAGCCAATAACTCAGGTTTGGCTTTCACTCCAGCTTGGTGTCTTGTGGTCTCTGTTGGAAACAATGCACACATTGGCACTGAGTGTGGAGGGTGATCACTACGATGGTCATCATGGGAATACTGGTTGTTAGCCCTTGCATCCACGCAGAAGGATGGCTACTTAAGGGAACTCCATGAGGGGAACTCTGGGCTAGCGACAGTCAGAATTTAAAGATAAAGAGGGGAAGGAAATGGTGGTTATAAAAGCACATTCAGTTTAAAAGTAGGATTAATGATTGATAACCGATCTTCTAAAGTTCAAATTGAAATTCAAACATAATTCCTGAATGGAGTATTTCTGCACAAAGAGACAAGCTATAAACCCCTTTTGTTATGTACTCCTCGGGACAGATGTACGAATGCCAGATGTCAATGGGAACAGCAAATTAAGCAGCATGTGAGAAGAGGGCTGATTGGCTGGCAAGTTAACCAAGTTTTGGTGGGGGGAGCTGTAATCAAAATAGAGGACAGAGTTTTATGCTCTGAAGTTGTTAAATTCAATGTTGAACACTGAAGACTGTAACATTTCTAAGCAGAAAATTAGGAATATTCTAATCACTTAATCTGCAGTTTCAACAACCCTTCTCCCCCAGCATTCCACCACCCCACCACCCCAATATTGCATAAATGCTTTCCTCTCCCCACTTCACATCAGCTCTGATGAAGAGTCATTTAGACTCGAAACATTAGCTTGATCTCTCTCCAAGATGTTCCCTAAGCCACTGTGATCTCTAGCATTTTTTGTTTCAGTACAGATTCCAGCATTTGCAGTAATTTGCTCCTAACTAGGAAATGAGAATTCCATCAGCTTGTTTGTTGGGCTTTGATGGAACACTGTAACAAGCCTAGGACAGAAATGTGAGTCTTCCAACAGAATTCACCACATCCCCAACAAGAGTCTTGTTTGCTTGGGTTTTGTTCTGAGCAGGCTTACTGCAATCAGCAACCACTCTTTGTCCATATCACTTCTTTACTCACTCTTGCCTTCTGCTCTGTGGTCTCTTTCCCATCTGTTCCACGCTTTTCCTCCCCCTTTATCAACAGCTTTTAAAACAATCACTTTTCCAGCTTCCTATGGTTTCAAAGGAGGGTTATAGAGAGCTGCTAACTGTTTTTCTCTCCATCGATGTTGCTAAACCTGCTTAGTTCCTCCAGTTAATTAATTAACATAATGCAGAACCTATTAATAAGTATCCAAGACATAAGGACATTAACACTTCTTCAGGAGTCTCAGTCCTCTTTCTCACTAACTGAGTTATTGCAGGATCCATCTGACCTCTGCTGTTGTCATTTGCAAATCAGGATTTACTTTGACTGCACTCCCTCCCTTTCATGATGAAAATGGCCCTTATAAAATATCTTTTGCATGTTCTACATGTTCAACTCAATTTATAGGTGTTTTGTTGTATTAGGAAATGGGAAATCTTGATTCTTTTCCCCAAACAGCGAGATTATGGCTGAGTTTAAATTTAATCCCATCTTGGGTCCTATTTTTTTTAATATCTTTACCTAACATAACTCTATCTTTCACTGCTTTTGAACTGTCTTGGCTTAAACAGCTCAAACGCAGAGGCTGCTGAGATGGAAATTGTGTGGAATTATTCATTCCAATGTTTTTCCCTTCTCAGCAGGGTCCAGGGCTGGGTGTGAGAAGAACATGCCAGGTCCATGTAGGCTGATGTGACTCTCCTTGCAAGAGAAATTAAGAGTCAGCACTTGCATCTGGCAAGTAATTCAATGCAATTGGAGATCTCTCAGCACGCGAACTGACTCACACAAGTCCTCATAATGTGCCTGGGGAACACTTTGCTTGGGTGGCTGTGACCTGAGCGTAAATGAGACATCAGGTATCAAACAGACTTCTGGCCAGACAAAGAGCTGTCATCTTTTTGAGGTCTCTTTTAAGCTGACTGCAGAGCAAAGGGATTTAAAATCACCAGACAAGGCCTTACCCAAATCCTCACTAGCCTCCTGTTCTTTCAAACATGACACTACCTATGTCCAGTATGTAATTGGATCCTTTCCAAGGCATACACAAGTTCAGTAAACTACAGACACAAGGGAGATGAGAGAACACTCCACATCTGTGCTGATGTTACCCTGGATGTCAAACTAACAAAAACACAAAGAGAGTAGATTAGAATTAATTGCTGAAGGTGAAAGTCAGTGTTGGAATATTCTGAGAACGCCCTCATCATTGAACATTACTCAGTTAAACTATTGCACAGGAGCAAAGTCGTTTCTAGTTAGGCTTGTATGATGCGTTGTCGGAAGGGAGGGTTGGAGAGAATGGCATGGGGTAATGGAAAGTAAGGACGCCCAAGGGAGAACTTAGCACCATTTTACTGTCAGGTGACACCTCCTAACTCTTAAACATTACACCAGTACATTACACATGCAACAAAGGTACTTCATTGCTCATAAAGGACTTCAGAACATTCTGAAATCGAGAAAAGCTTTTTCTTCCTGTCAGTTGAACACTCTGCCAGGTGCCATACAATATCCAAATTAAAAAGAAAGAAGCAAAGCCAAATGAAAAGGTTTTGGTGAATACCCTACTGGATTAGTGGTGCTGGAAGAGCACAGCAGTTCAGGCAGCATCCAAGTAGCTTCGAAATTGACGTTTCAGGCAAAAGCCCTTCATCAGGAAAAAAGCATACCCTACTGATCAGCCCAAGTGAAATATGAACACAGGACAAGCTTCCTTACCACCTACAATATGACAAATATAAGCAAAGGCAGATGATTCAGACTTCATGACAATGTGAAATACTGCCAAGGTACATCCTGCCCACAAAATGCTGGATGAGTTCATCTAGTCAATTACCACCCTATCAGTGTACTCTCAACCATAGAAATCCGACAGAAGCTGCCATTGACAGAGCTATAGCACAGCATTTCGTCAGCAATAATCCGCTCACTGGGCTTCAAACAAAAGGTTGCAATCTTGGGAAACGTTAATTCTGTTCCTATCTCCAGAGTCGTTGCCAGACTGACTGAGTGACTCCAGCATGATCTGTATTTACTTCAGACTTCCAACATCTGCCCTATTTCATTTTAAACTTCAATAGAGAATCAGAAAAATCCTCAGTAATTTAATGTTCTTGGCATTTCCAACTTTTCCTTAGCTTTCCTATTGCGCTGCATTTTAGCACGGGTCAGCTCAGTAGGCTGGACAGCTGGTTTACGATGCAGAGTGATGCCAACAGTTTAGGTTTAATTCTTACACTGGCTGAGATTACCATGAAGGACTCTCTTTCTCAACCTCTCCTGTGAGGTGTGGTGACCCTGGGGTTAAACCACTAGTTCTCCCTCTCTCTCTCTCTCTCTCTCTCTCTCTGTCTCTCTAATAAGATAGCAACCCTCCAGTCCTCTGGAACTATTGCAACTTTACCTTCACCTTTAGTTTAGCCTGCTTGCATAATATCATTCCCCGAACAGGACATCAAACAAGGATGAGCTCAGCAGGAGGATGCCCAAGTGAAGGTTTTGGTGGGATGGTGCTCTCAATGAATGTCCTCTCTCAAAGAACCCTGATGTAAAGTAGTACTGAACTCAGAATGCGGGTGTATAATGAGAATGGGATAGGCTGCACTTCATCAGTGTTAAGAACAAACTGAACTTTCACACTCTGCAATGTCTCTAACTCGTAAATTTAGGTTCACACCCTTTTATAAAATAGAAATGGTTATCAGGAATTGTGACAGAGTAAATAACAAGAAATATTTTCCACTGGTGAGAAGATTGTCACTGAGAAGGTATAAATTCATGATAAGTGGTAATAAAACCATTGCGGAAATGAAGAAACTTTCATTTTAAAAGAGTAAATCGTTGTGATCTGGAATGCTCTGACAGGAAACATAGTGGAAAAGGAAATCAGAGATACAATTGAAAAGAAAACTAATGGTAGAGCGATGCAGATTGGCCTGGGTATTGTGGTAAATTGGATCGCTCTTTTAAAGGGTTACATAAATATGACTGAACTGTTTCCTTCATCAAAGAATGATTTTAAATTGTGGGCTCTACACTACCATTCCACATCTCTGACCTGTGGCCAATGGCGCAGATTCTTCCTCACTCTAGTGGCTGACATGTGAATGCATTTTTTGCTTCTTCGATTCTAGTTGCTCCAAAACGACAGCTCTGAGTGCTTAGTCTTACCAGGAATGACAGTCCCAGTCAGAAAGGCCACTGGACTGACTAGCGTCAGAGGCTGTTTCAATGATACTGGAGTATTTGACCCAGATACTCTGATGGCCAGATAGGAGTTGCGGCAGCTCAGACAAGGAGTTGAGAGTCAGGACTATGTGGAAATGCCAGTGCAGCTGATTCCAACTGAAAATTGTCAGGGAAACTTGAAAATTCTGAAAAACTGTAATTCCCCTCCATCTGCAGCCCTCCAAAAAGTCCCTTAAGGTTAGATAACTTGTAGTGTTATGATTCACTTAAGCTTAATTGTTACCCAGGAAACATTAAGGGGTTAAATATTTACTTTAACTGTGGAGTAGCAATTAAACTGAATGACTAACTCACCGACACCACTACCCCACCCCCCCACACTACAAATTCCCCAATGACCTGACAGTGCTAACCAATCCTGAATGCATCTTCCACTGACTACCCTGCCGTCCTCCACAATCTGATTTCACCGCCACCCCCCCCACCACCAAATTCCCTAACCTCTTCCACTGCTGTGATACCTAACCTGGGAATGATTAATACTGGCAGTGGCAGTGAAAAGGAGAGAAGTGTGCCATTTTCAAGAACCACACATCAGCTTAATGAGCGCACATGCGACAAAAGAAGATTAAAAACAACTATGATCAATTAACCGATTTTTTAAAAGCCTTAGACTTTCTGAACAACATTGCTTAACAATGAACACTCACATTATCATTAATGGATGTAGCAAAATGTTACTGTGCCTGACCATGTGAAGAACCTTGATGGATAAATACCTCTGCACACACAGACATATACATGTATGTCTCTTGATTGCTGAAGCACTACAGGTTAATAGCGATATCTCTATTTATGTTAAATCAGCTCTCTCACACTGTCCAGCTCATTAACTCTTCTAGATCAGTTTCCCCAATGAGATTATCAGCAATTTCAGCAACAAAGTGATGCATTAGGGGGCTCTAAAAAGGAAACAAGTTTAAACACAAATGGGAAGTGAAGGAAATAAAATGTGGGTTGTTTGAGTTTAGTGTTGCCTGATCTGATTTGATTTTTCCTTGTAATGAGCCCATATGGTCAAGTAATTCTGTCTGATTGCGTTAACAATCAATTAAAACTATGATACATTTAGAAAATTAATGATTCCCTTATTACTACACTGAGAATGATTCAGGATTACAGAATACAATCTAACAGAGGATCTATTCACAAGAGTGATTGAGGCCATTAATCTGGGGCAAAAGCTTGGCATTTAATTTGTAAAAGTATGCATAAAAACGTCAAAGATGGCAGCATGCAATTCGCAATGTCACGTTGGGTTAATGTTGGTGTTAAAATAATGACAATCAGAAAACCTAACCTAAAGCCCTTCTTATGTGGTTAACTTAAAACTTTCAAAATCAAGAATATTCCCAAACATAAATGTGTCCCTCATGCTCTCTCCTGGTCCACAGCCTCTGTTAATCTAGGCCTGATAGGCTTTGTCCATTTAAGAAACTTACCTTCTTTAGCTGCTAAGTGAAGATCAGGAACTTACCACATGGGGAAATATAATCATAAATATGCTTCACTTTAAGCAGTCACAATTCTTTCCTTAACCTTCTGACTGTTTCCCTAAGTATTTTAAATGTGCAGCTATTATTCTTTACAATAGACATTTTTCCAAAAATAGACCTGAAGCTAACTGATCTATAGCTACCTGTTACAGTATTTTTTTGTCTTCTTCCTTTTTTAAATAAAAGTGTCACATTGGCAGTTTTCTAGTTTCCTGGGACCTTTTCAGAATTTAAGGATTCTTGGGAGATGACGACCAGTGTATCCATATTCAATGTGCTGTTTCCTTTAGTTTAGTAAGATTCATCCCATCATGTCCAGCATACTGAACCTTGAACCATTCCAGTCAGGCAATTTTGCTTTCAAATTACTGTGTCAAATCCAGCTATTCATCTATGTAAGAAATGTGGAAATGCAAGAGGGTGCTTAATGCTGGAAATTGGAGATCACAGTCCTCGTTACCACTATAAAATGCTTAATAAATTCAATAGGGAATTCAGGGGAGCCTTTCTTACCCACCCAGTTCATAGACTCATACAGATGTACAGCATGGAAACAGACCCTTCGGTCCAACCTGTCCATGCTGACCAGATATCCCGACCCAATCAAGTCCCACCTACCAGCACCCGCCCCATATCCCTCCAAACCCTTCCTATTCATATACCCATCCAAATGTCTTTTAAATGTTGCAATTGTACCAGCCTCCACCACATCCTCTGGCAGCACATTCCATACACACACCACCCTCTGCGTGAAAAAGTTGCCCCGTAGGTCTCTTTTATATCTTTCCCCTCTCACCCTAAACCTATGCTCTCTAGTTCTGGACTCCCCCACCCCAGGGAAAAGACTTTGTCTATTTATCCTATCCACGCCCCTCATAATTTTGTAAACATCTATAAAGTCACCCCTCAGCCTCCGATGCTCCAAGATGCTAATGCAATGCTTAGTTCAGACTTCATAACAGACCTGACTACCAAAAATGCTAAGCTCGAGAGGAGAGGTGATATCAAGGCAGCATTTGACTGAATGTGATACCCAGGGGCTCTGGTAAAACTGAAGTCAACAGAAATCAGGGAAAACGCAGTCCACCTCTGAAATCCTACTAACGCATTGGTGCATCACAACCTTCAAATTTCTTTCCAAGCCACACTCCATTCTGACCTTGAATTATATAGAAGTTCCTTAATGGAAATCAGCCTAAAATACTGAAACTCCCTTCTTAGTAGCACTGTGGACGTACCTCTATTTTGTGGACTGTAATAAAGTCACTGACCATCACCTCCTCGAAGGTAATTCGGAATGGGTGATAAATGCTGGCTTTGCCACTAATGTCCACACTGCATGACCAAGTTTGCAAACAGCCTTCTGGGGAATACTGGATAAACACATCAGCAAGGAATGAACAGAAGGCATTTCCAATGGATTTAGTGGAAAAACCCATGGAGGGAAATGTTCCCTGTCATCATCTGATACGCACCCTGTTTACTGCAATGAGCTGGCCGCCCAGGTGTATATACAGGCAAACCATAAATGGGGTGGCATGGTCGCTCAGTGGTTAGCACTGCTGCCTCACAGCGCCAGGGTCCCAGGTTCAATTCCAGCTGTCTGTGTGGAGCTTGCATGTTTTCTCCGGGTGCTCCGGTTTCCTCCCACAGTCCAAAGACGTGCAGGTTAGGTGAATTGGCCATGCTAAATTGCCCATAGTGCTAGGTACTAGTCAGAGGGAAATGGGTCTTGGTGGGTTACTCTTTGGAGGGTTGGTGTGGACTGGCTGGGCCGAAGGGCCTGTTTCCGCACTGTAAGGAATCCAATCTAATACATGGTCTGTTTGTATTCCAGACTGCAAAGTGGCCACGCATCTTTAAGGGAGTACTGGGGGAGCAACCAACAAGATTAGACCACTCAGCCCATCCAGCCTGCTCTGCCATTTAATAAGATGGCGGCTGAACTGATTTAATGCTAACTCTACATTCGTGCAGATCCCCAATAATCTATCACCCCCTTGTGATCACGAACCTACCTAAGCCTGCCTTTAAAATATTTAAAAATCTGCATCTACTGCCGTGTGAGGAAAGAAATTCCAAAGATTAACAACCCTTTGAGAGAAAACAATGTTTCCTCATCTGTTTTAAATGGGCAACCCCTCAATTTTATATGATGACACCCTAGTTCTAGATTGTTCCATAGAGGGCTGAATGGCCTATTCATGTGCAGAGCACACCGTATGATCTCCTGACAATGAAAATGAACACTTACTATCACTGTATCCTTTTCTTCAAATATAAATTACCAAGTAAGCATTCCAATCGTGTGTAAAATGCAAAAAAGATAATATTCTATCCACACAGATCAGTTCGTAGCCATTAGGCAGCATCCATAGAGCCAGAAAGAGATCTTTTCAAATCATACTACGCATTCATCTATTTGTAACGAGATGGAATCTGGATTGAGACGAATGAAGATAGCAAGTGCAGGATAGAGAGGGAACCTTGAGGGATAGACTGACAAATGAAGCTGGGTGGGGAATGACAAATGGGCAGAGCGACAATCATTCTTCAGTGGAGGACTGACTGTGCTTTGCGTTGATAAGATACAGCATGTGTCAGTTGTCAAGTGTTTCTTGTCACACTTCAAAGTGAACTTTGCCTAGAAAAGGCACAGAAGGCAGCGAAGGGGAGAGAGGAAAAAAAAAGGCAGAATGTGGAAGGACTTGTTCATTCACTGTGACGCTATGTAATTTTATCTATTAGGGGACTTTAAAAGACTGCAGGGAGTTCAGATATTGAAAGCACGATAACCATTTAGAACCATGTCTTAAAATTTTCTGGCTTATAGAGGGCGCGCAGAGGAAGCATTCCAAATGCAGAGTTTTATTGTGGAAAGGATAGATTTTAAAATAAAGGAAAAAGCAATTGCCCAGCTTTGTCATTAACTATTTAGCATGGCTCATTGCTTTTCTAAAGAAGCTCTTTTTATGCTGAGAGTTCTGGTTGGGGTGAAGTTGTGATTGGATTTAGATTTTATTATTCATTTTAACTTTCAATGCAATTTTTTCGAGTTTTGTTTTACAAGCCGTCACTAACAGAATGGCACACAGGAGGTGACATTTAATTTAAGGTGCAAGAGATATAGGATTGCTCTGAGAACTGATACTGAAAGCACATATCCCATTCAGAGTGCATTTTATTCCAACCTATATTATAAAATGGGATGAAGGTTCCCCCCACCAGCCCTACAATTTTCTTCTGAAATAGTAAAATAATAGGGCATCTAATAATTTGTATCAAAATATTTGTTCTTCACAGGACCATTGTTTCTGCATTGATTTGATTGATAAATTAAATCCTTCTTTGTTATTGGGATTCAACATTTCTCAGCAATTCTTTGAGGATTATAGTTTTCAATGAAAATCAATGACCTTGCTTCTAACCTCCAATGTCTCCTCATATTCAGATAGTGGTCTGATTACATGTTTAAAACGATGATTAGAAGTTCTTGATGAGTATGCATTCTACATACGTACAGAAAAAAAAATCATTTTTCTCATCTTGTTCAGTGCAAGATGTACTTCCAGTAGTTCTAGAGGAAATTAACAAATAGGAGAATTGAGAAGAGTGTGATGAACAGCTTATTTCATGTGAATAAGAGATCATAACCTAAAGATGACAAGATCTGATTGCTGGATAATATACACCATGCAGTGAATGTCCCAGCAACCTGCTCCTGTACTCAATACAATTACAACCATTTGTGAAGTGGGCCAACGTGTTATTTGGCAATGGGATTACCATAACGGGTGATTGTGCCTACCTGATGATATAAATTTGAGTTTGTTGTGATCTTTGGAACCATGACAATACCTTGCACTGTTCCATCTTTTCAAGAAGTCAGCATAGAACATAGAACATAGAACAATACAGCACAGAACAGGCCCTTCGGCCCACGATGTTGTGCCGAACTTCTAACCTAGATTAAGCACCCATCCATGTACCTATCCAAATGCCGCTTAAAGGTCGCCAATGATTCTGACTCTACCACTCCCACGGGCAGCGCATTCCATGCCCCCACCACTCTCTGGGTAAAGAACCCACCCCTGACATCTCCCCTATACCTTCCACCCTTCACCTTAAATTTATGTCCCCTTGTAACACTCTGTTGTACCCGGGGAAAAAGTTTCTGACTGTCTACTCTATCTATTCCTCTGATCATCTTATAAACCTCGATCAAGTCACCCCTAATCCATCGCCGTTCCAACGAGAAAAGGCCGAGAACTCTCAACCTATCCTCGTACGACCTACTCTCCATTCCAGGCAACATCCTGGTAAATCTTCTCTGCACCCTCTCCAAAGCTTCCACATCTTTCCTAAAGTGAGGCGACCAGAACTGCACAGCATAAAGCAATGAACAAACAATAGTATGTAGGAGTTAAAACAGCATAAGGGAGTGTCTCACACCTTAAGTAATAAACTGTTCAACTTGGACTCTGACCATAAGCGATTTTTGTGTGCTGTTATTTTGGCACTCCACTGGTCACTTGTCAGTCACAGGTAGCATTCTCACCTCTTAGTCAGAGGTCATGGGTTTAAAGTCACACATCAGAGATCGAAGCACATTGTTGGACTTTTGGATGAGATATTCAACCTTGTTGATGTCTGTCGTCTTAGGTGAATGTAAAGACAAGCAACTAACAACATTAACTAAACAGATTTTGTGGTCCATATCACATTGCTGCTTGATGGAGCATGTTATGTGGAAATTGACAACTAGATTTGCTATATTACAGCTGTGACCACACTTCAAAAGTATCTTACCGAATGGTCAGCATTTTGGGAAATCTGAAAGTTGATGTGTATTTTTTGTTAGTCATTCGTGATTTGTGGGTGTTGTTGACCATCCCTAGTTGCCCTTAAACTGAGTGGCTTGCTCGGCCATTTCTGAGAGCAGTTCAGAGCCACCCACCTACAATGTTGTGGGTCTGGAGTCATAGTCAAGCAAGATCAGGTGTGACTGACAACTTTCTTTCCTGAAAGGACATCAGTGAACCAGATGGGTTTTGCAATAAATAATGATAGCTCCACATCTCTATTATTAGCTTGCAATTCCAGATTAATTAATCAAATTCAAGCTTAAATTCCATCAGCTGCCACAGTGGGATTTGAAACTTGGTTGCTGAAAATTATTAACCTGGACTTGTGAACTACTAGTCCAGTAAGATTGTCACTACACTACTGCCTACATATAGAGAAGCATGTCTTGTTTTCTTCCCAGGTCCTTCCACCCTGGTTTTCATTTCCACTCGCGTCCTTCTCCTTCACAACTTAATTACAATCAGAGGCAAGTTACCAAGAACTGCAGTCACTAAGACAGGCAAATTGTACCATTTATACTTCTGGGTACTGATGATGACTGGACATTTAGATTAGTTTACTTACAGTGTGGAAACTGGCCCTTCGGCCCAACAAGTCCACACTGACACTCTAAAGAGCAACCCACCCAGACCCATTCCCCTACATTTACCCCTTCACCTAACACTATAGGCAATTTAGCATGGCCAATTCACCTAACCTGCACATTTTTGGACTGCGGGAGGAAACCGGAGCACCCGGAGGAAACCCACACAGACATGGGGAGAATGTGCAAACTCCACACAGACAGTTGCCTGAGGTGGAAATTGAAGCGGGTCTGTGCGCTGTGACGCAGCAGTGTTAACCACTGTGCCACCGTGCCGCACATTTGCGACATAATACCACACAAGAGTATCAGCAAAGGATTCTCACTTCCATCAAACCTTCAACTAACTTTTCTTTACACAATGAATCCTGAATCGCTTGTCCAAACTATGTCATTATTCACTGCATTCGTAATATTTCATCGGGAATATTCCATACTTTCTCTGCACTTTTTGCTCCTGATACCAGTGAGACAGTAAGAGTGTTGTTTGAAGTCAGGCATTTCTCAAATTATATCTTTCCCTCTCAATATAAAAAGAAACACAATGAACCATGGCATGATCCAAGGCGCATTTATGTTGGCAGCTTCAACCACATGATTGAACATTTTAACACTTGGTTAATGATTGAGTTAACACTGGATTCTGTCTCTTGTCAAAACAGTGGCTGGCAGGGTAATCTCTTACTGCCCCGCCTCCCCACATAAACACGCCTCATCAGTCATAGTTGCCTGATCCAATTAGAGCTTGGAACAAGGAGGGTTTTGATCCATGTGCCAAAATCCTTTGAATGTCTGCTGGTGTGGAGGGCTTGGTTTCAAGTCATGCAAAAACACAGACTCGAAAGCTCTTTACTACACATTTCTGAGAGAAACGAGGCTGGGTCAAGGTGGGATAATGATGGACAGGCTGGTTAATGGAACAGATTTATAGATGTGGTAAATACAGTTCAACTTGGATAAGATGCAAGTTAGGACATTCTCAGAAAAGAACGGTGAATGCAAATGCACTTCAATAAAAGACTTGTGAAGGTAGAATCATTACATTTGAATAAAGTGCTGACTTTTAAACAAACGTCTTCGGAGCAAGGCATATGTTTTTATTAAAATTGTTTAATTTTGATAATTATTTTTCTAAAACGTGCAAACTAATCCATGTTGAATGAAGAAAGGTAAACTAGTAAAATTCTGATTGAAGCACAGAAAGAAGAGATCTCTAAATATGGACTCAGATGTGGGTGAGGATGCAAAGATTGAGAAGTACAGAACTGAAGGCATAGATACAGAGACCCGAGGAAGAAACATAACAGTACTGAGGCACTGATTAAGACTTATTGCATTAGGATGCCCTGAGGTTTAAGTTACATGGTTTCATCCCGTAATGCTGAGAGACCGCTCCCTAAGATTGGACTGCCTCCATTCTTCAGTGTTGCATTTAGGTTTCTGCCTTACCAATGATTATTTTCTAACTCTCAGAAGCTCCAATACACACTTATTTACACACTATTATACATCATATGGATTGCTATAATACAGCTCTCTTAGATTTTCAAGGGTGCCAATGTCAATTTTGCATCATTTTATACATCATATCATTAAGACCATAAGAAATAGGAATAGCCCCTTGAGCCTATTTTGCCATTCAGTACGATCCTGGCTGATCTGACATTCTTCATGCTCACTTTTCTGCATTTTCCCCATAACCATTGGTTCCCTTACTAATCAGGAATCTGTGTACCTTAGCCTTAAACATACACAAGTATTCTGCCCCCACAGGACAAGTGGTTCCAAAGACTCACAACCCTCAGAGATGAAATTCCTCCTCCCTTCAGTCTTCAATTTGCATTAGCATATGAATTCTCATTATACTGGAGCATAGATGGGGTACAGTTATATAAATTTCAGAATACAGAGACACGGCACCTAAGGATCAGAAAGTACAGATATACAATAGCATCCTTAAAGGCGGTTTTGCAGTGGAAAAGAAACCCGATAAAGTTTTATACATAATGGCAGTGGATGCAAAAGCAGGGAGACAATACCTAATCTGAACGTACAGCTGGAGTATTGGGCATTCCATTATAGACAGTAAAGTACAACCGTGGAATGATTCAACATCAATTTACACAGACAATACTTCAAATGAGGAGGATGCAGTTATGATGAGAGTCTTGGGAAGGACTAGGGCTGCATTCACTGGAGAACAGAAACTTGGGGTTGACAAGGGGAATGCACTAGGTTGTGATCAACAAGGAGGCACACACTCAGGCTCAAAAATGTGTCAAAAGGGATTTGGAAAAATACATTTATGTAAGAGGCTACAAGAACATCAAGTACATTACAAGCGGCTGCTGAAGCCCAGTTAATCATAATGTTTAAGAAAGAATTTGATAAACACAGTGAAAAATATTAAAGGCTTCCTAGTAAGAGCAGGGAAATGGAAACTCAATCGCTAGCACAGACTATTAGCCGAATATTTGAAATTTCTAGTATCTTGTGATCATCTATTAAATATTGTTTAAGCAAAAAATGGTCCAACAAGATTGATTTATATAGATCTTATTTCTTTTGTTCCCTCCAAAAAAACAGTGAATTGACACAATAATACAAAAATAAAGTATTCAACTATTACACTCTAAAAATGAACAGATATGCAATAAATCTTAAGTATTATTTAGTTCAGTCTGTGACCAAAATTTTCAGATGGTTAAATTACATTCTGGTTCAGAGGAGGAAAAATTGCAAACTTTTTTTTGGTTTTACTTGTCGTGGTTGCTTTTATTAAGAGCCAGGGGCACCAGGCTTCCTTTTAAAAAAAGGAAGAGATCTGAAGAATGAAATGACAATAATTTGCTGGGGATGAAAGCTTTTTCTTTTACACGAGACTGACTTGCAGAAAACATTATCAACATCTCCAACAGGACGGGTAATTGAGTTGATTAGCGTGACCTTGGTTATCATTTGGGAAGTAACAGAAGCCTGCACTGGGGCGAACGGTGAGTTATAACCTCCATACCCTTTCAGACGTACAGAAGCATGTAATTTGTTCAGGACGCATATGAGGAGTACTGCAACTGACAAGGTAATACACTGTGACCAACAGACCTTGTCTGCCTGCTGCTTTGCAAAAAAAAAGAGTAAATACTATTGCAAAAGGTAAAATAGACAAGTGCTTCCACCTTACTACAGCTAGAATTTACAAGGCTAGTGCATATGAGCAGCTCCTCGCAAGCTGAGATAAATGCACCTCCCTGTGTCTTTTTTATTCCCTTCTCTCTTTCTTTTCTCTTTTCTTCGTAATATGCACATTGACCCTACAGCAAACAGGCTATGACCACCAAATGTGTGCGGAATAAATTATCACTGACACTCCGATATTTAATTATGCAGCTGTCAGAACAACCTTTCTAAATTCATTTTAATAAGTGTAACTTTCTCCAAGGTTAGTGCCTCAGGAGTCACCTTCTGTGTCAGGCCGCGGTCTCTCCTCTTGCAGAAGCTTTGCATGCTTCCACTGATGCCTGTCATCAGCCTGATTGCAAGTCCTGATTAAAAAAAACAGTGATGGGGTGGGCAGGACGTTCCCCCAACCCCCACCAGCTTCCTGCCTGAATGTACATCCTTCATTTCACTCTGCACCCCCCCCCTCTACCTTCGCTCTTTCCAAACAGCATGGACCTCAAAGTCAGACGGGTTAGTAGCAAGGGCGACTTGCAGAGAGAAAACCTTGCCATAATTGTGACCCTTTAAAAGAAGGTGCAATAGAAAGATCACTCAAGATGCAGTCTGCTTCTCCTCTGACCCTTCCTGACTGAGAGGCAAATTGTATTAGCAGATGACATGCCATTCATCTCCACTGTAGTCGCAGGAACATTTAGTTAATTAAATGATTAATAAATTTAACACCGCTTTATAATTTCATTTAGGCATGTTTCAAATCACATGACAATGCGCATGTGTGTGGAATAAGATTAGTCGGGGATGGAAGAATTCCACTCGCTGCCCTTATAATTGAGATTAATCTATGACAATTTTGACCTTTCCCTGTTATCACATTGTTGCGTTTTTTTTTCTAATGGGTTCCTGCCTATCTGGCAATCACACAGGAACTGTCTGGTGATTTTAGATACCGACCTACAACAAGTGGTGAGGGTTTGTCTGGAATTCATAATTCAATGTTAAATTATTCTTTCTGAAGACAGGCAGTGATCGCCGTGCAGAATGTTTTTAATGGACTGCTCCACACAAAAAAAAATAAGCTTCACACAGCAGTCCCTAGTCTCACTCGCCGTTTTCTTTTTTGTTGATTTACACAGAAATATCTTCGCGTTTGAATTCTGACCGCAAGCTCCGAAATTAGAACAATTCGCTAAAAAAAAACCCTGCAGAATTAAGACAGCAATTAGGCAATTCAAACTATTTCAAAATCTGTTCTGCAGACACTCAACGTCAACAATCGCATCTGGCATAACCAACTGGTCTGTTCACCAAACAAATTTCCAGCTTCCAACTTTTATACCTTTGTATTAAGTATGTATTACAGGTGCTAACGTTCTTTAAAGAACCAACATGTTTGGAGAATCAATGGGCTGCTGGCAGGGAGGCTGCAGATATGTTTCAGGTACACTCAAGAGACCTGCTGTATTTTCTGCTGCCTCTATAGTTATCTCTGCTATGATTTTAAACGAAAATTTGAAAGAATTAGCAGCAGGAGACAAAATCACTGACACACAGCGCAGGCTGCCAACCTGGTGTGCTGATAACTTCAATAAAGTGCTAGCTGCATTCTGATGAAAGCACCCTTTTTAAGAAAAAGGAGTTCTTTCCCTTGAGCTTCAGACATCTCTGAGAGTTTTTGAGTGCAGAACTCAGGCACGTTCATCTGAAGTGTTTCAAGACAAGTTTCCAAGAGATAAATCAACCAGTCTATCTGCCATTAATTCAGATAACAATTTGAACTAACGGTGGGCACCTCTTGTCGCTTTTCATCAAGTTCAAGGGTTTTGAAGCTACTTCAACTTGCACCTTTGCATACTTATGTCAAACTGATGCGATAATACTTTCGCAGACCTTGATAAAAATTGATAGAATTTTTTTTCTTCCAAGCTGGGTTCTGCACATGCTAATATGGAAATCAATTGGGCAATTAGAGTGAGACACTAATCAGGGACTTGGCTTCCCCTCTAAATTGAAAACCATATTGCTCATATTTAAGGGAATTTACAAATTCATGAGAACAAAGGCGAAATATTCAATGTTTCAGAGAGCTGTAGTGGCACTGCACAGTGTCAGGACAAACAGTACTTTTCCCACATGGGCTATTTCTGAATGTTGACCCATGTACTTTGCAGTTGAGGAGTGTGAAAGCTGGATGGAGGAAATGAAATGTGAAACAACCTTTGGCTTTTTTTTAGTTGACTTTTCAATGACCAGAACTGGCAGAGCTTTTTGAACAGTTAGTTCTCATAATCCATCCTCTCTTTGACCAGAAATGGTATGGAGCCAAAGTGTTGCAAATGGAGACTGTCTATCCAGTATATTCATATTATTTTAAACCCTTTTATGTAAGACTGTCCTCAAAAGTTACAATCACCCAACTGCCCCTGCCACCATCTTTCCTTTTTCACTAATATAGAAATTGTCCAGAGATGTGCAGGTCAGGTGAATTGGCCGTGCTAAATTGTTAGGTCCATTAGTCAGGGATAAATGTAGGGTAATAAGGTCGGGGAATGGGTCCGGATGGGTTTCTCTTCAGATGGTTGGTGTGGACTTGTTGAGCCACTTGTGAGCCAAATGACCTCTTTCCACACTGTAGTGAATCAAATCAAAAAAATTATGAACCGGTGTAGGCTATTTAGCCTTTAAAGCTTGCTCTGCCATTCAAAATTATCTTGGCTGATCATCCAACTTACTGCCCTGTTCCTACTTTCTACACACACCTTTTGATCCCTTTGTCCAGAACAATATCTATTGTCTTCTTGAAAATATTCACTGTTTTGGCCTCCACCGATTTCTGTGTAGAGAATATCAATGGATTTCCACAGGCTAACTGAAGATATTTCCCTTCATCTCAATCTAAATGGTCTTTAGACTGTGACCTTTGGTTCTGCCAACCCAGTCATTGGGTATATTGTTCTTGCATTGACCATGTCCAGGCTGGTTAGAATTTTATAAGTTCCTTTGAGATTCCCCTATTGCCCTCATTCTTTTAAACTCCAGTCAACACAGTCCTAACCAATGGAGTGTCCCTTCATATGTCAGCCCTGCCATCCTAGGAATCAATCTGGTAAACCTTCACTGCACTCCTGCCAGAACACCCTTTCTCAGAAAAGGAGACCAAAACTGCACACAATACTCAAGGTGTGGTCCTACCAAAGCCTGGTACATTTTTAGCAATACATCCCGTCTCCTGTACTCAATTTCCCTCGCTATGAAGGCCAACATACTTCACGCCTGCTTCATCACCTGCTACACTTGCATGCTTACTTTCAGTGGCTTGTGTACAAGGACATCCAGGTCTTGTTGCTCCTATCGTCATTCAGATAATAATCCATTTTTCTGCCTTTGCGACTGAACTGGATGACCTCACATTTATTCACAATATCTGCCATGCATTTGCCCACTCACTCAACTTGTCCAAATCACACTGAAGCATCTCAGCATCCTCCCCACAGTTCACCCTCATACCCAGCTTTAAGTCACCTGCCAACTTGGATTTAGTTCTCTAATCTAAATCATTATGGATATTGTGAATAGCAGAGTCCAAGCAATTGAGTCCACTGGTCACTGGCTGCCATTCAGAAAATGGCACATTTATTCCTACTCTTTGCTTCCTGTCTGCCAGTCATTTTTCTCCATGTTAGTACACTACTGCCAATCCCGTGAGCTAATCTCATACGTGGGACTTTGTCAAACATCTTCTGAAAGCCCAAGGAAACCACATCTGCTGGTTCTCCCTCTTGAAAGCACTCGTTACCTCCTTAATAAATTCCAACATTTTTGTCAATTTCCCCTTTGTAATTCCATGCTGACTCTGTCCAATCCTGTCACTGTTTTCTTTAGATTAAGTCCACACCGACCCTCCGAATAGCAACCCGCCCAGACCCATTTCCCATCTGACTAATGCACCTAACACTACGGGCAATTTAGCATGGCCAATTCACCTAACCTGCACATTTTTGGACTGTGGGAGGAAACCGGAGCACACGGAGGAAACCCATGCAGACACGGGGAGAATGTGCAACTCCACACAGACAGTCGCCTGAGGCAGGAATTGAACCCGGGTTTCTGGTGCTGTGAGGCAGCAGTGCTAATCAGTGTGCCACTGTGCTGCCCACCAAGTGCTCTGCTATGAAATCTTTTATAATCGACTCATACATTTTCCCTCCTTTGATGTCAGGCTAAACAGTGTATAATTCCCTGTTTTAAATAGAAAATATTCCAGAGGTTATAGAATAGACAATAGACAATAGATGCAGGAGTAGGCCCTTCGAGCCAGCACCACCATTCATTATGATCATGGCTGATCATCCTCAATCAGTATCCTGTTCCTGCCTTATCCCCATAACCCTTGGTTCCACTATCCTTAAGAGCTCTATCCAACTCTTTCTTGAAAGTATCCAGAGACTTGGCATCCACAGCCTTCTGGGGCAGAGCATTCCATACACCCACCACTCTCTGGGTGAAGAAATTTCTCCTCAACTCTATTCTAAATGGCCTGCCCCTTATTTTTAAACTGTGTCCTCTGGTTCGGGACTTACCCATCAGTGGAAACATGCTTCCTGCCTCCAGAGTGTCCAATCCTTTGATAATCTTATATGTCTCAATCAGATCCCCTCTCAGTCTTCTAACTCAAGCGTATACAAGCCCAGTCGCTCCAATCTTTCAGCCATTCCAGGAATTGACCTCGTGAACCTACATTGCACTCCCTCAATAGCCAGACTGTCTTTGCTCAAATTTGGAGACCAAAATTGCGCACAATATTCCAGGTGCGGTCTCACCAGGGCCCTGTACAGCTGCAGAAGGACCTCTTTGCTTCTGTACTCAATTCCTCTTGTTATGAAGGCCAGCATGCTGTTAGCTTTCTTCACTGCCTGCTGTACCTGCATGCTTGCTTTCATTGACTGATGTACAAGAATACCTAGATCTCATTGTACTGCCCCTTTACCTAACTTGACTCCATTTAGGTAGTAATCTGCCTCCCTGTTCTTGCCACCAAAGTGTATAACCACACATTTATCCACATTAAACTGCATCTGCCATGCATCCGTCCACTCACCTAGCCTGTCCAGGTCACCCTGTATTCTCCTAACATCCTCCTCACATTTCACCCTGCCACCCAGCTTTGTGTCATCAGCAAATTTGCTAATATTACTTTTAATACCTTCATCTATATCATTAATGTACATTGTAAAAAGCTGCGGTCCCAGCACTGATCCCTGCGGCACACCACTGGTCACTGCCTGCCATTCCGAAAGGGAGCCATTTATCACTACACTTTGTTTCCTGTCAGCCAACCAATTTTCAATCCATGTCAGTATTTTACCCCTAATACCATGTGCCCTGATTTTGCTCACTAACCTCCTATATGGGACTTTACCAAAGGCTTTCTGAAAGTCTAGGTATACTACATCCACTGGATCTCCCTTGTCCATCTTCAGAATTACATCCTCAAAAAATTCCAGAAGATTAGTCAAGCATGACTTCCACTTCATAAATCCACGCTGACTCTGACCTATCCTGTTACTGCTATCCAGATGTGTTGTAATTTCGTCCTTTATAATTGATTCCAGCATTTTTCCCACCACTGAGGTCAGACCAACTGGTCTATAATTCTCTGTTTTCTCTCTCCCATCTTTCTTAAAAAGTGGGACAACATTAGCCACTCTCCAATCCGCAGGAACTGATCCTGAATCTATAGAACATTGGAAAATGGTCACCAATGCATCCACAATTTCTCGAGCCATCTCCTTCAGTACCCTGAGATGCAGATCATCAGGTCCCGGGTACTTATCAGCCTTCAGACCTAACAGTCTCTCCAACACCATTTCCTGCCTAATATAAATTCCCTTCAGTTCAGGTCCTTCAGCCACTATTACATCTGGGAGTTGCTGGTGTCTTCCCCAGTGAAGACACATCTAAAGTACCAATTCAACTCTCCTGCCATTTCTTTGTTCCCTGTAATAAATTCACCCGTTTCTGTCTTCAAGAGCCCAATTTTAGTCTTAAACCATTTTTTTTTGTCTTTTCACATACGTAAAAAAGCCTTTACTATCCTCCTTTATATTTTTGGCCAGTTTACCTTCATACCTTATTTTTTCTTTGCTTATTTCTTTTTCAGTTATCCTCTGTTGTTCTTTAAAAGCTTCCCTGTCCTCCAATTTCCCACTCATCTTTGCTATGTTATATTTTTTTCCCTTTTGTCCTTAACTTCCCTCGTCAGCCACGGCCACCCCTGCCTCCCCTTAGGATCTTTCTTCCTTTTTGGAATGAACTGATCCTGCATCTTCTGCATTATACCCAGAAATACCTGCCATTGTTGTTCCACTGCCATCCCTGCTAGGGTATTGCACCATTGAACTTTGGCCAGCTCCTCCCTCATAGCTCCATAGCTCCCCATATTCAACTGAAATATTGTCACTTCTGATTCTACCATCTCCCTTTCAAACTGCAGATTAAAGCTTATTGTATTGTGGTCACTACCTCCTCATGGCTCCTTTACTTCGAGGTCCCTAATCAAATCTGGTTCGTTGCACAACACCAGATCCAGAATTGCTTTCTCCCTGGTAGGCTCCAGCACAAGCTGTTCTAAGAATCCATCTCGGTGGCTCCATTTACTTGATGGAAACATCCACCTACCATACTACACTAATTCCATTTACCTGCACTTGTTCTATAGCCTAATGTGTCCTGATATTTTAAGTATCATCCAGATGTTTTGTAAATGGTGTGAGAGTATATGCCTTCACCACCCTCTCAGGCAGCATGTTCCACGTAGCTACCATTCTCTGGGTGGAAAAAAAAAATCCTCAGATCTCCTCGAAACCATTTACTCTTGACTTTAAACTTAGCCCCTCTGGAAGGGCTTTTGCCCGAAACGTCAATTTCAAAGCTCCTTGGATGCTGCCTGAACTGCTGTGCTCTTCCAGCACCACTAATCCAGAATCTGGTTTCCAGCATCTGTAGTCATTGTTTTTACCCCTCTGGTCATAGACATGTTTGCAATGGGGAAGAGATTTTCATGATCGAATATGTCTCCACCTCTCATAATTTTGTATATCTCAATCAGACCCCTCTCAGCTCCAAGGAAAACAAACTCAACTTATCCAGTCTCTCCTCATATCTGAGACTTTTAATCCCAGGCACAGTTCCTGCTGAATCTCCTCTGCATTCTCTGCAGTGCAAACAAGGTGTGATGACCAGAACTGCATACAATATTCCATCAGTGGTCTAACTAATGTTTTATGAAGTTGTAACAGGTTTTCCTTGATTGAATATTCTATGCCCCAGCTAATGAAAGCAAGCATCCCATATGACTCCTTCACCACCCTGTCTATCTGTACTGACATTTTCAGGGATCTGTACGCTTACTGTACTAATATTCTGACCGAAGTGGTCACTATCAGTTACGGTGTCCTCCATGATCATAGAATCCCTACAGTGTGGAAGTAGGCCATTCGACCCATTGAGTCCACACTGACCCTCCAAAGAGCATCCCACCCACACCCAATTCATACCCTATCCCTGTACTTCCTATTGCTAACCTATCTAGTCTGCACATCCATGTGTGGATAGGCAATTTAGCATGGCCTATCCACCTAACTGGACTGTGGGAGGAAAGCAGAGCACCAGGAGGAAACCCATACAGACAACAGGAAGAATGTGCAAACTCCACACAGACAGTTGCCCGAGGCTGGAATCGAACCCAGCCCCCTGGTGCTGTGAGGCAGCAGTGCAAACCACTGAGTCACCATTCCACCCTACCCATGCAGGGTGTCAGCTGATAGTAAGTGGTCACACTCTCAACTCTGAATCAAAAGATCACAGGATCAAATTCCAAACCAGGAGCTTCAAACTTTAATAAGGATGATGTCTCTGGCGGAGTACCATTCCATTTCAGATGAAATGTTAAATCAAGGCTTGAACTTATTTTCAGGTGCATGTAAACAAGCACAAAGCATAAATGTGAAGGGGTGCAAGTTGGCTGGCCTCAACACCCATAATTCTTCCACCACAAACATCATGAAAAGAAACAATATGTTTCAGGCCATTTTCTCATCCATGCTTATGAAAAGAGGAAGAGTAAGACTTGCATTTACGTAGCAGTTTTTGCACCATCAGACCATCTCACAGTACTTTACATCCAGTGAACTACCTTTGATATGTTTGTCTGATACAGAATAAGGACTCCTTCAAATGTACAGCATTCACTTGGCACATTCCTAAGTTTGTGATAGGCACTATTTAAATGCAAGTCCTTTCCTTCTTGCCTATTCCCCTTTCTAAAATTACAGTTATGTCACACTCCTCAAAAAAAGCCCATTCTTGATCTGTCAGTCTTTTTCAACTATTACCCCATTTCTCACCATTTTTCCTTCTCTAATCTCCATTTGGGTATATGGGCTGAATTATATGAGACATTGGATTACCCAACCCTCTTGGCTAAATATGTCAGGGGAATGCAGAGGGTGCCTGTCCCAGGGAAGAACTGCTGCCCTCGCAGCCAATTAATGGTTGTTAGCATAAATGGAGATGGGATTTCTGCTCCTTAGGTGCAGGTAGACCCTCCTCAGAGAGTTGCAAAGCATGTGGTATCGCATCAAGATATGGGTAAGGAGTAAAACTCTCTTGCCAGGGGCTGGGTTAGTGAATGCAGGTAAAGGGTGTGGTTGGATGGGGTCTTTTCCTCCTTGGCTTCCTTCATTGTTTAAAATGGCCAAATGGCATTCTCCTTAATCCTTTGTTATTCAACTGTTCTTGTGTGGTGCCACTCTTAATAATCCAATGCATTTTAACTAATAATTACTCTTCCTGAACTCTTCTAAACTTTCTTCAGAGTTTCTCAACGATTGATCTTTGGCTTCTCCTCTTCCAGATCCATGATTTGCCTTGAGATAGCATCAGTCAGAGGCACACTCTATGTACACAACACCCGCACATGCTAGCCCATCAATTCCAGCTGCAGGTAAGTCAACATTTTGACCAAGCAAGCATCAGGAAGACCCATACCATCCATTTTGCTCTTACCAGATGTTCTGCTGCCTTTGCATCAACACAGTCTCCACCTCTAGACACTGACTGTGAATGAATCAAGCCATGAGAAACTCTGGCTTTCTGTTCAGTTCAAAACTGAGTTCTAACTCCATATCCTATTCTTCATCACACATGCTGATTTCTAGTTCGGCAACACTGACCTTGGTGGGATTCTAATCTCTCTTAGGCTTCGATAGGGTCAGATCCTCACTCCTGACTTCTCATTCTCCAGCCATCATAAAGGTTAAAAGAGCCAGCCATATCTTGTCATACAAGGTAAATTGCCCGAAACGTCGATTTTACTGCTCCTCGGATGCTGCCTGAACTGCTGTGCTCTTCCAGCACCACTAATCCAGATATCTTGTCATGCATCAAATTCTGCTTTCTCACCATCTAGTCTTGTTGACACACTTTGGGTCTTATGTCCCTTACACGATGAATTTATAATCTTCATCAATGAATCACTCCACACCTTGTACAACTGCCTCAGTGACCCTTCTAGCCTTGAATAATCTACAAATGTCCTTGCATTTACCAACAATGGTCGTCTGTACATTCTATGCTATTAGTGGCAAGATGTAAATGCCTCAATCCAGATCTATGAAACTTCCTCAAAGAACTCCTCTAAATCTCTCTCCTATCTTCTAAACCTTCTTAAAATCCATCTCTGCAACAAAGGTTTTAGTCACCTTTCCTAAGTCACCAGGTATCGCTATGAGCTCTTTTCACCTCCTATCTTGGGATGCTATCCATATTAAAGGAGCTCTCAAACTGTAGGTCATTGTTACCTGGACCGTCTCAGACTCCTCCCTCCCCTTCCTAGACCTCTCCATCTCTATCTCGGACGACCGACTCAACACGGACGTACACGATAAACCGACTGACTCCCACAGTTACCTAGATTACACCTCTTCCCACCCTGCCCCCTGTAAAACACCATCCCATATTCCCAATTCCTTTGCCTTCGCTGCATCTGCTCCCAGGAGGACCAATTCCAATACCGAACAACCCAGATGGCCTCCTTCTTCAAAGACTGCAATTTCCCCTCAGACATGGTTGACGATGCTCTCCACCACATCTCCTCCACTTCCCGCTCCTTCGCCCTTGAACCCCACCCCTCCAATCGCCACCAGGACAGAACCCCACTAGTCCTCACCTACCACCCACCAACCTCCATATACATCGGATCATCCTTCTTTCATTTCCGCCACCTCCAAACAGACCCCACCACCAAGGATATATTTCCCTCCCCACCCCTATCAACGTTCCGGGAAGACCACTCCCTCCGTGACTCCCTTGTCAGATCCACAAGCCCCATCAACCCAACCTCCACTCCCGGCACCTTCCCCTGCAATCGCAAAAAATGCAAAACTTGCGCCCACACCTCCCCCCCCTCACTTCCCTCCAAGGCCCCAAGGGATCCTTCAATATTCATCAGAAATTCACCTCACCTCCACACACATCATTTACTGCATCCGCTGCACCCGATGTGGCCTCCTATACATTGGGGAGACAGGCCGCCTACTTGTGGAACGTTTCAGAGAACACCTCTGGGACACCCGTACCAACCAACCCAACTGCCCCGTGGCTGAACACTAATTCCCCATCCCACTCCGCCAAGGACATGCAGGTCCTTGGCCTCCTCCATTGCCAGACTATGGCAACACGACGCCTGGAGGAAGAGCGACTCATCTTCCACCTAGGAACCCTCCAACCACAAGGGATGAATACAGATTTCTCCAGCTTCCTCATATCCCCTCCCCCCACCTTTTGCCAGTCCCAACCCTCAGACTCAGCACCACCTTCTTGACCTGCAATCTTCTTCCCGACCTCTCCGCCCCCATCCCCTCTCCAGCCTATCACCCTCACCTTAACCTCCTTCCACCTATCGCATTCCCAACGCCCCTCCCCCAACTCCCTCCTCCCTACCTTTTATCTTAGCCTGCTTGGGACACCCTCCTCATTCCTGAAGAAGGGCTTATCCCGAAACGTCAATTATTCTTCTCCTTTGATGCTGCCTGACCTGCTGCGCTTTTCCAGCAACACATTTTTAAGCTCTGATCCCCAGCATCTGCAGTCCTCACTTTCTCCTGATTACTGCAATGCCAGTAACAAGTCCATGTCATTTTGTTTCATTTGGAGGCAAAAAAAATGTCTGTCACAATCCTAGTTCTGAGGCAATTTTATGAAATTCCAAGTCACTCAAACATGAGTGTGCTCTGTCAGTGATGGCTTTACGGGTGTGGGGAGGAGAATCAGATTACACTTCCCTTGTCAGCGTTTCATTGAAAATGGAAGAAAAATGATCTAATACCTAATGTGCTTAGGGTGAAATATTTCGTAGCAACTCAAAACACACTTTAATTACAAATCAAACTTCGATGATTGAGAAAAGACCTGTCTTAAGACCATGTTTTTAAGAGTTGTTAAGAGTATCATTTAATTACCTTCTCATATGTGCTCCATCTGTGTGTGATTTACAAAGAGAGTGATGTATTACTTATCCTCCTACATCTAAGCCAATACGATTGGCTTCATGTCCAGCCGTTCCAGAGATGTATCACAAAATCTGAGCCGGTTGACTAAAACAAAAAAAACTTATCCTGAGGGCGCTTGTGTCCGCCTCTTCCTGATCAAGGAGCCCTGTGTTCAAGTCACACCTGTTTCAGAGGTGTTTAAAGCATCTCTGATTCAGTTGATTAGAAATACCTAAATTGCTTCATGGATTGACTAATTGAAACTGGTGGTGGGCTGATGGTTTTACATCTGAGTAGTTGGGGGCTGAGGGTGCTATTTTGGTTTGGTGTGGAGAGGATTGATAGTTAAGTCGTTAAATGCGGAGGATGCAGGTTAGGTGGTGTCTGAGTTATGGGCTAGCTGAGAGTCAGGCTGATGTTTTCCTGTAAGTAAGCTGCTAGATGTAACGCATTAAAAGAAGGGGTGCTGGAGATTGCTAATTCCAGAACAATGGTGGGCGGAAGGGCCGAGGTTACTAATTTGAGTGGATGGAAGCTGATGCCATTCATGCATGTCTATAGAGGTGGAGGTTACTGATATTGATTAGCGTGAAGGCTGTGGTTCATGTATTTGACTGAATGAAGATTAAGACTGCTGTTACATGTAGGTGGGCTGCAATTTAAATCTGAAATGCATTTCCAATTCGGGTAAATTGAAGTAAAAGTGCAAGGGAAGAGAAAGGGACAACATCTAGTCCTGGTTTCCACATAAGGAAATCATAAATAGCCTAAGGGTCATATAGAAATATATTTGAGGAAATGTGAGGTAATTAAAATGACTAAGTATCAGTTGATTTATTAATCATATTAAAAAGGCATAAGGGGGCCTTAGAAAGGGGGGATTAAAGAAATCAAGACAATTTTGATGTTTTAACTTTCTAGCAATGTCAAGGATTAGGAAGTGGTGGATGCTGGTACAATTACATTTAAAAGGCATGTGGATGGTACAAGAACAGGAAGGGATATGGACCAAGTGCTAGCAAATGGAACTAGATTTGGTGATGATATCTGGTCAGCATGGACGAGTTGAACCAAAGGGTCTGTTTCTGTGCTATGCATCTCTATGACTCTATGTGTAGACTGGAAGGAAATATCACAGATTCGTTTGAAAGCTGACAGTGTAAATGCACCTCGCAATATAGTTTGAAAGGACTAGGAAGGGTTCTGGTGCATTCTGTGGCTGGAGGTGAATTTACAGAACTCTATCTGCAGTGGCAGCTAATGCAATTACTGACTTCAATGTTCTTGGGCTGAATTAGAAAAATAATTCCTTTTTTCATGATCCAGTTAGATCTACCGAGAAGTGTTTGAGAAGGAGGAGTTTAGTTGGGTTTTATTGAAATGCCTTACTGTGGTAGAGGAGCCAATGGCAAGAGTTAGTTTGAGAATATAGAACAGTACAGCGCAGTACAGGCCCTTCAACCCTCGATGTTGTGCCAACCTTTTAAACTACTCTAAGATCAAACTAACCCACATAGTCTTAATTGTACTCTCTTCCATATGCCTATCCAATATGGGAAAGGTTTACAGACAGTTTGAGAAGCAGTGAGCTCACATCCAATGATGTTTTAGAAATAACCTCCAATTTTGACCCTGTAAGGTCCTGGATGAGAACTTGGGACCAACAAACACCAAATGGATTGCAATTCTCTCAAATATATGGACTCCCTAGTGTCAGGGACTATAACACAGCAAAGGACATCCTTGGGAAGAACTCTGGAAATGCAACTACAGCCACATTTCAAAGATACATGGGACTTCCCTCACCTTTGATTCATGACCTGAACCATGATGGCCTCTACTTCCTCTGCAATACATTACAAAAAACAGATCAGATGCAAGAGACTTGCCCTCTTAAAATATAACTTCTTCCTCATTACCCGGCATGGTGACAGGCATCCTCATCAAGTTCCATAAGCTTCTAAGTTTGCTCTGTTTCTCTAATTCTGGCCTCTTGCACTTCCTTTGCTCCACCATTCACAGCCACGTTTTCAGATAGCTTCACACCTGAACTCTGGAATTTCTATCCTAAACCTCTGTCTGCTCCTTTAAGCCATTCCTGCCTCCTTTGACCACCTGTCTCAGTATGTGCATCAGTGGCATGTTGTTCGGTGGATATTCCTCGGAAGTCTTCTGGGACATTTTACTGTCTCAAAGCTGGACGCTGTAATTGTGTACAGATTTTAAAAGTTTATTGAAAGTGGAACCAGCAAATTGGCCCAACCATGGATGATTATTTGTTTTAGTTTGATACATTGGAACAAAGGGACATAATAAAGCATAATCATAAAAAAATAAACATTCATCGTATACATTGTGCTCTTGCAATAATCAGGGTTGTAAGCAGGGCAGCAGTGTTTAAATGAGATGATCAGGAAAGGAGTGGGAGGAGGAGATTGAGAGGTCGCTACTTGCCTTGGGCTGTGTTGTGAAAGGGTAACAGCAGTCTCTAACTGGTGATGTGTATCAAGAGCGAAAGTTGTGAAGGAAGCCGGAGATCTCACTGATGTTTCTAAAAAGGATAAAAATAATAGAGTTTCCGACATTCGTCAAAGGCTTCTGCCTCCACTAAATATTGATAGTGGATAGTGTCTCCCTTTGAACTGTCTGACAGAGAACTCAAGTTTGATGGTATGAATGAGGCATTGCTTCAGTGCACTTCAGAATGCAGGCTTCTGCTCGCAAATTCCACAATTGTGATTATTTGATTCTGGAAATGGCATCGGGGAAAGGCAGTAAGGGGACGGGGACGGGGTGCTGTTTTCCAAAGCAGCACTGACTTCATCCCTGAACCTACTCGCCTTCCTTGCATTTGGAGTAAGTAGAGAATAATGTTGAATATGTTTTAAACATGACAAGAAAAATGAAGAAAAACAGAGAGATAAGCAACATTAATACACTGCAAATACACATCCAATCTGAATTACCATGTACTCAAAATAATTCATTCCTTCCCCCAACCCAGAGCCAACAGGAGAATTTGGGATCTGGATCTGACTTGTGTTTCAGGACTAGACTGGAGACCAGGACTAATCTTTCTTCATATCTGTCTCTTGTCTCTGATGAGTTTTTTGAGTCTTTACCTAATTCCTCTTTGATTACCTTTGAGTAATCAGCCAACATTATGCGCTTGAGTTTCCAGAGTGCATTGTGAGTTCACAATTTTCTGACACAGGGCATGACTGCTACTCACGGAGTGAAGCACCAGTGTAAAGGTTGCCATTCTTATTTCACCTTATTCCAGCATGAAACCCAGCTTCCTGTCTGTAGTTCACCACCATTGGAGACTTCACACATTATCCTTGGTTTTGTACACCATGCATTTTCAAACATCACTGAGTCATTCAAATTGGACATTTCTCGGAATTTTTGGGAACCTTCACAAAATAAGCTTAAAAGAAAGACGTAGGATCCCTACAGTGAGGAAGCAGGCCCCTCGGCCCGACAAGTCAACATCGACCCTCCGATCAGCACCCCACCCAAACCCACTCCCCACCCTGTTCACCTATATTTACCCCTGACTAATGCACCCAACCTACACATCCCTGAGCACGCTGGACAATTGAGCATAGCCAATTCACCTAACCTGCAAATCTTTGGACTGTGGGAGGAAACCGGAGCACCCGGAGGAAACACACAGACACGGGGAGAATGTGCAAACTCCACACAGCCAGTTACCTGAGTATGGAATAGAACCCGATTCCCTGGTGTTGCTAACCACAGTCACTGTGCCTCCCTAAAGACTTGCAATTGTTATGCTTCTTCCATTTGTTTACTGTCTTCCATGATGTCAAGCCATCTTAGCCCATTACAGCTAATTAAGTATTATGTTTGGGGTGGGGTGAATGTAGGGAGTTGGAACAGTCAGTTTGCCCAGTAACCTCTGGAAATTTCTCTCATGCATCACAAGCAAGACCAGCAATTGTCATATACCCTTAGTTCCTCTTGTCTGAGTGGCTTGTAGAGCCATTTCATTTGGCAGTTAAGAGTCAATCTCGTTGTTGTGGGTCAGGAGCTGCATGTAGGCCAGACCGGGGAATGATGGCAATTTTCCTTCCCTAAAAGACGACAAAAGGGTTTTCACGCCAGTTGTTAGTAGTTTCATAATCACTATCACTGGTGACTAGCTTTCAATTCCAGACTTATTAATTGAATTTAAATTTCATCAGTGGCTGTGGTGGAATTTGAACTGAGATCTCGAGAGGAATAAACTGGGCATCGGACTTACTGGGGGAAACTGAGGACCGCAGATGCCAGAGATCAGAATCGAAGAGTGTGATGCTGGAAAAGCACAGCTGGTCAGGTGGCTTCTGAGGAGCAGGAGAGTTAATGTTTCAAATGTAAGATTTTCATCAGGAATGAGAAGGTGGCGCAAGGGGGCTGAGAGATAAATGGGAGTGGGGGGGGTGTGGTTTGGGGATGGAGGGAAAGATAGCTGGGAATATGATAGGTAGATCCATTTTCCTTCCCACCTATCCACTCCAACCTCCAATCTGATCTATCACCTTCACCCCCACCTTCGTTTACCTATCACATCCCCAGCTACCTGCCCCCCAGCACCAACCTCTTTGACAAGGGAATTACTGATCCAGTGACATAACAATTACTTCAAGTGTCTTCTTTCAATAGTCAAAATAACCAGATGATAATTTAAGTAACTTCAGTTCAGGCAAAATTTATGTCTACGTACTGGGGAGGGCTGCCCTGCTCTCCTTTGAAATACTGCCATGGGATCTTTAAAATCCACCTGAGAGAAAATCCAGAGTTTTGGTTTTACATTCCATCTGTAAATGAGCTATGCAGCACTCCCTCAGAATGTCATTGAAATAGGGTATCAACCCAGCTTACGTGGACAAGCCTCGAGAGTGGGACTTGATCCCACAGTCTTTTTTCCTCAAAGGCAAGAGATTTAGCTCTAAGCCTCGGCTGACAGCTAAGGAGATAATTAATTTCAGAATAATCTAGAAGAGAGTGAAAATGACAGACAAAATTAACAAAAGTGAAAAGCAGATTAGTTCCTTGATTCAGAGAAATTCAGAATGCAGAGAGTTAATGGAATTAGGCTGCTGACAAGACTAATGAAAAAATCCTTCAGTGGTTTAGTGCCATTTTGTTCCCATGGGCCTGTGAAAATCATCACACCAGTAACATGCCCTCAAATGTTAGCCATCAACTATGAACACATTGTCCAGCATTTAAAACCTGTCATTCAATGAAAGAGCTGTTGGGTATGTGCAATATTCAAATAGAGGCCAAGAAATGGGGAAACAAATTGCATTTTTAATCGGTGCTTTCTCAAATTTGACACGACAAAAGACGCTTTGTGACACATCGTTTCTTCCTAACACTGAACATCAAAATTGAGATTTTTATCTGGTGGGACTGCTTCAGACTCTTTCCTTCACTCAGCACCCAGCATCAGTAACTTGGGTGGGTCCATCAGTTACTTGAGCATCTGAAACTTTTGCAACTGTTCAGGTGGAATAGTTTGTGAACTGGATGCTGTTTAGTTGCTGTTTATTGAAAAATGCTTTACTTAACATTGTCACACAATTACCAGGTGTGTTGACCGATCAGGAGCTTTCAATCAAACATTAATAAAACTTATTACATTATATCTCACATCAATTGCATATAATCATTTCCACATTCAGAACTTGGCCATGAGGTCCAACAAGGTTGTATCCATCAACGTCGCGCCATGTACTGCCACTGTCTCCATGCTCCCATGATGCATTTTCTCTTGATAAATCATCTGCCTCTTAAACCTATTTGAAATGTCTGCTTCAATGACCTTCTTTTGTAATTTATTCCATGCCAACTACCTTTTAGGTAGAAATGTTTTGCCTCACTTCCCTTCTTCCTCTCAACTTCTGAGTTTTTATCTTGAGTTTCCTGGTATTTGAACCAGTGGTAAGCAATTTGGCCTGGTCAATTCTGTCAATTCCTTTCACAATCTTGAAAGTTTGAATGGGACCATCTCGAAATTGCAGTGTAACTTCCCTGGTGTTTACAGATTTTTAAAAAATTTTCAACTTGCTGAAGGTTACAGCACAGAAGGGGATGGTGAGTAATCTAAGCAGGAGATCCGAAACCACACAACCTGCGCCAAAAAAATAAACAAGCAAATCACTTCACTGCAATTATTCACTCAAGACAATGAATGAAGACATTGGCTGAAGACAGAAAATGGTTTGGGATTTTCAATTTCTGTTTGCTTAAGTGGAGTTGACTGCTTAACAATTGGATTGACAGTGCAGTCAGCGCAGCTCACTGGTAGAGGCAGTCCCTCAGATAGGTTTCACTATAAAAAGCCATGCCAGTCTCTAGGGTACTGTAATAGATTTGATGCCCTCTGCTTCCTTTCTCCAGGGTATATGGAACATTTATATGTTTGATGCATCTCATTATGGCTTATCCTTTGATGAATTAGAGTATTTTGTCACCGAGATAGCATTATGCAATGCATCACGAACAGGAGGCGCACAGTGAGAAAGTGACATACCTGTACTTGGAGGATAATCTAGAGTGTCTTACTGCAGCAAAGAACCCCTGCTGTTCCTGCACAGCAGGCAAGCAGGTTATACTAAAGAATGGTTTTTAATCATTTTACATCGCTAGCATGTTCATGTGAGAAATATTAAAAAACATGTTTTTTAAAAATAATTTCTTCTCCCCTTACCAACCCTGGTTGAACATATTTCAATGAGTTTAATAACATCCCATCTTAAATAGCCCTTCCCACCCTCCTTCCATTGGATACATGATATGTTGCAGTGCTCTGCTAAATGGAAAGTGATCACTGGACGATTCCACAAACAGTCTACTTTCCAGTTCCAATAGTTCTGTAAATTGTATGTGAAAATGTAACAAAAAATGATACAGACACAGCTTTTTAAAGACTTCAATGGCTTCATCCAAAAGCCTGCTGCCGATGTATTAACTCTCAGCAAGTGCTCACTACTGAGCTCGCTACATCGGCTCCTGGTCAAGCATCATCAGTCCCAAAATCCTCATTCTTCCTTTCAAATCCCTCCATGGCCTCAACACTCCTATAGAGTCATAGAGAAATACAGCATGGAAACAGACCCTTCAGTCCAACTCGTCCATGCTGATCTCCTCCAGTCTCACAACCACCCATCTCACAACTAGATGGGCATGTTGGTGCCCATCTAGTTTTAGCCTTTCGAGTACCCCAGTTTTAACTGTACTATCATGGTGATGGTACCTTCAGGTGAACTTGGAATTACCTCCCTACTTACTCGACTGTTTTAAGATACCCCACAGTTAATAAAGAATTTTGGGCAAGCTTAAACTCACCTTTGAACTATGACGTAATGTGGCAGTGTCATATTTTAGTTCCATGCCGCTCCTGTGAAGGCCATTGGAACATTTAATATTATAAATGGCGCTATAAAAATACAGATAGTTGTTTTCTACCAGATTGCATGCAGCAGTGTCCTGGAGATTAATCGTTACACCGCCGGAGATTATATATATATTATCATTTATATAAATGATTTGGATTTGAATATAAGAGGTATGGTTAGTAAGTTTGCAGATGACACCAAAATTGTTGGGGTAGTGGACAGTGAAGAGGGTTATCTCAAAGTACAACAGGCCCTTAATCAGATGAGACAATGGACTGGGGAGTGACAGGTGGAGTTTAATTTAGATAAATGTAAGGTGTGGCATTATGGTAAGGCAGCAAATTAGGGCAGGACGTTTACACTTAATGGTAGGGTCCTGGGGAGTGTTGCTTAACAAAGAAGCTTTGGAGTCCAGGTTCAAGGTACGCCTTGAAGGTGGAGTTGCAGGTAGACAGGGCAGTGAAAAGGTGTTTGGGACGCTTGCCTTTATTGGTCATTGCATTGAGTATAGGAGTTGAGAGGTCATGTTGCAGTTGTGCAGGACATTGGTTAGGCCACTTTTGGAATACTGTGTTCAGTGATGGTTTTCCTGCGATAGGAAAGATATTGTGAAACTTGAAAGGGTTCAAAAAGATTTACAAGGATGCTGTCGGTGTTGGAGGGTTTGAGCTTTAGGGAGAGGCTGCATTTTCCCTGGAGCACCGGAGGCAAAGGTGTGACCTTATTGAAGTTTATAAAATCACAAGGGACATGGATAGGGTGAATAGCCAAGGTCTCTTTCCTAGGGTTGGGGAGTCCAAAACTTGAGATCATAGGTTTAAGGTGAGAGGGGAAAGATTTAAAAGGGACCTAAGCGGGCAACTTTTTCACACAGAGGTTGGTGCGTGTATAGAATGAGCTGCCAGAGGAAGTGGTGAAAGCTGGTACAATTACAACATTTAAAAGGCATCTAGATGTGTATATGATTAGGAAGGTTTAGAGGAATATGGGTCGAGTGCTGATAAATGGGACTAGATTAATTTAGGATGTCTGGTCAGCATGGACAGGTTGCACCAAAGGGTCTATATACAACACTGTGGCTCGGTTGGACAAACTTGGAGGAAAGTAAATTGCAATTTCTCCACACTCATCAACTTACATGCAATCGTTCCAGCCTGAGTCCCAGGATTGTGAACAGAAACAAGTACATTCCCTGATTGGTCCCCCCACCATTTCTAACTGTGGTGGGGCACAAGGAACTGGGATGAATGGCAACACCCATTTGTGGTCTTTTAAAGCAAAGGTAGATAGATTTTTGAACAGTAAAGGAATTAAGGGTTATGGTGAGCGGGTGGGGCTGAGTCCACGAAAAGGTCAGCCATGATCTTATGGAATGGTAGAGGAGGGCTTCAGGGGCCAGATGACCTAGTCCAGTGCTTATTTCTTGTATCCTTGTTCCAGTGAATATTAACAAACTTATCCCAAATGGAAAATGACCCTGGAACCTTTTGGACTGTCTGAATCAGAATGCATTGGACACCCTCCTGGATTGTTCTGGAATTTTCATGAATCAAAGATGAATGTCTGTTTTACTGCCAGTAAACCCAGGAGCAAAACAATAACCTGTGTGTTTTATTTCATTTTGACTAAATGCTTCTCTTTATTCTAGTTAAAATATTCAAACTGTTTTATTGAGTGGGGTGGTTAATGGTTGAGGGTTTCATAACAATTAGTCCAGAAATATGCAGTGCAAGCATTAGCAACTCCAGTTTCATAACAACCTTTGACAATAACTCTTTCCAAAAAGTTAAATATAGTATTCTATTTGAAAGTAAGAGGCAAAGACTTTTCAGAACTGTTTTATGTTGTGGGAACTGAGAAGATAGATTAGGGCCCAGCCTTGTCTTCAGAACTATCCGTGGCCTCACTCCACTATTTATCACCACTTTTTATATTTCTTCCCACACACATTCATCCTTTAATTCTGGTCTGTAATGTATCACTCTTCCTTCACGTCAATATTGGTATCAAAAACTTCAAATATCTTGGCTCCTCTCACTGGAGTTGCCTCCTCGATTCCCTCTTCTAAGCCTCCCTCCTCACAAGTACCCTCTCCATAACTTAGTGTCCAATTTATTATTGACTGCTGACTGCATGTTCTCTCCCAAGTGTGAAGTGATTTGGGATATTTTTCATTAAAGACGCTATACAAATGCAAGTTCTATTTTATTTCTTCCCTTTACATATTGCTTTATTGCATCATAACATTAAGGCAACTATTATGCTAGCGCGATGCCATAGAACATAACAGAATATCAAAAGCTGATCACAAATACACAGTGTGTCATTCCACTGAATATACATTATGCCTCTAGATACTACCCAAAGCAGAACATAGTCCTGTTGAAGTAGACTCACTGACCTGCAACTACCTCCTAAAACTTCAGCATGTCGGAACGTACCTTGAAGCTATTAAACCTACATTTCAAGTCATGCTGTGAAAAAGCTCTGTAACTGCCAGTCATCATCCTTTATCCATTACGGTAACCTTGAGCTGAAGGCGCTCCAAGTGTAGAACCAACTGCAAACAAAATCCATTCAATAACCTCTCCAGCAGTGCCCTCAGGGCAATGGCAAAGGTCAACAATGTCACTCCAGGGAGGAGAGAGCAGAACTGCTGGGATTTATTGTTGGGAGGGGGGTGGTTGGGAGGAGGTGATGAAGCACTAACAGATTACAGCTACTGTTTGTTTTATTTTGACCTGGCAGATTTTTTTTGCTATAATCGGGGCATGCATCGCCAAACATCCACATTTGCAAGCAATACACTCCCGCCCTCTGAAAAGCTTAACCCAAGGATAAACAGTGTGTGAGTGCACTGTTCTTTGCAAGTTCTCAGTCTGGATGTCACGCCATTACTGTCTAAAAGTGGTTTCCAATTCAAGGTCAGATCGCAATGTGTAAAAATGGTCTGGTGCTGCATTCTTCGGTGGAACAGCTAAGCACAAAATGCACCATTGAAAGTTTGGGGCAGCTGCTGCTAAGGCCCAGTGGGGAAAGACATCTAAGGTCTTTCTGCTGAAGTTAAATGGGGGCCTGTTCAGTTAGCAGACCCTTCTGGTGCCTCAAATATATGTAAACATAGTCATGTTCAAGTGAGAAATGCCTTTGGTTTGTTTGCTGGATGGAATAATAGAATCACGGCAGTGTGGAATCAGGCCATTCGGCCCATCGAGTCCACACCAACCCTCCAAAGGGTATCCCACTCAATCGCTGTTACCCTGCATTTCCCATGGCTAACCCACCTCGCCTGCACATCCCTGGACACCGTGGACAATTTAGCATGGCCAATCCACCTCACCTTATGGGAGGAAATCAGAGCATCCAGAGGAAACCCACGCAGGCAACTCAGGGAGAATGTGCAAACTACACACAGACAGTTGCCCGAGGCTGGAATTGAACACTAGTCCCTGGTGCTATGATGCAGCAGTGCTAACCACTGAACCACCATGCTGCCCCAGTGTCAAACTCCAATGTTTGTTTGTTTCTCCATATGCTACTGGACAGAACCAAACTGTGACTCTGTACGTATATAAAGATGTTTTTATGAATAAAGTATATTTTTGAAATAAACCAAAACAGTGAGCTATGCTTTGTGATGGACAAGAGCCTCACACACACTCCTGCATGGGGTTAAAAGATAGTGAACAGCATTCATCTCAAAATAGAAAAATCTAGGCAAAGTACCAAGGTCCGTAGCATAGCACACTTTTGATAGGATTAGATGAGGAGGCCAAGTAAACCGAGGTGAAATAATTGAGTGCCATCCAGCTTCAATATTAAAAGCCTATAGATTGTAAGAGGAAGGGGTTTGCCTTGATTTAAAAGTACTCCGTACAGGCTTAGATCTTAAAAGTAAGGCCCTATGTACATGCAAAGAGATAATGTGGACCTTTTTTACAACTTGCTTCTTTAGTACTGGAGAAAAATACAAAGGCTCCTTTTGGAAAGCCTCAAACTTTCCTGTTGGAATGAAGTACAGATGGGTGTGGGATGAGGGATTAAATCTGACTAATGAGACACAGAATGCATCATCCCAGAAACTGGTACCTTGTTTTCTCTTGCTGCCTCATGGCAAGATGAAGCGGTAGCAAGATGTTTCTTAAATAAATTTAACGTTTTCCTCATCTTGTCAGTCTCTGCAAATATTCTTCAACAGCACAAAGAGGCTTCAGAATATTATAATATGAATCTGTAACCTGAAGAGAGTCAACAATATAATGACAGTGATCATAATTTTTAACTAATTTGGAATTAATGGACAAACCTCTTCCTCTCGCTTGTCTGCCATGCCTTAGGGGGGTAGCCTTCTCAGGTCTTGAATCAGAAGGTTGTAGGTTCACAAGCCATGCCATAGATTTGACCACAAAAATATAGTCTGACACTTCAGTCAAATAATGTTGAAAATCACACAACATCAGGTTATAGTCCAACAGGTTTATTTGGAAGCATAGTCAAATAATGACACAGTGTTGCACTATTGGATATACTTCCTTTAAATGGGTTACTCCTGTCTTCCCAGGTAATCATAGAGGATCCCACTGCACTAATCTGAAGAACAGCAAAGATTTTATCCCAGTTGGTCGTGGCCAATATTTAACCCAGAAACACCAATATTAAAACTTATTATCTGCGCCCAGTCAAATTGTTATTGCTAGGAGCTTGCAAAGTAGCTGCTGTGTTTCCTAAAGTGACAAACAGTGACAAAGTACTTCATTGGCTGAAAAGTGCTAAACAGGATGACATAGTGGTTGGCACTGCTGCCTCACAGCACCAGGGACCTGAGTTTGATTCCAGCCTCGGGCAACTGTATGTGTGGAGTTTGCACATTCTCCCCGTATCTGCGTGGGTTTCCTCTGAGTGCTCCGGTTTCCTCTCACAATCCAAAGATGTGCAGGTTAGGTGCATTAGTCAGAGGTATAAGTCGAATAATAGGGGAGGAGAGTGGGTTGCTCTTCGGAGGGTCGGTGTGGACTTGTTGGGCCAAATGGCCTGTTTCGACACTGGAGGGATTCTATGAATATTCATTTTCCTTTCCTTCCCTTCTGTCTCAAAAACTGTAAGGCATAGGAGCAGAGGACTCTCAAGTCTGCTCTGCTATTCAATGAGGTTGTGGTTGATCTGAAATCCTCAATTCCCTATTTTTTTCCCCATTGACCTTGACTCCCTTACTGATTTTAAATTCTGTCTATAAGAACCAACGGTTGAACCAACAGTTAAAAACTGAACATAGTCAGAATGGGTTTAAAGCAACACAATGTGAAAGAAGATGCACTTTGAAAGCCTTCGCCTTGAACTATTT